>NW_015373900.1:661346-774556 GCF_001272555.1 Dufourea novaeangliae | reverse complement strand
TCGCTCTACCGCTCTCGCTCGCACGCCGTGACGTCACCCGATTCCCGGAATCCCGCGGCCACGAGATGGCTCATTACGGTAAGGCATTCCCGCAACGGCCAAAAGGTAGATTTGATAAACTACTTATGAAACTACGTCTATTCTGAATTTATCTGTTACGAATATACAAGTGTAAGGCAAGATATAAAAACGAATAAAACAAGAACATGTAAGGGGGTTCTATGACCCCTGTAACCAAGCTACTACCACGGTCGTATATACAGGTTCGAAAACTTCCGTGGCGAGGGTGAACCCTTATAGAAAAAAAGTGTACTTTCGAATTTTGATATGAAGCGAGAGCACTACATTCTTTACATCCAGTCATGTACCTAGGAATGGGACCTTGCGCTCCGTCTTCTAATTCCTATATCCATGGGTTCCCTGTTGCGCATGCACCTATGCGTTCTTACGGACACATCGATTGCAGCGCTGTGTGACTGGCACAAGATTTATGAAACTTCCGGTCGTCCATAAAAGATCACTATTCGGACCTGTATAACGACCGTAGTCGATACGAGTACTTTTATTCGATACCTACTTGGAATCGCAACCGCAGATATCGATACCAAAAGTACTCGGTATCGAAACAAAAGTATCGAGTAATGTACTCGTATTTACTTGTACGATTCATCCGTAACCAACAGCCCCATTAGAAAGAGAGGCAGCTGCTCCAGCTATTGTCCTCTCTGTCTTGTGTCGACTTCATATAAGACGCGTAATCTATTATATATATCTATGACGTTAGATTATTAAGACTCCGTCGGATGAATCATCGTATCATGCGCGCGCAAGAAGCACAGTTGTTCCTTGTTTTTTTACTCGTAACGTTTGTTCGTGTTGAGTGGTGTTGAGGTGTTGAGTTATACTCAGATGAGTGTGTAAATGTTGACAAACACTATAAAACAACATTAAAAAAAAAACATTATCTTACAAAATTCACGTCGAAAATTGAGTGTTCCTGTACCTCTGTGTGTGTACGACAGATCGAATCATTTATGAAGAACCGGGTGTTTCTGTCGTACAGTATCGGTGAGTTTTCTATAAATAGAAAGGCTTTCGGAAAAACGGGTAAGGACATCAGATTGAATTGCGATACACTATTAACATATTTCCGTTGTTTATGATTAACATACAAATGTGCTGTTGAAAGACAACTTTTGGAAATTCTTTCAAATAGTATGTATTACAGTTCTGCCGCGATCGGAATATTGAAATTTAATGCGACTTTACTATTGCCAAAAAACAGCAATAAAAATATGTAATTTTGTATCCCGTAACTGTGTTGTGTTCGCGATAATTTGTACCATCGTTTTTTTCGTAAACGGTAAATATTAGAAAAAAACCGAAGAGGAGGAAGTTGTATATTTTACTAGTAATATGATAGCGTATCAAAAGTTTTTGTATTTTTAATATTTTTCTATAAACGAAGGCGACCTTAATTTTTTTAAGTGGAATGCTACATATTTTTCTACATTATATCAAAACGGACATTAAGCAAGTTCAACCATGTAATATGTCTTCAGGGTCATACAAGGGCAGAAATAAAAGAAATAAATTTAACATTTCGTAATATTGTACTTACTAATAAGACTACATCTCGTGTTCAATGTGACTTCCATTTGACAACAAATCTGGTTGCTTCAGACCCGGTAATTATGGGAAAGTAAACTATCAAAGTATGAAAACAATAATGGTAGGACAAGAAGTCACATTTGTGGAAACTTTGTTCGAAAGCCGAAAGAATGCAAATTCTTCTAGAAAAATATTACAAATACAAAAACTTTGGATACACCATCATATTACTAGTAAAATATACTACAACTTTCTCCTCATCGGTTTTTTTCTAATGTTTACCGCTTACGAAATAAACGATGATACAAATTATCGCGAGCACCCTGTATAGTATGTATAATTATGGGAGATGTGTTCGAAAAAATGTTAGTCAACGGGAGTGAAAGGGACGGAAAAAAGCATGCCTGAAATAGATGCCAACGGAGAAGGGCTTTGTACAGATATCTTTCAGTTGGGTGGAATTATTTTTAGCTGACATTAAGCATAAGATAGGGGACCATAGCCTTCAAGATCCTAAGGGGATGTCCTGTGGCTGTACATCAGTCTGTATCTATTTTCTTGAGATAAAGTTTATACTTCTCTTCGACAGTGCTATGGAGAGTGAACAACGATGTTATGAGTTACGAAGCACAAGCAGATCTCGTTCTCAAACTCCTTTAATTCAAACACATGCCTTGTCAGAGTCAGAGGTTCTTGAACACCATTATGATTTAAGAAATCGAAGTCGAGAGAGATCACATACTCCTGGAGGGAGTATATCCAGTAAAAAGTCTGCTTCTAAATCTTTGTAAGTATAATATATTTTAATCTTTATCCAAAGGATACTTTCAGTGTACTAATTAAACTTGTTTTAAATTTTACAACGAATGTGGTTGCTTCAGACCCAGTAATTATGGGAAGGTAAACGATCAAACTATAGAAACAATAATGGAAGAAAAAGAAGAAGACACATCTGCGGAAGCTTTGTTCGAAAGTCGGAACAAGAGGACAGAAAATTCTTCTGCCTCTGCGAGAAAAGTAGAGAGACGATCAGGACGTCAAAAAGCAAAAAGGGAGATACTTGCAAACGGTCAAGGTGAAAAGACAGATGACTCGCCTGGTGCAAAGCAACAGAAAAAATATAACAATCCTCATAGGACAGTAACCAGTGATTATTCTTCAGAGGAAGGAGAAAAAGAGGATTTGCCGAATAGACCAAGTACTATTCACGAAATTTACAAGCAGGCTGGTGATTGGTGGAAGTACGTAGTTTAAAAATTACAGACTTGTATTTGTATATTTTTTTTTTAATAGTTTATCATATGTAGCGGGATACTGTTATAATGTTTCAGTGTGTTCCCAAAAACAGACTATACTTATTCTAAAAAGTCACAATGTCGTTACGAAATTGCACCAGGTATATTGGCAATGCCCAATATGTCACGACGTTCGATACATTCGGAAACAGACACTTTTAATCATTTGACGCGTGTACCATCAGAAAGCGGTATATACGAAGCGACAAGTTTTGAAAACAACACAGAATCAAATGATCATGAGAAATCGAACATCGATTATACAAAGTCGCACGTAGAACGATATCGTTGCCACAAAGAAGTAGTTCATACAGTTCCCAGGAGTTCGACGAAAATTCAATCAAGGTCTGTTTGCGTAAATGTATTTATGTGGGTAAGGGTGGGGTTTAGTATTTGAACAAGTCAATTTTCTACTTCGTCTAACAAACATTCGTTTGTTCCTTTTGTTTATTTCAGCCAATTATTGCGTTCCGATTCATCATTAAAATCTATCGACTCTTGGAAGTACAGTAGAGCATCCTGTGTTGACTCCGATGCAGAATTGGACGACGCAGTATCGGCATCGAACAAGTTCAGTAAAAACAGGAAGTTAACGCAATCTTTCCTAAGTTTTACAGCGATCATTAGTGCGTGGTTTAACAAACTGTTCGAATTTGTAAAACTGAAAACATTTAGAAGAAGGGAATATTACAGCCCTCACAGATACGGTATTGTTGAATTAGTAGTATATGCAGTAAATTAGTCCAATAAATATGCGAAGAAATCTAGTTGGCCCAATATAACTAGAGAAGTAAAATGTATTCATGTAAATGTTAATTTCTTTCGATTGCAGAATCTAAATGGTACAAAATCTGGCAACATATTGACCGTTGGTTGCAGTATGTTTATCTGTTTATGGTTAAAGTATTGCTCTTCGATTCGTGGCTGCTGAGCCGATTTTCCAATATTAGAAAATGGATGCAGCAAAGGAGCCCTAAGATTCTCTGGATCGCTCTACTGCCATTGCTCTTTCTAACGGGTAAATTTTGTCGAACGTTACGTCGTTTTAAAAAGGTTCACCAGGAAAGAGATTAATCTTTTCGCATCTATATTTTGTTTTTACATCAGCCATAATATCGAGTTATCGCCGGCGGCATCCTTGGGCAGATCGGTGATATCTATCCTGGCGTTTGTTTTTCTTTTTGTTTCAGGAATTTACGCCGTGAAAAACCAGAACATTATCGGTCTGGATTTGCTGCACGATTATATTCCCTATGACATATATGAAACGAGCAATCGTATCTCTTGCAATTTTGTTAATACAATGCGTTTCGAAAACAGCTTATTTCTCGAATACATAAAGAAACTAACAAATTTGCCAGCATATCTTCTACCCAGTGTAAACGTATCTTTATCGGAGATGCCCAGCATTGGTTGGAATTCGGTCTGATGATCGATTGCGAGAAATTCGTTTTCCACGAGGATTGTTCAATTTCGTGTATACGTAATTTCAGAGCAACATGAAACTAGGATAGCTTTTTATTTCGCTGTTTTCAAATTTCGAAATTTTATATTTATCATTGCTACGCTTACTAACCTCTCGTCGTTCGTTTTATTTATATTATTTATTTTCAAACTCTTGTTGTCGAAGTATTATTGATGCTTATCGCGTGTTTTACTAACAGACTGTTATACATTTATATATCTACATTTACTAATACAAAATCACAAACGTCGCCGCGGTGTACGCGAAAAAAGGGTATTGTCGTGTTAGGATGGATATGCGTAAGGATATTTGGGGGTATTCACATGTGTTATACGCACACGCATAAGATTTCGTTTTCATATGTAATATTGTTTATTTATTTGATATGCTTTCATATATTGTGATTACGAGCGTTTACGTTTGAAAATTGTTGGTGCTATGGTATCTATAAAGATACATTAATACACGATTGAACGCGTACGCAGAATTGCTTCTCTATGAATATGAGAATTTTCGACATCTTAACGGCATTCGTGTAAGACGTAACTTTATTGTAATCAATAATGTCTCGCGAATGGATGAATTAAAGACGGGAGAAGGATAGAAGAAGTAGGATTGCTTGACTGCCGATGTAAAATTGGAGTATATGTGCTTCACGGGGAATGTGGACACGATCGATATCTTGATGTCATCGAAACGGTGAGTCCTCTTCGTCTATCCTTCTCTCGATAGCTGTATCAAAACGACAAATCAGTGAGATTTAAGGAAGATGGTCTTTGTACTTTTCAGGTAGCTGGTGTTTACCGTATTTCTCGACGTCGTTTCATTCAGTCCGAACAATGACTCGACAGCTGCGAGAAGCATCAGAACTGTTCACGGTAAATAGGGGATCATTTCACGAAGCGGAACGTTTCGGAAGAACAGAGGATTTCGTGTCGATCGTTGAAGAACTGAACAATCGAATCAGTACGTTGGAGGATCGAACTATTGAACAAACAGTAAGAACTAAACGTTTAAGAACGAGATCAACATTTTTTTTTTCTATCATTCGATAATTTTAATAACCGCGAAATATTGAACATGCGCAGAATCGTCTTTTAAACATTAGTGCGACCCTCGAGAAATTCAGGGAAAGCGACATTGTTTGGTCAAAATTCAACGTAAGTGTAAACGAATAGGTTGCTGGAAATTTGATTAAATTCGAAAAAATATAAGTAGAATGTTTATTGTAGAATAAGATGCTGTTGCTGGATAAGACCATAGAAGGTCAAAGTTTAGTTGACACGTACAATCACGAAATTGAAGGAATTAAACTGCAGTTCGAAACATTGAAGGGACTTTATTCGGAATTAAAGTTGTGTTGTAACACCCAAGTGAATCAGATCAGTAGCGACGATCTAGAAAGACGCATTGAAACGATTCTAGCCGGGTATCTTAATGCGTTGGTATCGAAGCAGGATTTGATGAAAGCAATTCAAAGTGCGATGCTCGCGGTCGACGAGGGTGATTCAGGAATTGGTAAGTCACTTTTTCTTAAATTATTGTACACAGGCCCGGGATTAAGACTTTTTGTGGCCCAGGGCTATCAGGTTTTCGGGGACACCTTTGGTTCAACAGTAGGTTTTTTGTAATACAGCACAAGAAAATACATAAATCTTAAAAAATTGAAATTTACTTTAAATAAAATTAAATAACATTTCATCATAACGAAATGAAATGTACAGAACGCCCCCCCCCCCCTAAAACATGGAGGCCGGGGCTACAGACCCCCCTAGATCCGCTCTTGATCAGGTGCTGATTATACATAAATAATAATTATACGAATTAGAAACAATACTACAGTAAAGGAATCTGTCATTACAGCCCGGAAGCGACCATTTGCAGTCGCCGATGATGGCAATGTAACCGATGACCGTGTTCGCGAAATAGTCAGAGATGCTTTAAGGATATACGATGCGGATAAAACAGGCCGCGTAGATTATGCTTTGGAATCCGCAGGTATGATTAAAAGTTGTTCGTCCGACGAAATTGTTGACATTTTTCACCAGCTTCGAGAAAACTAATTTCCCTTTCATTACTATATAGGCGGTCAAATCATTAGCACGCGTTGCACGCAAAGATACGATATAAAAACCAGAGCTTTCAAAGTGCTGGCCTTTACGCTTTATCACGAGAATAACAATCCTCGAACGGTAATACAAGGAAATCCAATACAGCCTGGTGCATGCTGGGCGTTTCAAGGATTTCCGGGATATCTACTAATTAAATTGCGTAGCTCTATTTACATTAGTGGATTCACGGTCGAGCATGCACCCAAGTCGATTTTACCCAATGGAGAAATGAGGAGCGCCCCAAGGAAGTTTAACGTTTGGGTAAGTGAATTGGTATTTTTTTTCAACATCTGTACATTCGTTGAACTTGTTATTCGCACAGGGGTTTGTTAACGAAAATGATCCCGATCCGGTGATGTTTGGCGATTATGAATTCGCAGCTACAGATGACAATTTACAATATTTTCCCGTTCAAGTAAGTTACATTTTAAATGTTAATTTTCTCTTATATCTGTACTTACGCAATACTTGCTGCCTTATTTTTCTTCTACAAATCGTTTAAATGGTTACTGCTTTCGTGTGTAGAACACAACGATCGAGACTCCGTACGAATTCGTTGAATTAAGGGTGCACAGTAACTATGGACAACTCGAGTACACGTGTTTATACCGATTTCGCGTTCATGGAAGACCAGTATGAGCCGTGATAGATGGAAATGACGTTTACGTTACTTGGCCATCGGAGATTCACGGTGTAACATCCAGCGTGGCTTTATAGACATAACCCGCGTCGATCAAGATTTCAGCTCTTTATGTCTGGATACGTGCCTTCAATTATCCATAGATAAAACAATTAATGTCATAATCATAGGAGGCTACTTGCTTTCGAACGCGCTGTGACACGCGAACACGAACAATGTGAATACAAGTTACCGTTATCACCGATAGGTTATAGAACACAAGTGTGCCCAAGTGTCGTCGAGAGTCAAGTGTTAAGTGTCGTCGAGAGTCAAGTGTCAAGTGTTCAGAACCGATTACTTTTAAATAATGTTACTCCGCCCCATTTTTAGTTCGTTCGTGTGAATTCTATCCATGTTCTTTTCTTTGTTAATCGTATGGTAAAAGCACAAAGTTTATACGCTTTCATCCCGCAACAAGATAAGAACAAGCGTGTCACGCGACATTCAAGAGAGAGAGAAAAAAAAAAGAGTACACTGTGTTCCAAATATTATCCAAAGCTGAATACCGCTAAAGTTGTAAGGTTAACGCGACAGTACAAATTATAAGAAAGGAAAGCAGAAATTCGGTAAATGTAAACGTAATTTAAGAACTCCGTTTGCAGCGTTTCTACGGACCGCTAATTATAATATATTGTTCTTTTCTTTTTTCCTAGAAGTTCAATATATTAGGTTCATAATATATTTGGCTTGTGCCGCATGTGTGTGTGTGAGCATAATGTATAAATCGATATGTATGAAGTATAAAGATAACTATTTTGCAACTGCGAAATAAATTTCATATCCACTGACAGTAATCACACGTTGCGTGCGCCAGTGCTGTTCAGCGTAGGAGTCCCTCATGTCTTTGCTCTCGTCAAGAAAACTGTCGCTACGACTGCCTTCAACCGCGTCTTTGTTCTATGGTAACATGGCGGATGGTGTTGGGGCGGCCTTTGTCTTCGGGGAGATAACTTTGGACAGCGCTGGCATAAGCGATACAAATGATCATTTCTGTGGCTTGATTGTTTCCTTTTTTTCTGTTTCCTGGTTTTTATCTTTCCATTTGATTCTTTCTCAGCCCAACCACTCGAACGATTGCAACGTACCAGTTCGAGACAGTGCGTTATATAATTCCTTGTGACAGACTCGAGAGCCTGGAGTACCTTCTTGCAACACTTCACAAAAAAAGCATACACGAATCGTGACGCAACATTAATTAAATCTGGTTACTCGTTGAAATCCACGAGGCAGACTACACACGCACATAAACAAACATATAAAATAAACACTAAATATGTAAACTGCAATTGAACTAAAATTCACTATATTAAATACATGAAGAGCCCCCGCTGGTTATTAATGTTATAAGTTGTTATTCAGTTTCTAGGCTTTGGAAATAAAAAAATCCGTTCTGCAGTCACGTGGTCAAATGCGCGCATGCACATATGAACAAATGCCCTTTTCGTAAGCGACAAATTCTCTAATACTATTTAAAAATGTGGGGGATACTTCGCGTTGACAGCAACCACCGAACTAAGGAAACGTTTCTCGAATCACAGGTAAAGGGCCGAGAAGTAACAAAAATGTGTAAATACCGAATGGTGTAGTACTTACTACCCGTTTTTCGGCAGCGTCGCCAACGATCGGCACGAAGAAAGATAATAGTACCATTTGATTATTGTCTAGTTATCGTTATCGAAGAACAGACTTTAACGCGAAGATGGTTATATTTGGAATCGGAATAATGATATCGAAATGAAACAAAAAGCCGATTGTAAATGAAATCGAAACGCCAGATCGAATTGAAATGACGTAGACGTTGATTTTTGAATCACCTGTTTATTCACGCGCAACAAGAATTGCTGCAATAGATGTGTCAGTAAATGGTACGTGTACACACCCGGTGCGCAGATATCGTCGTCGTTTAGTAGGTACATGAAGCGCGTGAACACGTTTTCACATCCACATACGTGCGTTTATACATATACGTTTTACGTGCGTGCGTGCTGTGTATGTATATGTACACGCACGCGCGCATCCTCTGTCTATATTCGTGTGTGACCGACCACACGCGTTTGCTAATTGTAACATGTATTTTTATTTTTTATATATATATATATATATATATTTTTTTTTATATTTATATATAGTTGAAATATATGTAAACTATATAATATATATTATATATTACATGCGACATAATGTAATATACATTATATATAAAATTTTACAAGAATCAAATCTAATAGAATACGCATCCTTAGGCCGTTTCATTTTTCGTTTCTACCCGCGCGTCTAAAAGGAAATAATTACGGTATAATGCTGTTCTTCGTACGGTTATAAAATAGCGACGATTAAGAGAAGGATGAACGGAGAAACAATCAGAACTGCAATTTTACTTTCTTCTTTTACTGTTTTCTTTTTTTTTTGTTCTTATGCGTGTGACGTAACTTTCGAATAGCTTCGTTGGAATTAATCACGATTTCCGGAAGGAAATTCAGGGGCGCAAGAGAAACGAAATAAATACGCGTTTCGGCAAAGAGAGATTTTGGAACGATAACGAAGTCGGAATGGCTTCAATACTGATCTTGGAATGGTTTGTGATTCCCTCGTATGGGAATGCGTCGAAGCATTAAATAATATTCCTAGAATTTCATTAGCGTGTAGTCGCCAACGGATCCTGTACAAGAGTAAAAGTCGGAGATCATCTATTGGAGCGTAAGTATACGCAGAATCGAGGACTTGATATACATTTGGAAGAACACTGGACATACATATAAGTTTTATGACCGCTTTACGATCGTCTTCCTCCAAATTTAAGAACGCAAACAAATAAATAAATACTATGTGTATACTACATAGGGACATACTCCGTTACACCGGTTGACTCGCTCACGAACGAAGTTACACGCCTGTCATTCTTATAACAACGTTCTATAGCTTTAGTCTCGTTTTGTTCTTCGGAAAATTTTCAATAGTATGCTTGGAGCTTTCGCAGCGTTACCATAGTAATCGTAACAACAATAAGTATACTATAAACTAACAATATAATGTAATATAATGTCATATCATATAATATAATAATAGTAATAAAAATAATAATAATAGTAGTAGCAGTAGTAGCAGGAGTAGTAGTAGTAGTAGTAGTAGTAGTAGTAATAGTTGCAGTAGTAGCAGTAGTAGTGGTGGTGATGATGTTGGTGATAGTAGTAGTAATAGTAGTTGTAATAATGATAATAATGATAATTGTAATAGTGGCTGTAGCAATGATGGTAGTAGAAATATTAGTGACAGTAACAAATGTAAACCACAGCGATAACGGTCGTTGTTGTAGTAGTGTTGCAATTATAGTGTTATAATTGCAATGGTAACGGGAATATTATTAGAAAAGAATTGGTGTAGATAATACACAGTAGTAATAGTTGCAGTGAAATCAATAGTAGCAGTGACGGTAATAGTACTTGTAATACTTTTAATTGTTACTGTAATCATGTCAGTGGTCACGATGACGGAAATAACAGTAGCATCGGTGAGAGCAGTGGTAGTAACTAGTAAAAGCGATTAATTACGCGATTGACGTTACTAACGATACAGTCCTCAGGATACACGTATGTACATATAAAGTTGTTCAATGCCCTGTTCGTGCCAATTGTGAAAAAAAGATTCTGCGGACTGGCGAAAATTTCACCACCGCAACAACTGAAACACTGTGCGCGAGTATTACTTCTGTGTTCACATATATCATACAATATCATATCATATCATATAAGCTGTGCCGGTCAAGCGAGGTTTTTAAAATAGTAATTTTGCATAAATCAATGAGAACTCTAGTTACCTACTTATTTGAAAGAATATACTGTATAAGTAACACGTACACGGTCGTTGATTGTTTTTACTAAGGAATAATATCAATACGTAAGAAAATAAAAAATAATAATCGTCGCAATAAAGAAACGACAATGTTCAACATAAATAATTAATAATTAATTGGATAAAAACATGGCGCAACACGTGGGCGCAAATATTCTGTCGACTAGATTCGTATGGATCAATCGCACGTACGATTCGCTCATAACCGTTTCACTTTTCTAATCTGATATACACACAACCTTTCGTAAGAACGAAAACGACAAAGGCGAGGGCGACGACAACACGTTGCAATAGTAACAGTAACGGTAACGGTAACGTTAACACCGTGACAACAGTTCGAATGCTCGCTGCTCGAAATTCAAATTATCACACATGTGATTTCGTTGTTTTCTGAGCCAGCATATTCCACGCTAGTTACATATGTATGTATGTAGGTAATCCATGTATGTATGTATGTATGTATATGTACGTATGTATGTATGTATATATGCATCGTTTATGTATTTCCCTCTCAGCCGTCAGCACAGTCTCTGTCGTTTTGCGTTTACCTGATCGTTTCGGAAAAAAAAACACAAAATAATAAATGGAGGTATTTTGTTGTACAACGTGCTGTTTCAGCCCTCAACAAGTTCAGGAGTTCTTATTTCTCATGTTTCGGAAGTAATGTAAGCGAAGGTTAGAATTTGAAATAATATACCGCGTGTACAATCGTCAAGATTGTTTCCCAGAAATCGCTGGCTTCTCGTTTCCCTCCTCGTTCTCGATCGGTTTCGTTGGAATCGTTCATCGCGGATGTTGCAAACGAATGGTGTTCGCGATGAAACGGCCGTTCGTAATCCTTTTCTCTTTACTTGTTACCTCCTAGGTACTCGACCATCTCCTGGAACTTTTCCTTCTCATCTTCAAGCAGCAACGCTTGAATACAGCTTGTAAAGTATTGCGTACCAAAGCAACCTTGCCTGGAAAGAGAAACGAAAAATCGCGCAATGCGCAGAATAATAAATTAGAAGAGATCTTCGTATTCTGTTTCTGCCATTGTATCGACACGTATCGTTTACTGTCGATCTCGCAGCAGACCGACCAGGAGGATCCGTTCGTTTTCTCTTTTCAAACATACATACTATACGTATGCATGTACAAATTTATGTAGATATGTATCTCGCATCTGCGTTGCTGGTTCACCACCACCCACCAAATACGCTTCGACCATATACATACGCACCTACCTACGTCCCCTATCAATTTCAACTATATCTGGACCCCCGAGCCAGAATGTATTAAGTTCACTTTTTAAAGAAACGACCATTTACATGTTTTCTGTAAAAATTATTTCGTTCTAAGTCGTCTAGTTTTTAATATAAGTACATAATAGTCTGAAAATGATATTAAGTTCATATTTTTAAAACAGTTTAAAGTCCATCACATAGGGGAATTAATGTAAAGTTCACCATTTCTACATATAGAGACTTAAATCCATTCAATAGTTCGAAGATATCGATTGTTTCACGTTCAATTCTTACCGAACGGTTCCAAAGTTACAAGGATTTTGCATCTTTGATTTGCTCTCCTCTAAAGTTTGAGTAGTGTGACTTAAAACGCTTTAGTTCTGGAGTCCAAATTATGTACGTATGGATGCACTATACATATATGTATGATATCTATTGTACATATGTAAATACATAGATATGTATGTACGAGCAAGCAGATACGAGGAATTTTGCGGTGAAATACAAACGAATCCGTTAGCGAATCATAATTATTCGTCAATGTGACTTAAGAACGGGTTTGCCTGCTTGTTCTATTGCTCTTAAAAAAGCACACTATCGTAAAAAAAACTGTACGTTGGTTAAAAAGCAAAATCTCCGTTGTCTCCGATACAAAACCTGTAAAAATATCTCATTGCTATAAAAAACATGTTTTAACAATCTCATTCTCGGAGTATCAATTGCCAACGATATGCTGCTTCCTTCGGTTCTCTGAAAAATGTTAGCGAAAAATTCAGCATCGTGTCTCCACGAGCCGTGACAAAAAATGCACGAGCGATTGGTCGAAAAAACTGTCGATCGTCGCTGTCGAGAAAAATATGAAAAATATTGAAAATATGTAGCGCGTGTCTCGGGGCGAAAATACGCGTTGGTAAGAAATAAGATACGAAAATGAGTATCGGACGCGATACTACATATGCAAGTGATTCGTAGGGTAATTTTTCCGCTCGTTGTATCCTAATGTAAATTAACCGCGATACTCGTAAGCGTGCCAGAGTTGGGCAAAATGTAATCTGATTACAAAATCTAAATTGCAATTACAATGTAATTGCAAGATAATTGCGGGACAATTACAATGACATTGTAATTTTTATTGTAAATTTAGTATAGTTAATTACGATGTAATTGTAATTGGAATCGTCCCGCAATTACATTGTAATTGTGATTTAAGTTTTGTAATTAGATTACATTTTACCCAACAGTGACACGTGTGTACGGGCGAATTCACAAGGCTCCAAAAATGTATATATGTATGTATTTATCTACGAGTGGTTACAAGTGTCGTATTTCCACCTGCATGGTTCAGTACCGTACTTATTGTTCCAAAACCAACGAAGAATTACCTAAACGCGTGCACAGCGTGTACGAATTTCGCGTGCCCATCGTGTGTGTCGTGTTGATCGTCGAGTGGTTGTATGTGGAAACTCTTGGAACGTCGACGAGACGAATCGTTTGTGCAATGTCGGGATACAAGTGCATTAGTCGATTTGAAATGCAGGAAGGTAACGACGATGAGAGTTCATCGATGATAAGCAACGAAAACATAAAGTGATGAAATAAGGCCGAAAAGGAACAAGAACGAAAAAAAAAGGAAATAGAATAAATGGAAAATGGGAATCGAAGAGCTGGAGAAATAGGAAATCGTAAAGTTGGTAAAAATCGGTAGTAGATAGACGGGTAAGACGGTACAATACGGAGTCGGGTGAAACGGAGGGATCCAGAGAGAAAAGACGAATAGAAGAAACGAACAATAAAGTTGTAGAAATAGAAAAGAAAAACGCGCAGAAAAGAAATCATAAACGTAAAAAAAGAAGCTACCTAAACCCCGGGTTCCGCTCCGTGAAGTTGCTTGATCCACGTTTGAATTTTCTCTACTTCATCCTGCAGCAATAGCACGTCTAAGCATCCTTTGAAGTAGTCTGATGTGAAGCAGTTTTTCCTGGAAAAAATGTTAAAATACAAATGGTACCAGTGATAAACCCAAATACACCGTGGGGATCCTAGGTCTGGTCGCTGAAAGCAAACGGAACAAATTTTTTGTTTCAAGTCGTTGTTCGGTTCGTTTTAATAGGTCGTTGATTGTTCAGATAATGTTGATTGTATTCCTATTACCATATTACTAGATCATCGGACTCCACAATACGTTCGCGATGTGCGCATTTCTTGGTACCGTAGAAATGACAAAACGTAAACTCTTGTAAAAAGAAAAAAAAAAGGAATTTGTTTCCTAACAGATTTGGTAAAAAAATCCGAAAGAGCACGGATAAGAACATATAGGGAAAGAACCTCCTACCATGCTCCTACCACTTGGTATTGGTAATTACTGAAATTTACACCAAATTAACATTTGTTTCAGTACTTGAAGTAAATTTACTAAATGGTAGGAGGCCCTTTCTCCTCTTCCTTCCATATCAGCTGGCCTCTAATATGCTTAGTTTAGCTTAATTTGTATTATACTATTTTGTTGGTAAAGAAAATGCGGCAGATTTAACCATTCCCATTATGGTACCTACTGCCTGGAACGGTCATACGGTGAATGTTAGAATTTAAACCTCACTAGTTGTATCGAACGAAACGCACAGATGGGAGTACAAAGAAGTTTGCGTCGATGTTTACCTGCATAGTTGATGTAGCTGGGGTTCACGAAACAAGTTGTAACAATCCTCGCAGATACGGTCCAATCGGGCGAAGATGCTCTTGTCGTATATACCCTTGCATTGAATGTCGATGAAGGATCTTTTACCCAAAGGATGTCCGTTTAGGATTCCAGCGTCGGTTAAACCGACGCACGACGCCACGAGTAACAGCGTCACCGACCAAGCCAGAACAGAGACAAGTCTCGGGCATGGTACTGGTATCGACGAGGACGAAGTCGACGACTCGTTCGATAACAAAGATAGGCTCGAACAGGACGTCTGCTGCACGTTCCAAACATACGGCGGCGGCGACGGCGACAACTTCGAAGGTAACCACGTCGATGACGGCGGCGATAAGACGGCCGATGACGTCGAAGTAGTAGTGGTCGTTGTCGCCGTCGGCGTCGGCACGGACGTCGATGTCGACGTCGGCGCTGACAACAGCAAGACGCTCGACACGGATGATCGAGACGTTGAGAACGGCAACGATAACGACGAAGGAGACGACGATACCGATCGAAGCCTCTGTTGTCGATGCATAGTCTGTAACATACAAAAAGGAACTGTCTTACAAATGGCACACGGAAAGCATTGTGCCAGATTCACATTAATGGTCACAGTACGGTCAGATCAGGTCAAATACGGCAGCGAAATACAGTAAATTCCTGATGAGTGTTCGAAGGCTCCTCGGCATTGACAAGGTGAGGTCGTTTGGTGTAACGCTGATTTTTTAATTCGGTTTGACACGACGATAGAGCTGGGAATTCTGAAACTAATGATATTTGTTTCAGTTGTATATGACCATTAATTTATGAAACATTTAATGTTCAGTGCCGAGGAGACTTCGAACACTCATCTAGGATTTACTGTATAGTCTAAATTCAGAGTGATCTGATTGTGCCTTTGACCACCTAATGTGAATCTGGTGGTTAGGTTTGAAAGTAAATTGAAACGAAACCCACGATTGAAAATCAATCAAATTGATTTGAATTCGACTTTTGAATACGGCTTTTCAACACTCGGGTCTAAATGGACCCAGGAACCATAATCTAAGGGTTAATATCGTTGTAGCGTTTCCCCACCCGAATTATCTCTTCCTCGTAATCGCACCAAGCTGCTTTGCTACAGTTTAATCGCCTGCAAGTCAATTTCTTACAACAATTAATAATGGCGACAAGAACAACAATATCCACATTCACGAAAAGAAGAACCAAGACAGTTGGTCCTGTTCCGCGAATTTAACACTTCTGTAGGCAACCAGGTACCCAGGTACCCATTTCTAAATTTCCTTTCAAAATTTTGTATGTTCTCATCTAGAACAGTATCCTATAGGAAGGGAAAACTAAGACTTTCGGAAAACAATATGACAGTAAAATTATCTATCTTTACCTAATCTGTTGGAGTAAGGGGGTATTTCCATTGCTCGATAACCGTGAATATTTTGGTTGGCCACACAAGGGTTAAAGCAATTCGAGAGGTAAAAGTAAAGATGTAAAGCACTCTCCTAACCAGTCCCGCGGCAGTCGCTGTGAATGGACCACACGCAGGTAGGCCCCACCTGTAAACGTCCTGAACCGACAACTTCATTAAGCGGAGCCGAAGCGCGGAGCGGCACCGCACCGCGTCGAACAGCACTGTAAAGCATTGCATCCGTACCGAACCGCACCGCATCGTATATACCGAACCGCACCGCACGGGTAGGTACTGCATTGCAATGCGCGGGGACGAAGAGAAGCCTTCTTATGGGAGCCAATGCGGGGCAACGCAAGATTCTCGAACACACCACGGCTTCTCGATTCCTTCTTTTTTCGTCGTCTCATCGGCGGCACCTGCACACGCTCAGGAGAACGTTTCGCCCAGTTCTCTTTTTTTTCGGAACATAATCACCGCTCCCGGGTGGGATCTTATTTTTAGCCACGACCGATTCTCGGAACTCTCGTACCGCTCCACTCTATATCGGACCCCCACCTGGTAATTGCCTGCGGCTCGATAATTTTCCTCTAAAGTCGCTCAGTGGTGATCGTTAAAAGATTAACCTATACATTTCCAGACTGAACGTATACGCGTATCGACAGTCAATCCGTTTCGTTTGTTCTCTTTTGCCTTTTGTCGTCCGTCCCTTTCCGTCTTTCATTGATCACTAACGATTGCAAGTTGTGTGGAGAACTGACACTCATCGTCGTATGCTGATTCTCCTGGGTATTGGGACGTCCTGGAAGTACTTCTCTTTCTTATGTTATACATCGGAAGATCAAATGTAATCGCGTTGCTTTATGAATGATTAGGCTATCGAGTTCATACCGATTCGAACTTAACCAATGATTGGTGTAAAGAGCATTCTTACTCTGTAAGAAGGAAACGTCCAAGTAATCACCAAGTGTTACTTTTAGTAGCACTTTCAAAATCTGATTTGTCGATCGAAAATTACAGTTTACTACTTTCCACACTAAATAATCGAGTGATCGTTTGAAAAAAAACCGTTGGTTGGATGAATAAAATCAAGCAGCAGGATCAGATGGAATCGTGTGTAGAGGGTGAAAAACGGAGGACAACGGGCGTTAGGACGAAGGGTAGAGTGCAGATAGTGGAGAGCGAAGTCGAGTCGAGTAGAATGGAGAGTTGAGAGTAAAGAGGCGAAGTGAGTGTTTTTAAACGAAGAAAAAGTCAATGGAGACCGGTTGCTCGACAGGTGAGGTCTTTCCTCGACCACGCTATGCACAGGTGTGCAATCTGCAAATCCCCTTTAGCAAAAAAGCATACACTCTTCGGCACCGTTTCACGGTTGTGTCGCGAGATGCTGTCCAAGTACCCATTATACGTACGATATGTGGAAGTCGATAGTTTGCAGCGATCGTATACGACTATTTTTCTTCATTACTACCAAAACCACGTGCTCAAAATAAATTTCTTTATCGATTATTTCGCATGTTCGTTCAATATTTCGTAATTTTTAAATTACGAAATTTGTAATTTCCATGCCAAAACGAACTGAAAAAAAATAAAAGTTTCATAAGTTCTGCTAGATAAAGTTTTTTTTTTTTTGACGCACTCATTTTCTCAGTAAAATCGCTATTCATCGATGGATTGGTTAATATCGTTAGCCGTTTTTACACAAACGTTCTTGCGTGTCACAAGCGGGCTTACACGGAAAAATGTTGATGTAAATGTAATTTCCACGTCGAGGCCAATGTAAATTCTACGCACACAAGAGTACGAGCCTTCCGTTCGTTCGTGTTGGAAATATTTTCCACCGAAATCTAACAACAAGAGCAGAAATAAATATAAATTGAAGAGAATGCCACGCGTAAAATTGACGAAAGGACAGAGAGGATGAATGATTGAAAAAGGAAGAGGGAATCGGACGTAAAAGGGAGGAGTGGAATGAAAAAGAAGAACAATCTCAGGACGAGTCAAGTTGATCCGAATCGAGGTCGGTCGTCGAGGACAAGGAAGAAGAAGCGACGAGGGCGAAACGATCTATATCGTTTAGATACATGGTTCGCTCTCCTCACCAGGTGGTCCTCTTCCCGTGCCGGATGACTCAATCGTGAGAAGGAGTTGCTCTACGGCTCACGGGATCACGAGAGGCTTCGCTAGAACCGTGTGTATCATCGTGTCTTGGTCTCTGCCCGCGGCCGTCTGCGTTTGTTTGCGCTTATCCGTATTCTACTATACTCGTGTGATTACAAACCCAACTCTCTACAGACTACTCGACCTCCTTGGTTCTTCTGTGAGAGAAGGCTGTGATATTCTTGCAACTGTGAGGATACGGTAGACGGGCGCTTTTACTTGTTTCCTAAAATAATTGATCCCGTTAAGTATGATTTTCTTTTTTGTTAGTCTGGCCGTCATCTTGCTGTCATGTGTGTACGACAGGGGGAGGAAAGAGAGAGGGAGAGGGGGACAGAGAGAGAGAGAGAAAGAATAGACGGGTGTAGATGCATAACGAAGAAATAAATATGTTCAGCAGACGTACATTAAGCGAAGAAAACAGACTTGGTCAGACGAGAATTAAATCACGTTACACCTACCTACCTATCTATCTATCTATTTTAGTATCTATCTATCTATATATTTACCTACCTACCTACCTACCAACCTACCTACCTATTTACATACCTACCTACCTACCTATCTATCTGTCCATGTTGCAGTTGTTCTCTAATTCGTGTCTATTGGTTATCTCTGACCAGTCATATTCACCAAAAGCTTCCATGCATCGCCCATTTTTGATCGTTCGCAATGAACTCTGTCCCACTGCGCATTGCCTCGATATTACGAGTATCATTAAGAACTACGAAAAACGGAAAATTGGTTTGAGTATCGCAAAATACAGAAACAAATTATCAAGTGGATGATCGACACTGGAAAGTGAATACATAAGTTAGAAGACAGAAGTCTGTATACTTATGATCGAGCAAGGTTCGAGAAGTTTCTGGTAGGCCTCGTACGTACGCAGCTAGAGGTACTTTGAAAGTGTAGACGAGAGAAAACGAGAGGGCGGGGGGTTGTCGGCGGGACGAGGAGCAGGACGCGGAGAAGCCGAAGAACTCAGGGAGAAGGAGAGATAGGCGGGTTGAACGGACGACGGAGGATCGAGGCGTCCGGCGTCCTCGATCGCGGGGATCTTGGAGCAAAACTAACGATCTCCCGCTCGCTTGTAAGATCAACACGACGATAATTTAATACACGAGATCACCACCCAGGTGTGCTCTGACGTGTACAGATGCTGTGTGTAACCTCGACGAGAAGGGAACGGCTGAGTCGACAGAAGCGGGAGTCTGTATGCGATTCCAAACGCGAACTCGAGCTCTTCTCTCTCTCTGTATATATATATATCCCTTAAAAACAGAAAAAAAAGGGACAGACAGATGTTGGCGAATCGATTTTGTCGGATTGCAAGAAAGGATATCATTATAGTGTCTTAAGCCTAATAGACGATTTCAAAATCAGATATTTTCTGAAATTTGATCGTAACGTATTCAAAGGAAAAAGAAAAGCAACCATCAAACATCGAATGAATGCCAAGTACAAGCGTTAAGGAGTATGCACTTCTGGTGTCATTCCCTTTCGTAGAAACAACTCGATACGGCGAACAGGCCGACAAGATGAAAAAACTGAAATGCGTACGCAACGCGATTCGTTGGTTACACGAACACAGACTACATAAATAGAAGAGCCGATGACGTCAATCGTTCGCGTTAATTACATAAGAACAGTCCTATTAACCTATGCCGCGGTCGAGCGACAATTTAACGTTAATCGATTCAGACAAATGCCCCAAGAACCATTATACGGTCGTTCGATCTTGCTTATATCATCTCTGTTCTCATTATCCGGTCTCATATTCGCGATTTCTACCTTTTGGCTCGCGATAGTATTATCTTCAATCTCGGGACCGGGAGAGGGTCGAGCAACTACAATTCGATGAAATAGATAAGTGCAACAATCGTAGCGTTCGTCACGTTCCTCATCGCTAGCACACAGTTGTGATATGTTACACGAACACGGAACGACCAATGCAGTTGGCCAAGAGCAAATTTAACAGCGATAGACCTTGAACTGCGTATAAGAATAGAATTTGACGAAAGAAGAAGCAAATTAAAAGATACGCGTCACCAAACGCCGATAATAGATCAAGTTTGTCACCTTTCTCACGATCACTGGTTTTTCCGTGCTCCACCAGCCTCTATACGGTTCCTATATTTTCCATAATTAATGTCGTTTCAACTCGTTTCAAATCGAACATATCCTCTTTCGGCCGTCCCAAGATCAAAATGGAACATCAAGAAGTGTCGGGACGCAAGGAACTTCTACGAAATTCGTAAAGCGGGCAAAGAGATAGTAAGAAGGCGAGCCGAAGCGAACTGCAAGCCGTATCCGCATGCAACTTCACATGTAACGCACGTAGTCGACGCACGGGTATTTGCGAAGGAATGTTCAACAGGTGTGTCGTTTGGATTGAGCTTTGTACGCGCGAACACGCCTCTCCTTTCGTTCTCCTTTCTTCCTTCCCTCTTCTACCTATTGCTTCCCCCGTGTGTTACGTTTTCTTTTTTCATTTTTAACCGATTACGATGCAAATGCGTCAAACGATCGAGCACCGAGCGGACAGTATCGATATACTATCGATATACGATCGATACGCATACACGACTAATTGGAAAAAGATTAGAAAAAGCATAAAGATTATATTTCGCGGCGGCAGCAGAGCTCGGTCGATATCTTGTGGTATTGACGAAGCGATCCGCTTCGATCGATCGAGTATACCGCTAATATGAACAAGTATTTATACATTATAACGTAGAACAACAATGCCAATCGTGACGTATATATATTATATACAATGATCCAGGCACCGGTGAAAAAGATGGCAGAAATCATGGATCACTGACAAGAATCTAGAAGGATACACACCAGCATCGACAGAGAGACTACTGTTTCTGCAGACCTTGCTCCGCGTTAATGCCGGCGTGTCCCTTCTCGGTATGCATGGGATGGTTCTCCGACTTGGAGGTTAAGAGGAAACTGCGAGGGGAGTATCACACAATTTATTTACACGATCCGGCTGGTCAGGCTGCCAGACTCGAGAAGTGCAACACCGTATACACGCTATCTCGCATATGTAGGACAAAGCCTGCACTGTGATGGCCACTTCTATCGCGGTTCTGGGCATCGTTACGATCTTACTCCCTGGTGGTGTTTCTCAACTACAACATCATGCACGTAGTGGTCAATAATCCTTGTCGACGTCGCTGTTCTATCTTAATCACGATACGATCACAATAAACATTATAACGGCAAATGTGGCTGCGGAAATCTATCTAACCGCACATCGTCGAAACAGGCATAAATACAGAAATTCGAAGGGTAACGAAGGCGGAACGGAACCGAGAAACAACGAGTGGCACTAATAATACAAATAGAAATACACGTACGAATACGAATATACGAGCGAGAATGCAGAGACGGAAATGGGAGCAAAAGCAAAAGCAGAAAACAAACGCAGAAACAGAAATAAGAGTAACAGAAGTAGACGCTGCTGCCAGCAACGTCGCGATTGGACATTAGCGTCGAACACTGTTGGTGGGGCAAAAGCAGCGTTCCGGCAGACAGCTTGGCGTCCTATGGTTCGCATTACGACAAGCTGCTGCTGCTGCGGTTGCCTTTCTCCGTCTTTTGGTTTTATCGTTTCGCTCCACCGCGTTCTGCGCTCTGTACGTTTCATTCTATTTTACGTCAATATACGATCGTACGTAACTATTCTCTTCTTCGTTCTTTCCTTCTTTTCATTCCATTATTTTTTGAAAAGATCTTTCGACAATGCTAATATCTATCTATAAAATCATTTGTAATCGACGTTATTGACAGTTACGAACTGACGTGTTTTCCTCAGCAGAAACGAAAATGTATAGCAAAGGAGAGAAACAAAACAATAATGAGCACCGAAATGTTTTACAGACTATACAGGGAATATTTTAAACACGATGTAAGACAATTCGGCGTATGACACTCCAAAGATTAGAAATCTGTCCTTTTAGTGAAGCACGTCCTCAATAAAATAATTTCCGCGTAATGATTGTCTTCTGGATGACTTTCGTTCTGCAGATAGTACGGATAAGTTCAAATTTAAACTTGGAAGTCCAAGTTGCGTTTGAAAGGGGGAGGGGGGGGGTCACGATTTAATAAGGAACCGTTGTAATACGCCCGTAGTGGTAAACGCATTCCATTCTCGTGAAATAGTTTCGAGGGAGCACACCAACTCAACAATGTAACGGACACGTTAATGCAACGAGTTCATGGGTGCTTTCGACTTTTGCGTTTCCATTCGTCGAAACACATTAGAACGACCGATTCTTGGAATATCTTTACGTTCGAGTTTAGGGAAACTCGTTAGGAAACCTCCAAAGGTTCACGATACATGACCTGCATTACAGCTGCTGTTACATATGTACGTATGGATCCATCCGACGAGACGTTCAAATATGTTTTCATATTTCGTCCACATTCCCTTGTCCCTTTATTCGTGTTAATCGGAGAAATCGATGACGGTCCGTGGATTCTTGGACGAACCATGCAAAGAACCTAAATGTTTCCGAGAGGGGGGGTCCAAACTCACGAGATAATGAAAGCGGGCGTGGAGGCTGGCAGGGCAAGCAGCGGGCATGCACGTACGCACGCATGCACCACGGACGCACTCACGCACGCGCGCGCACGCTCGCTGAGCGAGTTTCTCGAGAGGCGTGTCGCTACGAGCTACAGGTGGTAGCTGCTCGTTCTCCTCCTACTCATTCCTCACATCTTCTTCCGTTGCCGGGTTTATCTTCACGAATTTTTTACTCTTTCTTTCGTTTTCTTTGTCCCTGCTCTCGTTTCTTGGCGGGGGGAAGGGGAGGCATTAGAGTATGCAAGTACTTCTTCCGGTTACTCACCTATGTCGGGAGAACTTTTTACATTAATTTTTAGCATTATCCCAACTGAATGACGCTTTACCTAAATTTTGAAATAAAATTATCCTTACGAAAGTTCTTATTTTCTCAGTAAATGTATCTTCTAATCCCCATTTTTTTACTCAATTGGAATCGTTAATTTCTACGGAAAAAACGATACATCTGTCTTGGAAAGAATGCTCTGCAGAATTTCTCTCTTTCTCCCCCCCCCCTCTCTCGCTCTGTCTCTCTCAACTACCTCTTTGTACGATGGTCTTTCGAGCATGAGTCAACTCGTGTTTGGCCCTCGCTGTTGGCTCGTCGGCCCTGAGTAAAAGATTCTCTGAATGAACTCTAAAGATAGAGATCCCGTGTACCCTTTTATCCTCCCTCTTCCATCCTCTTTTTCGTTTATTCCTCGTACAACTCTCTGACACACGTGCGCGCACGCATGCACGCACGCACGCACACACACACCTTACCTCTCTCACTCTCCTTCTCGTTAACCTTCTCGACATTGTGGTCGAATTCAACGCTACAATGTTCGATTTCATTTCAACTTTCCGAGCCTAACACACAGCAGCCTTTAACCATCTGTCATCGACGAACATCGCATGTATCTTTATCAACAACGCTGGCGAAAACTCTTAAACAGACTTCCGACGACTTGTCGAGGAGAAGAAACGCGTTCAAGGAAAAGGAATAACTCGAACGACGAATGTAATGCAATGTACAATTAGTCCAGCACTAACAGGCTTGGATAAAGAACTGAGTAAAAGTAGAAAATCAAGGAATGTGGAATCAGACAGCAGCTGTGGTTCATTCCTTTCGAAAACATTCAAGCAACGTCGATTGCTCGTAGTCTGCTATTTTCAGATAATATCGATAAATAGCTACATATTTTGAAAGTTTTCTAGCAATAACGTATACAGAAAAATGCATTTACTTCTCAATTTCATCATAGGTTGATGTAAGACGACGAATTACGATGGCAACTTGCAGTTGAATTGTTTAAAGCGCTATAGTACTTCAAAATTATCATCACCATTTACCCTGCTTTTTGAGTGTTGCGTAAGAATCAAGTTGAGGGAGAATCGACAATCAAAGTCAATCGCAACATAATCAGAAATACAAGAAACTTGCCTTCAACAAGGAAATGTATGGGTAAGAAATCAAAGAAAATGAAACTCGAGCTGTCCCATTCAAAGAGAGCAAGTAGTAATGCGATAAAATTTATATTTAACGCTTCTCACCTCGTCTGTTCGCTCGTTTCCCACTGTGCTGCAGCTTTCAATATATTTCCAACACTAATTTTATTTATTTCCCGCTATCCGTATTTTTCTTCTTTCGTTTTCAGTTTATGTGGCCAATACGTGTATCACATGTCTCTCTTCTCTTCACACACTTATGCGAATATTCTTTTCACGGAAATATCGTCGGCGTAGTTTTACCCTCGCTCCTGTAAATTACTTCTTTTCGTCTTTCCTTCCTCCCTCCCACCCTCCCTGCCTTCTACCCCTTTCCTTCCCACCCACCCCACCGCACTTTTCTCCCTTAGTTCTGGCTTTCGGTCGTACCCTCTGTCCTCACGGCTCTCCCTCCACCAAATAGATTTTGTATCGACGAAAGATTTATTTAAGATATAAAAATTTCTTCCTGTCGATCGATTCTTTATTTCGTAAACTTCTAAAGCCGCTCGTCAAACGATGATATTAACAATGCTTATTTGCAATTTAGAAAGATGGTTTTTTTTTAACGTTTTATCGTTCGTCTTTCAAATTGCCACCCATTTTTAGGTTTACACGTTTTCACTGAACACACCTCCTTTTTCGTAGGAATACCACAAACGTCGCGGAAGGAAACACGCGAGACAAGTACCACCGCGGAACTGTGGTATCGCGATCTCGAGAAAGGCGCGCGCGCGGCAGAATGCCCGCCGCCCGCCTCCTCGACCACCCACCCCCTTACGGCTCCGACACCGTCGGGACCGTCGCGGCGCGTCGGAACCGAACCACGCGGCGAGATACATCGAAGGACAACCGTTCTCCGACGCGATCCGCCGCGCGCACAGGTGGGCCCTGCGTGACAATCCGAACAACTGATCCGATTGGCCTTTAAACCATGGCCGAAGATTTCCTTCTCGTTTTATCGTCTCTTCATCTCGATGCTTCTCTCTATTCTTCCGTTCTTTCGTCCTTTCGTCCTTTCGTCTACCTCTTTCCCCTACTCTTTTTTTTCCACGAATCCACCTTTTTACCTATTTATTCGTGTATTCTTTTCTCCATAAATTTCTGTTCTCCTCCCCTTTCCTTTCCTTCTCTATATTAAATGTAATTCACACATGTGCATAACACATATCGAATCCTGTACCCATTTCATTTACGTACCCACACAGACAAACACCTTATCTTTCATCAGACTTTCATAATCTCTTCTTACATACCTCAGCCGCTCTCTCTTTCACAGTCTCAATTCACCCTCCCTCACTTTTTCCAAGAACGCGATTCTAGTTGCGCTTCGTAGCCAGATAGTATTATAGTAAAGAGATGCGCTGCCACTCGCGAGTGTTCTGACTCACTTTAACTATATCGTACAGACTGTAGTCGCTTGTAGCATGGCCGAGTCGCTGACCAATCGGAATCCCACGTTCTTGTAAACTCCCCCTGCGTTTTCCGCCACCTCCGCCACTGCCACCACCACATTCGCTTCCACCTTCGTTCCTTCGATATCTATAACCTCCGCCACCTCCCTATTTTACCGTAATTCGTTATCGTTTGCGTATCTTTTCCTTTACCTTCCTATTTACATACAGCTATATATACATGTATAGTATACGTACATACTTTATTCTATGTACTTCGACCATTTTGTTGTTCGTCTTTCCGATTCACCACCCTCTTTTAAAATGCACGACAATTATTTCGAACTCCTCAGAAATCTACACATATATAGCGCAGCACACCGAGAATGTCTGCATCGTTCTGGGTTTCCCCGTATACTCGGAAAGATGATGTAAAAACAATTCATGGGGCTCCAATTTGTTCTAAGCAGCGATACACGTATACTCGCGTTGAAATTGCATCAACCGATTCAATATCGATTGCAACATCGAAACTCTTATTTGAATTTAGACGAAACGTTTCTTCCCCTTTATCGGCAAACATTCGAAATTTGACCATCAATTACATAAAATAGAGCGAGCAGAGAAAATAAGACATTATTTGTCTCGATTTCGAGGCTGCACATCGCATCGTATACCTGTTCTAATATCTGCTCGTACTCGTGATTTTACTTTTCGATAAAATCTTTATTTCATAAGCTATTAACGATTCAATTATACGAAATAGATTCCTCGAAGCTAGTTACATATCCACTTATACATCATAAAGATGGAAAATAATTAAAATATTCCTATCTTTTTGCAACATAAACAGAGTGGTAAAACCGTACTTCTACGCTTTTTTCTCATATTGGAAGCGCATGTAAAATAGAAACCGACCGACGCGACTCGACGATCACTTGAAACGCCTTTTAAAACAAAACATTTCGTCGATTCTAATAATAGAAAATAAAGAATGAAGAGAAGAACCAAATTCAACAATAAAAAGAGGTGGTTGATAGAGAATATTCAGTTTTGACTGACACTAGGATGCCTTGAAATTTGAATCGAGATGCCATCACGTTAGAATATCAACTGGCTGGGTCTTGTACACGTTCCGGCACGTTTCTTTCACTTTTCCATGACGGAGTCGGTCGGTTTCTTGGTTGGGTTAGCTTTGCGCGAGCATTCACTCTCGAAACTCACGTAGCGAATCGCAAAGTTGACACGACTTCTCGTAACACGACGACGGTCGTTGTCCCCCGTGGTGGATTGAACGCGCCGGCGGCAGCTTCATCTCCCTCAACGAGCACTGTGTCGTATCGAAATCAGTCCCACTGATCCCAATGGTCGAAAGCTCAAGGTAACTTCATCCTTGCTTTTACGTGTATGTATGCCACAAAGAGTAGCAGCACTTTTCTTCAGCGATTTACGGCATGGAACTTGGGACACCGACGGACGGGTTTACATGCAACTTGGTCCTGTATCCTGTATTGTATCGTCTTGTTTCATCTAATCTGTTCGCGCCTGGAAATCATTTTTTCATCACAATTCGAACATTTCGTTCCTACATTCCATCGTTTTCCGCGTAAACGCGTAACTATTTCCTTTCGGAATTTTACAGCCACTTTAGTTGCATAACGGAAAACTTTGATACGATCGCTGTCTGTAAACAGAGAACAGAGCTGATAGGTTTAATGTCTGTATCCGTGCCAGTCACTGCATACACTCCAACTAATTTTCTCACGCGTTCGAGCCGAACATCAGTTGGTCGAGTCTCCTCCTACCAGCAGAATCGTTAAGTTTCTCGAACTTTAAACTATTTACACACAAATTTCTATCCGGTTCGTCCGATGCATATTTCACTGTATTCGATTGCAAATCGCTGTGTGTACATTCTTCTTTTCTCTTTTTTTTCTCTCTTAACCTCCCTTTGTTGCTTGTGCCTTTATTTCGACCTTCGCGGATTTATCAATTTATTTTACTGTTGTCAAACGTACAATCTTCTACCCATCCTTAATTCCTTCTCTTTCTTCTCCTAAACTTTTTCTTTTAATCCTTCTTCTCTGTAGCTGTGTGACTGTAATAATCTTACAACTTTTTTTCGAATGTTCTACATTGCACAAAACAAACACGTCGCGTCGGTACAAACACGCGCGCATGCACAGATTCCCCCTTGTTTCATAGCTCCTTTTAGCTTCTGCCTATGTTGACTGTTCTTGATTGCATTACCGTACACTTGTAGTTTATACCTCGTGCACCGCGACAATTGTACGACTCTTGTTTGTCGATCGTAAAAGGGAAGCCAAAGGAAACGGGACTGATTGCAATAAACAATTTTAATGCTTCTAACCTCGTTAGATCGGCGGTACCATGTTCGAATCAAAGTTTACAAGTTACGAAGGAAAGATACGAAATCGCGGTTTAGCAATGATAAACAAGAGAAAATACAAGGCAAGGAGAAATTAGCGGAACATACGGGAAACACGCGACACCAGTTCATCAGTTTCAACACAAATGGCAAGGCATCGATAACAGAGTAGACAATCATCTGCAAAGCACGCACACGTTTCGTCATCCTTTTCTGTTACGGTCGAGCCCCTCTGTGGGTGCGACTGCCACTTAACGCGAATGGACGGTTAAAAGACCCTCCTGTACGAGTCAAGCGGCCACTCGAAACGACTACGATCAGCCTAGGTTCCTCTTGCGCGCAACCGTTCATTGCTACACCCTCCCCCCTACTCGATACCTACTTCTCTCCCACCCTCCCTCGTCACCCTTTCCGACGTAGCTCCGCACGCGCGGTGTTCTCGTGCGTTAAATCGTATCCACGTTAAGTATGTGAACAACGAAAAGGATGCTGCATGTTTATATATTCGTGTATATTCAACCATTCGAGGATATCCATCCGAAATTTTCATCAACTCGCAAGAGCTTCCATAGGTAGATACTATGTACCCTCACGAGCAAACTCGGCTTCCACTAGGGTAAAAAGTGATGTAAAAGTAAGGGCCTCCTACCACTTGGTAAATGTTATTTCAAATACGGAAATAAATGTTAAATCGAATGTTAATTTGACATAAGTTTCAATAATTCCCAAGACCAAGTGATAGAAGGCCCTTCTCCTACACTGCTTTTTCCCCTAGCGGAAGCCGAGTTTGCTCGCGGGTGTACAACCTGTACAGGAATCGAGCAACCTTTGGTTAACTTTCACCTCCCCATTACGTTCGCTACTATACAGTTAATTATCGGTTCTAGCAACGGTTCTTTCGCGCACATCCATTTGACAGAGACCAGCCGGTACACCGTGTCTTCCAAACGATACCTGTCGGTCAAATAACACATCGAAGATCAAATTGTCATTTAACGACGAAGATTTTAAGATACATGAAGTGGAGGAGGGGGTCAGGTGTGGGTGTGGATGCGAGGTGGGGGTTTGAGGGGGGCTGGAGGGGGGAGAAAGTGGAAGCAAAGGATACGAGAAAGGAGATTTATTAAGAGAGAAGAGAAACGGAAGAAAGAGAAAATGTCCTTTTCTGACAAACGTATCGTGGTAGAATGCTATAAATAACTCGGCAACTTCTCTGAAAGCGGAAAGTAGCTCGCCTTCGAGTTCCGTAGTAAATTCCCAGAATAGCTCTCTGAATCGGGTGTTCGGTCAGTTGCTTGTTTCCTTCGCTCATGATTATCGCGGGCATGAATGCGTGAACATTGCCACTTTATGCATATCGAATTTTTTTCTGTTTTTGGTACCGGTCTTGATTATCGAACAAACTACGTGATTCTTAACAGACTGTGTCCACTAAAATTATTCGGCCATTTTATCGAGGACCGTGGAAGTAGTCTTCCCTCAAATTTTCGGTGACCTTAAATCGAACGTCATTTCACCGTCAACGATTACATATATGTATATGTATGAACATATAGAAACGTGGTTGATGAAAATTTAAAAAAAAACAAGCTTATTAGTACAAGACAGGTGCGCCTAGGGTAAACGCAGCAATTAGATTTTTTTAAATATCTATGTATATCTTTTTATAACGTATAGATTTGAATTTGAACAATTGGAAAAATGTAATTAAGTAAATAAAAAAGAAAAAATATAAATTTTACAAGGGACTGAATAATATCAAGTATATGAACATTTCTAACCAATGGCGCGAAACTTATTTGAATATGGAACAAGGTATTGAAAAAATTAATATATAATGATTTGCTTATTTTACTAACTTAATTTATTTGTATTTATAATGTTCATTCACTAATACGTGTTCATTTAGTATTGCATTCTGTTAATATTTTCAGGTGAATACAAAAATCTCTAATAGTTCCAGAGCTTGTGGTATAGTACATATACGGTTTTAGGATAAATAACAGTACCTACATATACATGTATGTATATACGTTCGTTCGTTTCTCTCAGACAACGTGGTCTCCTCTTCTATTAAATTTTAAGGCACATTTTCGCGAGGTCTTCGCCGTTAATTTATTTTGATAGATCATTAGATAAATCTCTTGTTACTTTTTCTTTATGTGTGTAAGTCTTTCGACCCCCTCTATCCGCTTAACTCTCGATAGAATTACGTGCAGCCCTCGTGATTGGCATTGTTAACGTTGACCTTCGTCACTGGGTCAAGATCGAGAGTATTCCGCATCCTCGTGCTTTGTGTAAACCCAATCGATAAAAATTGTCGATAAGAGTAAAAAACTGAATGAAACACAGTCGGTATAGTTTGACACCAGAAACATATTCGATCGAGCGATACAGAGAAACGCTTGAAACTACTTCGTTATCGTAACGAATAAAATCGTTGGATATGGAGTATAAATACTCGAACAGAATTAGTTCTAGCCGGGAAAGAATTTTCTAATTCAGAAAAATGAGATGCGGCTAATAAAACGTTGCAAGGATGTATTCATACGACAATTTCTGTTCAGAAACAACTCCATCTAAAACAACATATTTTTTATCCAACGAGAAAATTGTAGGTATGACTTTGTCTTCTTGAATCCTTCTAAGTATATAACGTTAACTCGAAATGATAATAAAAGGTTAAAGGTAAAGACCTTTCCAAAGGGAACGGGTGCATTATTACGGGATCATTCTCCATCGTATGACTAGAATTCCTATAAATACATATACATATGAGTATATATTTTTTGGCGGTCCTCGACCTTCACCATTTCTCTCTGGTGAACTAAAATCTGTCAGACCAGTTATCTACTGAGCCAAAAATTTAAGTCGACAAGTGGGATGAAAAAATTTGTTCACGGAAGTAAACGACATACGCGAAAGTAAAAAATTGACAAAAAAAAATCCACGCATGCTTCCCGCTTTGCTTCATTCGGTATCCTCGCACTATTCCCTAGTCACGGCACGCGACACTCGACACTCAGACACACGACACGCGACACTCGACACTCGACACTCGACACTGAACACCGAGGACGAATTCGGACCTCAACGACTACGACGGCGACTGTGACGACGACGATGATGACGATGATGACGACGGACAACGGTGATGAATCTACGGTGAAGAATCTTTTCCAAAATAAAAAGCATTCTGCTAATCGAAATTACGAAATGTACGAAGAATCTTCTAATTGCGTATCTTGGCAGGCGTACCTTGATAGTCTCTCCCTTCTATGGCAGCAACGGTACCACGAACAGAATCCTTCTGATCGGAGCGTCGGGGCGTTCGGCGTCTAATATACACCTCTCGGCGGGTGTTCCGTGCGCGCGTCATTTTCTTTCAGGAAGAACCCCTTTCTGCGCTACCCCTTCGTGTTCCTCAGAGAAATCGCCGTGTTATCCCCCCCCCCCTCTTGCCCACCGCCCCGTTTTCTCTGCCTCGAGCCGCCTTCCTCAGTTGGTGTGATCAACTTCCCACCTAATTGCAAACACACAGAAATAGAGCCTGCAATCTTCTTCTGTGCGGATAACGACTGGCTGACGTCTTGTCCGTCGTCACCGTCTTCTTGTCCTTTTTCTTATATCTTTCTCCGTCCCTCCCCCTTCTATCTTTATCTTCCCACCCCCCATTTCTTTCCTTCTATATACTAGTGCTTTTGAATTATTACTTTCCTTTTAATCTTTTCGTTTCCAACTTTACAATTTTGTATCGTCCCATTCGTTTCGTCGTGATAAACGTGAAGATTGTGCACGGACACACAGTGACGCGTGTCCCACGTTTCAAGATCCAAATGTGGGCGTCGAATAGAGAAGAAAGGTGGTTGATCAACGACAATTTTAAGGTACACGTGGAACACAACGGCGGATAAAATCTCGAGTACACGTGCCGTCGTATTTCGTTAAAATTGGCGGGAGTCAAGGGTGCGAGAAATATTGAGGCAATACAGCCATAGGATGGCAATTCGCAAGATACGCGGGTAGATATTGTACCGTCGAATGCATCCAATCGTTAGCAGTGTGCGTATTAAAACGCACGGTGATAGACACTTTATGGGAAGAAGGTCGTCTAGAAAAATGATTACTTCCATTAACCAATGAAGCATACCTTGTATAAAACTTTTGGAAACAAAATTCCAACGAAAATGAAAATTTTATTCAAATTCTTGCTTATACTATTCTGAATAAGAACAAATTTCGTTGTATGCACGTATGTATGTGAGATCTGTTTAAAGTTTGCGTGCAGAATTTGGTTACGAAGCAAGATATCGCGTCAGACATATCTGATAAATATGTATGTATGCATATTGAAATATAAATGCATCGAAAATCGAAAGTTTCTCTTTCATCGTAATACATATGCATCTCGATATTATATTGATATTGTAATATGAATATTATACGTATATTGTCTGTACTTTTGACATTACGTGAAATGCGAATATCGACTAAAGAGTTTGGTGATCCGAAACTGGAATTGAAATTGAAATTGTCTAGTGACAACAAGAAGAAAATTATTGGAAGCGATCAAATTGGCGGATGGTCCTACAGGGAAGGGTGAGACGCGACTATGATTTCATTCTCGTTGTTTTTCGTCCTGTGTTCATTTTCCTCAAATTCGATTGTATGTATAGCTAACATGATTCCATGACACGAAAAGAATCGTAGCACAGGCAAAAAAAGTTCGGGCGTCTGGCATGTTATTGAAATATTAGGAAAACACATTGGAAAAAAATGAATCGCCATTCCTATCGTCACGACCATTTTTTTTGTTATTAACCAATTAACAGTTAACCATTCGCATTGCGTAGAACCTTCTAGTCCTCTTTTGTAACGCATCTACACTGCTGGAGCTTATTCCGGTTGGTTAACGATAGTGACAATAAGAATTAAGAATATAGCAAGATCGACGCGTGCGAGGCGACTCCGAGACGCCATCCGTTGCAAGGGACAGCACTGACCTTCTTTCATCGACGGAAAAATAACTAGGTCTAAATTGGGCCAATTGATCGCCGAGGGTGGAATCGACGTTTCGTCAGCATTGAATGTCGTACGAATGACGCGACCAACCGTCTTTCTCGGTCGCTCTATCATCCCCTTGCTGCCCAGTCACTATTTCTTCGCTCGTCTTTTGGACTCGTTTCAATCGAGTCTAATGAGCCCCTATTGTCAACAACAACAAATTAGGAAGAAAAATACTAGCCGAGTCAACGGGATTCCACTCGACGCTTGACTCATGCAAACACATGTCTCTTTTGCGAATCGAATATCCAATACCGTGTATACTACGTGTAACGTACACGAACAAATTAATGTTTTCCACGATTCTTGGGTCTTCCTACGTTTATATTGTGCAGGTACAACAAAGATTATTTGTCTCTAATAGAAAATAAAGAAAATTTTTGTTTAACAAGGTAGCTGATACTTTCCATAGGATTTACATTTTAGTCGAAGAGCAGAGTCACCCTTGGGAACGCAGTTGTGCCTAAGTCATCGAATGCTTCTGGGAGTAATTGTTTGCAATACTGTTTCCTGCATGCTAATACCAATTAACGTTTTGAAGGAACCATTGACCGTACTTACGAATCGCCGCGCCGCCCGGTACAATTTAATCACTCCCTAGGATCGAACTTTAATTCTTTACTTGTAATGTAAATGTATAAAATAAACACTACCTCTTCACTTTTAGATCCTAAGATGTTAAGTAAAAATTTCATAAACTCATCTTTCGTTTTTTCCTTGAACCATGAAGGAATAGGTGTTAATAACAATCATCTAAAAATACAATATACTTTATTTTGTGCTATAGAAAAAGACAAAAAAAGGGAAAAAGAAACATGTTTGCCATTTATATAAAAGTATTCTGTTCATCTGTTTCATGATCATTACCCGAACAATGATTTCAGAAAACCTGTCCTATCCGTGGCAAGATCATTCTCTTTTCTACTTCTTATTTCAGCGTCTGTGTCTCTTTGTTTTATCACGGGTGGTACAAATATGCTAGTTTCATCCTGCTGCTGCATGCGACGTAGCTTCCTACTTCTATCAACATTATGAGAGAAGACATTGGCTTCGCGTTTAGCCTGTGCAATCTCTGTTCGTAGCCTTTGCTTCCGCACTGCTCGTTCATAAGCCAAACGTTCACTTAAATGAATCCATTTGAACCTAATAGGGAAGGTATACTCAAATGCTTTGCTCTGATAAATTGTATAGAAGATGTAAAACTCTGTTTAACCTAGACATCATTGAACTTATTGCCTTGTATATTTTTTTCATGAAATTAAGTTGATTTTATGGTGAAATACCCAGGAATCAAGTTTTAAATAAATTCTGAACGATAGTTCTTGGAATACATGGTGTTCTGTTAAGAGGATAGTAGTAAAATGCACTAAGCTATGCGAGTTATGAAAAAAATTGTTTAAAATCACTTTTAAAAGGACATTTATAGCAACAACTGGGTTAAATTCTTTACCTTGGCAGATACTTTATGTTCCAAATAATGTCATAGAATTTACTCTTTTTCCTAGTTGAAATTTGTTTATTATTCAATAGCAGTGCAACCTGCTTTGCTACCTTTTTACTTTCAAACTCAACCCAACCTTCGGTGAAGGTTTTTGCACACACTTTCCTATGTTTCTTTATCTTACCATCTTGTTCTGACACTAGAATTAGAAAGAAATACATATACGAATATCGACAAACGACTGTTATTATAAATAGAAGTAAACACAATAATATTTCTAATATTTTTTTACTCTATTACAACTGAAAGTACATACTAGAAGTTAAACATCTAATAAATACGTAAAATGAGGGTTATGTTTCCGGTAGTATCAAATTCCTCTTAACAAATTTTAGTCGTTACGAAAATTACTAACCGTTTTCTGCTAATTGTAAATATACTCTTCCAACTTTACCATAAACCGAAAACAATTCTCGAATTTTCGTAATATTCATATACTTCGGTATGCTAGATAAATACACAATTCCTTTTTTTCGAGCTTTTGTCTTGGCCGCATTGTCTGATTCTACAACTTCTGGATTTTCAACGCTTTCGACATTCTCGTTGTCTTCCATTTGCGTTAAACTTTTGTGAGACACGTTTATATTCCCTTTCAAAATATTATCGTTCGTTCTGCTAGTCTCATCCCCTCATTCTGCATCAAATACAGGAGTAGGACATGATGTATGTAACTAACACATGCATGCATCAGCAAGCAATGTCGCGCCAAACTACTGCATACATATAGCTATTTGCTGCAGAGTTTTTACTTATAGATTTTAAACGTAACGACAATATTAATGTTAATACCAAGATTCTACAAGTAATGTCACGATTATGAACTATACATGCTCAAACTAGGTCTTCTGAGCGTATGTACAAAAATGATGTCAACGAATATTTCGTTAAAATCGTTTGAAAAATATTTTGGGATACGGAGGCGAATTTCTTCGCAACAGCAACGTCGTTGCAGTTAAAAGTAATCTGTATTCACCTTTGTGACGATAATTTAATAATTTGTATGTACTTGTATATAACGTGTGATGCTTTAACAGTAAAAAATACTTGTTCTCGAGCAAAAAGTGGAAGAAATCAAGGAATCTAATAAAAAATAAAACAGAAGAATTTTTCAGATATCAAACATATCTAGTTCATTAACTATAAACATTAATGAGTATATCATTGAGATGTGTCATTTTGTCGATGCATTATTGATAAATACGACGAAGAATTGAAAATACGATTACACACAATTTTCAACGCCGACTGCCGGTTACATTACAACTGTCCGTGTTTCGTTCGTTAGTGTTTAGCGCTTCGCAGCGCTACCACCTACATAGCTCTTCTTGCTGTTGCGCAACGTAAAGCGCGCAGCGTCTTAGTGTGTGCAGGAAGGAGCAAGTGCATTCGTTGCACGATGTATCGTTAAAGAGAATTTACCTTTTCCCGCGATATACGTTGTTTTCATGAAGATTCCGCGGAAGAAGTTTTATACGAATTCAGTTCCGTACGAGTAGCTCTGTAACAACGGAAACAACGACGGGTGAGCGTAAACTCTCGGGAAACATTACTTGGCTGGCTGAAACAAAATGGCGGTTTTTCTCTTCTTGGCGGTACTGTTTACTTGACCGTGAACGTTATGTTTCTGAGGAAGTGTGGTCCGAAAAGTGTTTTATATTTAACTTTCTTACAATCGACCGACATCGATGGAATTCTGTGTCTGTAACAGTTCGCGTAACGTTCGCGGTCTTTAAAGTCTCCTGTGTTCTGCACACGTACATATAATAGGTAATAGCGCGATAAACGTGAACGATAACTGCTGAATATGACACGTTGTTGCGTTTCGTCGTTCCACCGACTAATAATTTTTCGTGTGATTTCCTGAAGGGAAATCAATTTGTATAATCTAACTCGTGTCCAAGCCTTACCCGGCTTGTGTCATGTAGTAGCAGTTTTTACTTTATACATACCTAAAGCCTGTCTAATCGGATACTTACCATACTTTTCAATACACTCAACGATCTTACGGAAAGCAATACAACTCTGACAGAGGCATTTGTAGATCTTTCTTTTTCTGGATATAATCTATTTAGGATCTATGTATGGATTTTTACCTAAACTGTAACAGTCCAATTAAAAATGTTCACAGTCATCTTTGGTTTAGATTAAAAAAGATGTCCAGTTCGTATGTCATTGAGCCACAAGAGAGTGGATCAGAGAAGAAGGATGACACTTTGATCATTGTTGTCAATGATGATGGTACAATATCTGTCGATCAAGAGACTTTACAGAGTTTGATCAGTAAGTTTGATTGGTTGTTCAGTTGTGTTTCTTATGATATCCAATGCATTATTCAGTGGCATTTTGTTTGCAGTGAATCAGTCCAATGCTAATGTTAGCGTTGTAAGAGTTGGACCAGCTGAAACAGACACAGGGAATGGAGATATAACTTTGACCGTGGACCCTCCACCTTTTACATCCACTACTGTAACTTCAGGTGGCTCAGCCACAGACACTAATAGTTTGGTTGATCCTTTTATGGAGATGGACCCGGAACAACTGGAAAGATTAGAGACAGCTTTACAAAGCGAAGAAGCAAAACAAATTCTTGGAGAAAATGTTACTGCGATGCTCGGTAATGCCATCCTTCAGTTTTTATCTCTAACTAATTATAAACGTTGTAAATTGCAATGTTATGTTTGCTTTTATTATTTGGCAAATAATTTAATTTTACAGATATGTTAACAGTGGAAGAACAGCAGAACTCTATACGGTATAGCGTAGAACTGGATCATTGCTACACTAGCCGATTATCACCATCTGATCCAAAACCGAGAGATCCTTTGCCTACCACTGATTCTCCAACATCCAGTGATAACGTGCAGTATGGTCATCAACCTTCTCCTGGTCATGGTACACCCAATACAGTGTCACCTGTTGGAGACACGGATAGCACAGTCACAACCAAGCCAAAGAGCATCATAAAAACTGTGTGTACACATTCTGAATTACGCATATCCGATGTTACACTTAAATATGACATCCAATCGTTGTGGTATTTCTTGCAGGGTAAACCCGTAGGTCGTCCACGGAAGAATGTCTCACCGGCTTCTTCTATAACGGCGTGCAACAACTCAAGACCATCTGCCAATATAACAACTACACCAAAGTCTACGGGACAATCGGCCTCTAGAAATTTAACAGGGACGATACACCAGGGACTCGGACGACGTAATTACGAAAATTATATAAATCGATCAGTTGCATTAGATATACTTTTTATTTTCGTGTTATAGTTTACACAAAATTCCATATTGATAACGAGTCTCAAATTTTTGTGTTCTATCAGATCAAGGAAGGTCCAACGATGAGGATGAAGACGAACCAACATCGTCGTCTACCGAATCGTCCGAGTCGGAACCACCGTCAGACAACGATTCTGATTTTGGACCTCGGGGACCTAGAAGAGGCGGTATAAGAGCCAGAGGTGGTAGAAAAGGTCTTACTACTAGAGGAGGAAGTATGGCGGCCACTCGTAAACGAGGTTCGAATAAACAAATGGATATAGAACAAGTTCGTAGATTAGACATGGAAATGGCTGCAGCAGTAAATGCTATGAAGAGCCCGGAGAAAGATGAAAAATCTGGTAAGACGTTAGCGCATTTAATAGGTATTGTTCAATTGTAGTCAATATTCCACAAAACAAGATCTGCTTCGTTATGATACATCTGGAGCTTATTTTGCTTTCATTATTAGGAGGATTTACTGTCGTCAGAGGTAAAAGACAGTATAAATCCATTGTTGGGAGAAAAAAGGAAGAATCGCAACGCGTTGAATCATCCGCAACAGTCACGAACGAGGATACACCGCTTGCGTTCGAAAAACCGTTGCAAACGACAAATCAAGTGAAAGCCAATTTGATTAATGCCAATATGATTAAAGGTGATATGATTCTTACAAAGCCGGGGCAAGGAAAGAACAGTCCGAAAGTTACTTTTGTTCAAAAACAAGTACTTATGAAATCGAACGATCTCAGAAGCGTAGACTCGAAAAAACAGGTGATGTTTCCCAAAGGAAAATTTATCAGTCAAACTGGGACGAAAATTTTTGCCACCAAAGACGGCAAATTGCTTCAAGTACCGATCACAACTAAAGCTATAACTTCGAACGTACCGATCACTCAGATGAAAAGTACGCTACCCCAAGTTCTATCTACACAACAGTCGACCGTGAGTCAAAACCAAACACCGTACGTACAACAACAGCCGCAACAACAACAACAACCACAACAACAGCAGCAGTCAATAAAAATAACTTCACCTGGTAGCATATCAAAAATAAAGCCTTGCGACGTGAAAAAAGAGAAAAAGAAATCTGAGAGTTTCGAAGTGATTACCAAATCCGAAATCGAGTCTGGCAAAGCTGCTGAGTGCAAAGTTTTGGACGGTTAGTTGACAGGATCGTGTCGACTACTTACGTAGTTCGATAATTTTGATCGATAATTTCGTTTCAGGTACAAAAAAACACCCAAAAAAAGAAACCCGTAAATCACCGGCGTATATGGTGGACAGTCTAGGGCCTGCGCTTTTCTCGACTCCCGACATTATTCGTAGAGTCGGTTCAAACGGAGATACGACAAAAATTCAAGAAAATATAGTGACATCCTTAATTTCCACGACTCCAACTATAAACACTACCACCACAGGCGCTACGAGTTCTTTTGCGACAACGAGCCAAGTTTCTACATCATCGTCTTCGTCATCTAGCCGCTCAAGTACGTTTCCATACTCAAACATTCATTTCTCGATCGTTGCAATGCCTAATTGACCTTTTAATATTCTGATAAAAGGCATCAGTGGCTCTTCGCAATCTGAACGAATTATTCATTCAGAGTCTCACGTACACGTGGAGAAAGGAGAAAATGATGATGCATTGGCACATCATAGTAACGAGGAGGAACCTAAACCGGATATAAAAACTAATGCGCCAGAGGAGTTACAGTCTACTTTAGATTCAGGTGAATTCCGAAGTGAAACCTTTGTCCTTTGTTTCCCGTATAATTCAGTGCAAACCATAATCTAATACACATTAATGCAACGAATTTTGTAGGCGGCATAGAAGGCGAGGAACATTTGCTGGCTACGTTGGAAATGGAGGCCAGTAAAAACGAGGAGGAACTACTTGCAGAAGCGCTTATGTTACAAGACGAACTTGGAGTCGTCTTGGCTGATCATGTATAAGAATTTTTTTGGTTCACACAAAATTGCACGCTAATTATTCCTACACGCTTTTTTAATTTCGTCTTTCCCTTTCTTTATTTTTATACAATACCGCAGGGCGCACTTGTCGAACAAGAGAGAGGTGCAACGTCCGAGTCATTGCCCGCGAACAATGTGCTTGTTCCGTCCTTGCTCACATCTGATCAAGAAACGGTAAAACCATTGGATACTTCGACGACAGTAATGGCGGCAGCTGTAGCGAGTGCTTCGCCCATTGTAACAACACCCACGGCAAGCGTAGCACGGGAGTCTGTAAAAAAATCCACGAAAGATGAGAAGGAACCTATTCAAATTATTCGTGGTGGTAGAATAATCACGTTGCCTCCTATCGAGGCACCAGCTACTAGAAGTAAACGGTTGCAAGAAAAGGTCGAACCTGCTCAGAGAAGCGCGGAGCCCGTGAAACAAACGGAAAAGTTCAGGTGAGTAAACGAAGTTGACCAATAAAATTGAAATCTGAGTCTATCAGAAAGTTACATTGTACACGTGCTGATGTTTACAGTGTGCAAACAGTACAGCAAAGATCAGCGCAAACGCTCAAAAACGAAACACACTCGAACGTTATAGAACAAGATGAAGAAAATGAAACTGAGGATATAATTGAAGACGAGGAAGATGTGGATGAGGAGGAAGAGGAAGGTGGTCAGATGGGCGAGGAGGAGGAGGAAGAGGAGGATGACGAACAACAGAAGCCGGATGGAGTGATAGAGGAGGAAGACGAGGACGGAGACGAGGATGTGGAGGAAGAGGAGGAGGATAATTCAGACTCAGAAGATGATCCTGACAGGCTATGGTGTATATGCAAACGACCGCATAACAATCGTTTTATGATTTGTTGCGACGTGTGCGAGGATTGGTTTCACGGGAAATGCGTACATGTTAGCAAAGCTATGGGTAAGACTGAAACACAGTTTGCACGACTGTCAAAAAGAAAATATTTTTACAAATCATATTTTCTTGCATATTTCGTTTAGGTCAACAAATGGAAGAGAAAGGAATTGAATGGGTTTGTCCAAATTGCTTAAAGAAGAAGGACGAAGAAATTAAAACTAAGACGAACGCGCCCAGTGCACCTGCAAAGCAACGAATTCAATCCAGTGTTGTAGCCGACAATACTATCGCTGTAAAGAGTCTTGCATCTTCCAATCAGGCGTCGGTTGTCGGTGAAACTTTGTCTTTGATTCCGTCTGATTCCGATTACGGCAGTGTTCAATATTCCAGCAGTATGCAATGCGTTGTTTGTAAGAAAGAAGCACGAAATTCTAGCATTTATTGTTCCGACGCTTGTATACTCGCGCACGCCCAAGAAACACTCACCAAAGATAAACCACCAGCGGCGGGATCAACGGCAAGCCCAAAAGGAACAACGAGGATGTTGCCGTTCGATACATCCACGAAGACTAAACCTGAAGCTAGAGTTATAGTTTTCGAAAGGAAAACCGGAAAGGTGTTGAGTGGTGAGTCAACACTGTTCACAAAACACAATTATACTTTTCGTTCGCGATATAGATGGATAGGAAAATATTTCGAGTTCGTTTTACTTGACTGTTTGTAGTATACAGCGACAATCGTTGTAGAAATACGGCTGTTTCAGGTGTCGATGCACCGACGAGATCAAATTTGCGTACGTGGTTAAAAGAAAACCCAACGTTCGAGGTGGTTGGGGCGAATAATCTCAGTACGTTGCAGATAGGGAAAACAATTACTACAACGATTCATACACAATTGCCTAGCAAGACCGTACGTATATTTGACTGTTTAATTATTTCTGATCGTTTCGTGTATTTTCACGGTTTTGTCATTCATGATAAACATTATTAAATAAAACCCTAATTTAAGGTGAAATCCACGCTGTTACCACCTGGAAAAACACAAAATATTCCTCCGAAGATGACGTACGCGAAGGTACCAGGTTCGAAGCAAATGATTTTAACGGCGGGAAATAAAAAATATACAGTAATTTCTACCGGACATCATCAGCAACAGCAGCAGCATCAACAGCAACAAATACAAGTGACGAATACAAAACCAGTACAAATGAAGCAAACGTTACTCGCTCAAACAAGTAGAGGCCCTTTGATACTGAAAACAACGGTACCAAAACCAACAACTCCGGCACAATTAAAGCAACAGGGTGCGCCATCGCCAAAACAGTTGCAAACTGTAAAGAAACAAGAAGCGAAACAACCAGCTGTACAGTCGAAACAGCCAGTAAAGCCAATGCCAGTGAAGAAACCCGAAACCGAACCTATACGATTAAATATAAGAAAAACATTAACGGAATTATTATCAAGTCGTATAAAAGAAACCGAAGATTTGAAGCTAAGCGACGAAGAAATCGCAGAACTGGCCTTCAACATCGAATTAGAGATGTATAAATACTTCAAAGATACCGGAGCAAAGTACAAAGCTAAATACAGAAGTCTGGTGTTCAACATAAAAGATACGAAAAACTTGACGTTATTTAGAAAAATAGCCGACAGATCGTTAACTCCCGACGCGGTGGTAAAACTAAGTCCCGATGAAATGGCCAGCCAGGAATTGGCCGAGTGGCGAGAAAAGGAAACGAAGCATCAGCTGGAAATGATCAAGAAAAACGAGTTAGATTTAATGGCGCAGGCGAAGTCTATCGTTGTGAAAACACACAAGGGTGAACAAATTATTGAGAACGACGGGGGCATCGATCACGTCGATCCTAAAACTCCCGTGCAAGACATTGTAACTGCATTGAATAGCGCGGACAGTATAACATCAACGGTGGATGACGCGGAGAAGGAGAGTGAAAAAACGAATGAGGAGGAACGATCGAGAATGAAGGACGATACGAAGAAATTGAAAGGTTTCGATGAGAAGAGAAGGAAAGAGAAAGAAAAGGAGAAAGAGAGGGGCCGCGAGAAGGTGAAAGAGAAGGAGAGGGGAAGGGAGAAAGAGAATAGTCGTTCGAAAGGGGTTGGCAGACGTGACAGAAGTACCAGCAGAAACAGACATAAGCATGGTAGGGATGACAGAGAGCGCAGCAAAACCAGAGAGAAAAGCAGGGAAAGAAAATCTCGGGAAAAGGATAGCAAACGTGAAAAAGAGAAGGAGCGTGATCGTTCGAGAACCAGGGATCGTGACAGATCGAAGGTTCGTGAAAGAGGCGGCAAAGATAGGAGTAAGCAGAAAGAGAAAGAGAAAGATAGGGAAAAGGAACGCGAACGACACAAAGGTAGCGAGAACAACTTCAGGAATCGTAGCGTTGGTGGGTTCATGTATTTCGCCGAATCGAAGGAAGCTGATAAAAAGGAGGAGGACAAGAAGAGGGACACAGAGAAGAAAGATGACCTCGCTGGTTTAGCCGGAGCATCGACAGAGAAGTCGATCGAAGATCGTCTTTGGCGACACATCGAGGATGAGGCCACCACTAATACAATTGACGGGAATGATTCCGACGTATCCGATAGGGAGCCAACTTCGACCGTCACGATAAAAACGCCAGACATTAACGACGAAATCGACAGGGATAGGGAACAGGAGCCGAGTACCGTCGAAAGGGACGCATCGAAAGGGGGCGGATGGCAGACAGTCTGGAGAGGCTTCGTTAACATGGTGGACGTTGCAAAATTTTTCATCACCGCGCAGGAAGTCAGCGGTCATGCGAAAGATTTGATGGACGATTTGCCGGATACGGTGGACGTTGTTGGTAGGATAAGCCACGAAACTGTTTGGGATTACATCTCGAAGATGAAGAAAACCGGCTCGAAAGAAATTTTAGTGATTCGTCTTACCGCGGCCAACGACGAGGAAAAAATTCCGTATATAACTCTCTATAGTTATTTGAACAGCAGAAGTCGACTCGGAGTTGTTGGAAATGTATCGAAGAACATCAAGGACTTTTATATAATGCCTTTTTCGAGCCAGAGCACAATACCACCGGTTCTGTTACCTTTAAACGGTCCCGGTTTCGAAGAGCACAGGCCGCATCTTCTGCTAGGAATAATCGTTCGTAACAAGAGGAAACGATTTGCCGGCATCTCCTCGAACACTATACCGATGAAACTGGCGAAAAAGGACACTGATCGAAGTTACACTCCGCCGTTGGTTGGCGGTTCGAAAGACAAGGCAAGTAGTTCTAATGCGACGACAATGGTCGGAGGTACGATTACGGCTACAACAACTCCAATTGTTGCTGCTTCATCTGCCTCGCCCACCATCGCAACGGTCACCAGTATCTATCACAAAGCTGCAATGGACTCTGCGAAGGAGAAGCAACATCCTGTCACGCAGACCACTCTCGATACGTTGAACAAAGCGCACATTGGGATGTCGAGAAGCTCAATACTCGACACCGCGGCTATATGCAAAATCGTTCCGGAATTGTCGTCGAAGATCGACCTGACTTCCTCGCCTGGTAAAGTACCGATCGACGACGACGGCGACGAGCCCTACAGCCCCGGTCAAATGGACGAGGAACAGATTGATCTTGACTTACGAACCGCTTCCACAACTTCCTCTGCTACCACGACCAACATATCGTCAATATCAATGGCAATTGGCGGAGTCGACGGGCCGACAGTTGATAACGGTATTATTTCTTCCAGTAAAAATTCTAACGAGCTTCAACGGAAAATGGAGGAATTAAATCGGCAAATCGAAGAACAGAAGCAACAAATACAAAGCATTAGTTCTTCGTTTCTCGGCGAATCAACGTCTACTTTGCCGGTGAGAATTTTAACAAGATTTATCTCTTACGACATCGATTGTTATTGTTTCTCCTATTGCCCCATTGTAAATAAAATTGATTTCAATTCACCTACGATATCCTATCCCCTATCCTCGAGCTGTTCAGATTCTTGCTTCATACGAATACTGGTTCTCCTTCGATTCTTCTCCCGTATTTCAACTATGTCTCCGTTGCAACATATTGCAACATTATTATAGCACAGATACCTACGTTTAAAAATATTCATCAGGTAAATTGATTAAATTCCATTTGTGTTCGACGATTTGTGCTCATTGCGAAACGCGTAGCCAGACAAGAACGCAAAGTACAGATTTGTGAATATCAGCTTCATTCCCACTCATACTCAAGGATACCCTTTCTCATTCAGTGGGCTCAGCATTCTGGGTTCAATGGCAAACTTATGTATCGAAAGAAGGTGAAATAATTCAGTTTGGAGAGAACCAAGTATGTCATTAGTGACGAAAATTGAAGATTCTAACGTTCTGCATTCAAAGTGGTTTGCGATGCATGCATATATTTCTGTCCATGCAACCAACTGGGGCACTACATGCACGTGAACGCTATTTTTCTTGCGCTCTGTAAAAGCGTGTATACGTTATATTCTATATACATACATCTATATATATATATACACATATATATTCTATATATATGTCCATAATATATGTATATAGTATATTGTATCACGAAGTGAAAAAAGCAAAATTAACGAGAAGAAAAGAACGTCAGTGCAAAACACTATTTATGAACCTTATTGCTCCTGTTGTACTTATAAATGTTTGAATGTTTGTTTTCGTTTATTTCAGGGCCTAGGGCTGGACCCACCGGTCAGCGACGAGTGCGAGGAAGCTTACAGCCCCCCAGACACAAGATCATTCACACCACCACCGCCGTCTGGTATTTCGAAATTCACACAACCGATTCTGGACAAAGTATCGAATATAACGATACCACCGAATCTACAAGAGATTCTGGCGAACGTGAAGCGACAAGAGAGCTCCAAAGTAGATCCGTATTTACCGTCGAAGCCTAGTGCTACTTTCTTAACCACTGTCAACTCGTCGGGCTACCAGAATTCAGAAAAGTATTCCTCAGCATCCCCTGCGAAGCTTTCGATCAGCGGATCGAATAACTTCGATTCCGAAAGTTCTTCATTCGAGTCGACTGGTCAACGAGAGTCTATCTCGAAGGAGAAAGAAAATAAGAGTACATTGAGTTCTTTAAGCGATTTGGATTTAATTAAAAAAGCGGAAGAAGAACTGGCCGCTGTTGCAGCCGTAGCGGCTGCCACGAGCGCAACAGCGTCACAAGGAGGCATAACGACCGACCATCCCATTCAGCCGATTATATCCACAACTCCAAAACTTCCAACGATCGCGGCGAGTCCCTCCCCAGCGATAATTTCAATGTCTACGAATCTCACGGGTTTAGTTTCGGTAACAGATCCTCCTCACGAGGGAACTACATATAAAAGCCCTTACCCAGAACCGTTCAAACGTAACTTGGCCCCCGAGCAGCCAAAACCCCCTGGCCTCGAAGACGAGGATTTCCCCCCATTCCCATCCACACCCCCAAATGTAGAAGGTAATATGGCTAGGACGACATCGTTTCGTTCAAAGTTCGTTCCGAAAAGTGGTATAATATTGAGCGTCAAAAGGAAGATGAACGATGACAGTGCCACCGCTGCCGCCACCGCCGCTTCTTCGTGTCCTTCCAATAAAATGCAAAGAGTAAAGTCACGTTGGGGTCAGGGCCCCTCGGATTCGATTGATTAAGAACTGCCCATGGGCGTGAAAGAAGAGCCTTCTTTCACGACGAAGTGAAACTGAAGCTTTTTAATACACACGATAAGACGCAATCGACTTACAAAGTCAACCATCAATTTGATAGGCCAAAGCTCTTATCGCCCAGGCTTCTCACCGGTCTGATGAAAGCTGCGACCGAATTTCGAGAAATTCCGGTGGGAAACTCTTAAATCGAGACTCGATGAATGATCAGAGATTCATATTGGTCGGATTCTCGTACCAAACGAAGACATTTGGTATTTTCCGTGTATTATTAATATGATAATACGCAGAGATTAGCCCGTTTCACAGGTTGGTGTATCAAAACAATTCCGACGCATAGGCATTACTTGTAAATACCAAAGCGGCGGTGTAACAAACGCCTTAAATCACACGTCGAACCTACCGTTAACGTGTACATAGCCGTATCGTAAATTCTGTAATATATTGTTTAAATTCAATCGAAGGTTAAAAACATTATGTAATACGGTGCATGCGCCTTAAGCGTACACGCGACCGATGTATATAAATTAGGATGTAAGGATCTACGAACGACCAGTCTCGATCAGACGATAGTTTTTTTTTTTTTGTTTTGTTCAATAACAGTTTTCAGGAATGATGATTCATCATAATACAGCGTGCTGCCCCCCCCCCCCTTTAAACGTAAGGCGAACCACATTTCTCCCAGATTTGCAATTATTCTTTCGGAAAATTTCACGTTTGTACAACAGGTGTGTATAATCGTAGGTTCTTCCGACACGCAAGCTGTTGAATCGCATTAATTATTAAGACGATACGAACAATGTTTATTTTACTATTTTAATCAGAATTTCAAATCTATGAAAAATTAACTAAAAAATAAATCTCAATTTTTGTTTTTTATTCGCTTCGAATTTTTGACGTACGTCCTGATCATTTCTCAGCGACTTGTGCGTAGTTAATTAAGTTAACGTACGGAACTGGACGTAATTGTTGCCATTGTCGATGCAATCTTTACGGTTTACACTATCGGTTTTTCCAGCGAACTTCGATGAGTTTCTGCCCCCAATTTTCCTGCTACTCAAATTTCGCGATCTATCGGTAAAGGACCCAATTGTCTGCCTGTTTTTTACTCGTATACCGGAGAACGTCTCGACACATGATCAGAACTCGCTACGGATTATAATTTTAAGTTGTACCTACATACAATAATTAGCCCCAGCTATATACTGTACGTTTTACATACAACATGCTACCGAGGAAAAAAAAAAACATCGTGACTCGAGTGAAATCGATCAATACGCACGACGATTGTTACAAGTAGCAACACTTACACCGAGGAGGCGTTCGAAGGATAGCCTTCTAGGACTTCCCATTATTCACAACTGAACCGTTACTGTATCATCGACGAAGTGCTCTACTTACATATAAACATAGGCATATACCTACAATGTTAGGATCCATTTTATACGAATCGATCATCGTCAAATCATTACCAACGTTATCGGTGTTGTTTCCATTATTACGATTATCTTTAACGTTGCTGTTAGAACTACCGTTAATGTCTTCTTCGTCGTCGTCTATATAACTGAACGTCACCTCTACCGTTATTACGAATATTAGTGGGTTCCAATTGCAACGTGAATTTATGTATAAGTATGTATATTAGTACACTCGATTCTTTGCGTCGATTTTTATATTACGTTCAACAACCTGTAACGTTACTCAATATTACTACAATTCGAATGATTTTTGTGCTTTATTCTTGAGTACACACAGGAAGGCTAACATTCCAGCGTCTGTCGAAAAAAATGTAGTTAGCGGATTGGAATATCGTGTAACACTAGGTTATTTTTTTGTTGGTTGTCGATTGAAAAAATTTTTCAGTAAACGTACAAGCGTGACACTTCAAAGAACCAAATTTCACAAACCGATTGCATGTTCTCCTAATAAAATTGTTTGTGTTACATCTCAACGTCTTTCTTTTAATCGCGTAGCACGAAGTTTTTTTGGAATAAGACAGGCAGTGACCGTCGATTCAAGTTCAAGCACACAAAACGTCCCAACACACATTAACAATCTTTTGCATTCTGAAAAAGACAGAGCCAATAAGTATCAAACGCATACAAACATATCTCTTATTCCAGTTGACAGTCAGTCTATTATACGAGAAGTTTAATATCACTGTTAACAATTGTCGTTTCTGATGATTTTAATAAAAATTTATTGTTTTAAAGCGTAATGATAAAATTGTAAATGGTATATCTCTATGTACCTCATCCTTGTTACTAAATGGCGCCATCATGCATCCTTGAGCTCGTTTCATTAAACAATTAAATGTGGATTAAAAATTATCACAAGTAGTAAATGTTATTAAATTTTTCTATACATATATATATTTACTATATATATCGTTGATTTCCACGGGATAAGAAAAATGCAAACAATGGAATCTGTAGGGGTGTCGTTGACGATTGGTCCACGAATAATCTCGATCGCAACAACCTTTGCTTCCCTAATCCAGGACAGAGTCTTCAGAAAGGTTTAATTTATTACATCCTCAGGCGGATCTACACTCTCGATCATTCAACAGCCGTTGTAAACATGGACATAAATAGAAATATATTATTCCTATATCCATGGTTGTAAAACACTGAGAATCGTTCGAATTCTCACATAATTTTCTTACGGTTGAGATGTTTTTTGTGACCAATAAAATACAAATTTCATTTGATTCTCGTAAGTATGTAAATGAACGTAATTTGGAATTGTGACAACTGGTTACAGTATATACTTATCTAGCGATGAACCAATCACAATTTTTGTGTTCGGAAGGTTAGTTATCGCGGCGTATGCTACGCATGCTTCACGCACCAGTACAACTGCTATTGCTGCCACTATTGTAGCTACCTATTGTGTTGCTTCGACGTTCATGGATACGCGCACTAACGTTGACAATTAATTGTTATAGGTGCAATTATATTGCTTAGAGTTTAAAGAACACGTGCCTTGTGCACAGATTCCTTATGAAAATCAGTAAACATGAATGAAAATAAGAAAGTGCAATATTTGGTTGTTGATACCAGTGCATTCATCAGGAATGCAGCTTTACAGGTAAAGTAATTTCTATGTACAAATAATATTAACTCATATTATTTGTTATTTTTTTTATGTTATTTGATCAATTTTATATTTACATTATGAAAGTTGAAACTATCATTTTAACTAGTTGAATAGTATTATGGTGTCTGTAGTAACATGGTAATGATTATAAAAAGTTATTTATCTTTAGGACATTGGAGTCAACATAATAACAGAACAAGATGTAGTGAATGAAGTGACAAACAAAAGGCAGTTAAGAAGATTGGTTGTCTTGCCGTATGATTTAGCAATACAATGTGCACATCCTGAGAGCATTAAATTTGGTAATATATTTTAATTCGTGTATAATTAATAGGCACAAGTGCAAAGTATAATCATTTGTATGTTATATTTACAGTTACAGAATTTGCAAAAAAGACTGGTGATTACGCAAGTTTGTCTGCAACTGACATAAAAGTAATTGCATTAACATATCAACTGGAAAATGAAAAAGTAGGAACAGATCATCTAAGAACTGTTCCACTTGTATCTAAAACAATAGATTATAGTATCAACCAAGCTGAGGATCTTCGTACTCCATTAGCTGGTTTTTATATGCCAGGAAAAAAGGTAAATATATAGTTATTTTTCATGATATTGCCCAATTATTATCTTAAGAACTTAATGTGATTAATTGAAATTTTCTAATTTGTAGAACGATGTTGAAGAAGAGGGTAGAGAGGAAGGTGATTCTGAACAATTAAAAGAAAAGGAGTGCACGGAAGATTTTGGTGATAAGAATATAGAAGTAAAATTGGAAAATAGAGTAAAAAATGATGACAGTGAGGAGGAGGAATCTGAATCATATTACAGCAATTCTTCTGTTACCGAATCAGACTATGAAACTGCAGATTCTGATCAAATAGGAACAGAAGATTTATCTTCTAAATTTTTGAAGTTAACTTGTGAACCATCAAACTTCAAAGTTCAAGATAAAGATAACAGTGAACACAATGTTGACGACATTCTTGCCCCAGTTAAAGATGATTCTAATTATGAACAAGATAATACTGAATATAATGAGTATGAAGGTGATGAAGACGATGATGATTATGATGAAGAAGATAATAATGATGATGACGGTAGTGGATGGATTACACCCAGTAAGATGGTTTAATGTTCTTGAAATATACTATGCATAGAACAGTTCTGTAAAGGGCATAAAATCTTATTTTATTCTAGAAAACATTTCTGTTGTAAAAAAGGAAATTGATTCAGAACTTCTAGAAGAGAAACCTGCAACTGTTGCATGTTTGACAATGGATTTTGCTATGCAAAATGTTCTGAAGCAAATTGGACTGAACGTGGTTGCGTTGGATGGACGGATAATCAAACAAATGAAAACGTTTATTTTTAGGTGTTACGCGTGTTACAAGACTACTAGCGTTATGACAAAGGTTTTTTGTCCTGCTTGTGGTAATAGGACTTTGAAAAAAGTCGCTGTCACGTTGGACGATGAAGGAAACCAACAAATTCATATTAATTTCCGGAAACCAATTTCAAAAAAAGGAAAAAGGGTGAGCAATTCACTTTTCACTTTTTTTTTAATATCTCTGACATGAGTAGTATTATGTGTAATGGTGGTTTTAATTTTTTAGTTTTCTTTACCAATGCCAAAAGGTGGAAAACATGCAAGCAATCCCATTCTTTGTGAAGATCAACCAGTGCCTGACCAAAGATCGACGAGACTAGCGCGCGCTAAAAACGATCCTCTACAAGATGATTACATAGCTGGATATTCTCCATTTATTATGCGTGATGTATATTCTAAATCAGCTATGCTAGGTATACGGACAAGAGGATCTGTTGAGTATTGGATGAAGAAAAATCCAAACGAATGTAGAAGGAGACGAAAATAAATACTTCAATTTATACCTTCGTATGTTATATACAATGTGAAAGCACAGAGTTTTCTAAAACATATAAATTAAATATTGTTGTACTTATATATTTTCATTGTTTACTTCTTTAAAGATTTACCTCATTCTGTCATTTTGTAGAATTTCTCAGCAAGGTAAAACTATTTGTGCACTGAACTGCGTATTTCATGCATTTATATTCATAACATGTGCAAATATGTAAAACGATTTATAAAGTTTTTACTTCATTTATAACTCAATTAAACGCTTAAATGAATTTCTCTTCGTAGTATATAAAAATGGGAATTTGCATAAATATCCATAAACATTTACAATAACATTATTATTAAAATAACGGGAATAAAAAGAAAAATATTGCTCCGGGTGAGGATCGAACTCACGACCTTAAGATTATGAGACTTACGCGCTACCTACTGCGCTACCGAAGCATGCGAGATACTTTTTCGCTACGATTTTATTTCAATATAATATAAACGACAGCACGTGGAATAAACTTCTCTCAAATAAACTTTGATAGCTAGCAATACATGGTGCGCGTGAGTATTTTTTGTGAGAATAAGAGCCTTTTAGTAGTGGAGATTGCTCTTTTGTTTTCAAAATGCTAAGTCCAGAAGTGTGGAATTTCAAGCCACCTCAACATTATTTTTCGGTAGAAAAAAGGAATCATAATATCATTAAAGTACCAGACATAGTCGACTCACATTATTTTAACCATTCTGTACGTAAGGAATTAGTTGTAATTAATTCTGTGGTTTCACGAAGGTTATGATTTGAGAAATCTTTACATAATTCGCAATTACTTTTGGCCCTGCGCCAGGTGTCTTTGGTGCTTCCTGACACCGTCAGAAATCCGGATAAATTGCAGACTTGCGTTTCAGAAGACAGCGACTATTATCGAATTAACGAAGTGAATGTACACGATTTAGTAAACAAAGAATTTATCGAGGCTTTTGTTAAAAAAGGTAAATGCATGTTATAACACAAATAGTTAATTGACAATAATATGTTGTCAATGATTTATTTCTTAAAGAAAATTAAATATCATTTAAATATGACGAACAATTGCTCTGTATTGTTTATATGATAAATTATAATGAAAACGTTAAATTACATTGCAAACGATCATTTTTATCTTTACACTATAAATGGAAGTGATTATGGATTAGTGCCAATATTTGAAATTAAGAAATAGTAGCTTAATAGTTTTCTATTATACAATAAACATTTAGGAGACAGAGTATTTATTTATATTATTTGTATTTTCATAAATTTTTCAGGAGAACTGAGCCTCCTGACAATTGGAAATAAAATAGATGTGGATAACTCAATTGCCATTACACCAACTGGTCACTTAATATTGTCACTATTGACAGAAGATTTTCAAACTCTTGGTTTAGAAGGAAAAGCTTCCTTTTTTGACCGTAAAGTGCATACACGTTATGGTAAGTTCCAAGGAGATAAATAAAAGAAAACAAAATGCCAAAAAAGCATCAAGTACCTATGCTAGTGGATCTAGCATTGTATTCCATTGGAGAATTTGTAATTACTTTTGGTAGATACATGACAAAGCTTGTTAGCACAATTTCCAAAACGAATCCAGAACATGGGAATGCTACGTTGTGTTCAATGTTAGAATATATGAAAAATTTACTGAGTTCTAGTGTTCCTAGACACTTGTACAATAGAATGTCTGTGGCAGTATTAACTGCAGTTGTCAATTTAGTGAAAGAGACTAGAGGTACATACAATGACTTTGTTTTGACTACAGCCTTTCTGTCAGAAATGACAGTTGCTCTTCATTTAACAGAAGTAGCTGTAGGTGCACATTTAAAGGTAATTGAATTCTCTGCTTGGCCTAAAATTATGAGACATGTGCTTTACAATAAACTGCACGATATGATTGGCCTCGAAGTTTTAGACTTAGGCTCAGGTTCAGCTGGCTGGAGAACATCAGACATTGAAAAAATGATTATCAATGGAGTTTCTGTTATGCCGAACTTAGTATGTTTCATTTTGTGTTTTGACTGTACAGATAATGTTATAGTGGCTCTATCTCAGCATTGTAAAAAGCTGCAAAAGCTAGACGTAACTGCATCTAGGTCTGTGACAGAGCGTAGTGTTGCTCCTTTGCTTACATGTAAATATTTAACACAAGTTAAGTTATGTAGAACTTCTATGAGTATACCCGGTTACGCAAATCTCTTTTTAGAACATTCGAATATAGAAGATATTGGCAGATGCGATGAATTTGGATTTGTCTTAGAGCTTATTAATCAAAAACAAACTGATGTTAAAAGTACTTTTCACATAAAAATATTTGAAAGTCGAAATTTTACTATGGAACATTTATATCTTTTAGTCGGTATGTGTCCATATATTACAAGCCTCTGTATATTACGTAATGAAAGAATTGTCGATTTAACAATTCTGGCCAGTCTTGATTATTTAAAAGAATTGAAGCTCTTATCTTGTGATTTTTATGCTCATGGAATAAAGACATTGCTGGAAATAAAAGGCAGTACGATTATAAGTCTACACTTGGAGCATGTCGAAGAAATTGATTTGAATGCACTTATATCGATAAGTCAATACTGTCCAAATATAAAAAGCCTAATGTTCTACAATTGTGAATTCTTAGAACGTGCACCAACTTATCCCAGAAAGCTTGCAGTTTCACCATTTCAGTTTTTAGAAAGAATTAAGTGTGTATCAGAACCTGCAAATATGCATCTGGAATTCTTGCTTTCTCATTGTGAGAATATTAAATTTATACAATTAGGCTCGTCGACTGGTATTGGAGATGAAACAATGAGAAGAATACTTTTGCGAAATCAAATGAGGAAGTTGGAAGAGCTTAAAATTCTGTACAGTCATGATTTATCAATGAAAACTGTACAGCTATTGATGGAAAATTGCGATAATTTACGACGCCTGTCTGAATTAGAAAATTGGCAAGGAATATCACTTGCAGAATTAAATATTTTCAGAGAAGAGTTAAAAAGTACTAATACAAATTTGGACACAAGTCCAAGTCTGTCTTTTGCATAATTGAAATTTTGAAGGTGATTAAACTTGTGAACAAATTAAGGAGATATATTTTTATATCATTCAATACAATAAAATTATATAAAAAAATTGAAATATAATACTTCTATTCAAACCTCTATGCATATTAATGGCGCAATTAATGTAATATTTGTATGTTTCTTCTATAGTTCATATTAGAAAGTTTTGACGTTTTACAAAAATGATGTTTAACAGTACTATTTATTAATATAGATATTACTGCATATTCATAAATAAAATGTATATTTTATTATTTTTACTTTTCGTTTATTTTTTTTTTACCGGTAATGCAAATCAAAAGTTGTGACTGTTGATTTAAAATCTGAAAGCTTTACACCTGGCAAGAAGAATTACGAGCACACCCGAACGTCGTTGAAGAAGCATTTTAAGCAGAAATTTGACGTGATAGTTTCTTGGAATCCCCCAGGTAAAATATTTTTTAATCAATATAGATTCACCTTTAATTTATGTTCTTTTAAGGATTTATTTAATTTTTTAAGATGAAAAGCTATGTCCTTCATCAGTAGCAGAATGGTTTCATAAGCATGGTTACAATGTTTCTCTTTGTCACCAAAGTTTTATACAAAGAACAGAGTATTCTCTAAGGATACCAGTACTCTCAGAAGAAACTGACAATAACAAATTTTTTGAGTGGCTGGGAGTTCTCAGTATCTCTGGTGAATTGTACGTATACATTTTTTTAGAAAAATATTTAAAAGAAATAAAAAATTTACGATAAATTAATTTTTTCAGAAAAAACACGAAAACGGATGACTATATAAATACATACACATGTCCGTTACCATCCATTGACGTTGGCCAAGTACAATATTTACAATGGACTGGTTTCTTTACAAGGCAACAAATGATACATTTGTATAATGCCATGAAAAAATATGTATCAACGCAAAACACTTTACCGTGGGGTGCTTTACATGTACAAGGATTCTTGGACAGTCCTCTTAGCTGGGATTTAAAAGAACATACATTTTATACAGATGGTGACAACAGTTACACCATTGTATTTAGACCAAATGCTAATTCTATTATACGAAAAAGTTTAAGTTCAAACAATAAGCCAAGAAATTTTCAGTAACGACAGATTTTGTTGAAGATTGTTCAACAGTGTAAATAAAAATTTTGTACGAGAAAAACTGACATACATTTTGCAATTTATACATCGTTTATTATGATATAGAAGATAATAAACGTTCGTGAATAACATATATGTATTTTTTAATATAACATTATTTTACATTAAGATCTGCAATTAAATAAATAAAAGACAACTGTCGGAATGTGTAATTCAATAATTAAACTAAAGGAAAGCACTTCTTAAGATTCTATAAAGTATTTTAGTATAAAACAGATTTTATGAGCTAAGTTTGACTATGGGGTTTTTAAAGTATTTTTCTCTGACTATAAATGCTTATTAAATGCTATGCGGCAAAAGCATTTTATCGTGCTGTACTGAAATTATGTTAAAAGTAATTATACACGGTGTTACAATATTGCACGTATTAAACTTACAAAGTGGTCAAAATCATCACATTATTAATAGCATCAATTACTTTGTAAAATTACAAGACTAGAAATCAAACTAAGTTGAGCGTTCGTACATAAATTAAATTAACATACAAAATATTATATACTGCATTATGAGATCAAAGTAACTTATCATGTATACAGTTCTAAAGCTTTCAAAAGTCCCTTTGCAAATAAATAAATAAATACGAAGTGATTCATATAAAGGTTACTACCGTTTGTCCGTTTGATATCACTGCTATGAGATCAATGTTGTTCGAGATTTCTTGACAAATAACTAAATACAAATGGATTCTTATAAATGTTGTTACTATGTATATTCGTGTTTAAACTACAAAAAGGTTTAACATATTTCGATCAATTTTTAGAATTGCATTTAAAAATCAGACAAATGAAGCAACGATTACATGTACCATTATGCACGTTTATATAGAAGGATCGTATGATTTAAATACGAATTGAAGTTCTTATTATCATTAGTCTTCAATCCACTATAATGTGATTTACTTTTCATATCAACACATGCGAACTGTCTGATTCGGTAAATTTAACTTTAGAATTATAATAAAGATCTTCGATCCCGGAACCAACAGACATACGAGATTTAGAACGCGCCATAAGTTCACCTAATTCATCAAAATCTTTGTACCTAATATATGAATATAAAAGTGTCAATTTTTATCGTAACACACAGTAGTAAATTATAATAAACATATAAATTGTAAAAAAAATATAAAAAAAACACTTACCTGCTAACTGGACGACTTTGATTTTCAGATGATTCTGACGAATTTTTCATAATTGAAAATCTGTCATCTGCATTAAACGATGCTACATTACCTATTACAAATTTATCATTGTGATAATTCAATAAAATGAAATAACTAATAAATATATGTAAATTACAAATTATTCGTGCCTCACGAGAAGTCTTGCGGGACGGCACAGGGGCAAAGTGAGTACTTACTTCCCTTGTTCACTGATACGCGAATACTGAATGAACTGATTGACTGATGTGTGTACTGTTTCTGGCAATAGTTTGCAATAGAGCCGAAAGGGCGTGTGAAACGAGGTGTGCTCCTTATACTCTGACCAATCAGACCCGGGTTCCTTCCGCGGGACTTCTCGTCAGGTATGCAGAGTACTTACCAGAAGGAAATAACATTGTATGTTTTAAAAGATCGCCATTCATAAATGGTGACAGGCTCTCATCTTCTTCGGGTAACAAATGATTAGCAGTATCATTTGTTATAGATTCGACCATTTCTAACCATTGCTGATTGTGTGACCTGAACTTTTCCACTTTTATACGAGCTGCCCAATTTTTATCACACATCTAAAATTTCGCAATTACGTTAAAATTGATTTATTATATTGAAAGATAATTATAGAAGAAAAATTATTTATACGATATACTTACAGCAATAACATCCAAACACGCATCACATACTTTCCTAATTGCTGGATTTTTATCGTGCATCAGATCTATTAAATACCCAGGTGCTTCTATAAAAAATATTAATGCTTCAGTATACAAAATACTAAAATGTTTCTTATCTTTAAAGTGCATTACCGATTTTACGCTTCAGCATTCTAGAAATATAATCCAAAAAATGTGATAATTACCGTTACCAGTCTCGCGTATTAAATAGTCCCTTGTCGAATCATGTTTGGATATTTGATAAAATACATATATTATTTGTAAAACCATTTCATCGTCTTCTTGTTTAGCTGTGAAAATAATTCTTGTTAATAATTAATGACTACTTCGTGTTCTTAATGTTATACAAACCTTTAAGAAGTTCAATGAGAGAAAGCAATATGTCAGCTTTACATAATAAACGCGCACAATCTTCATCATACGCTGCTGTACCCAAAAATATAACAATCTCTAGGACTAAATCGTCCGGCGCTTTTCCTATTTAAGAAAAACAGTAATCACATTAAAAAAGAAATAAACTCTGAAGACAAGATTTTTATTTGGGTAGATATTGTACCTGGAACAAGATTATTGCGAATCCATGGTATCAAATCACATCTATGAAGTATTTGTGAGTAATCCAAGTCAGGTAACTCTAAATTGCCTAATACACCTATAACTTCCAGGACAAAGTCTTGTGAATCTGATTGTGTCAAGGCAATGGCAAAATCACCCACAAATTCCTAATAGTTATTATTAATTACTAAAAATTATTTATGAATACTCGTATTAAAAAAATAATATACCTTATAATGTAAAATAACTTACAACAAAGCTTTCCTTAGTGGAATCATGCTGAGAAATATTTCGTATCATTTTCATTATAAGAGGATCTTGATTTCTGAATGCTTTTTTTATGAGACCTTGCAGACGATTATTTTCTACCATAAGTTGGGCATTTTTGCTGTTAATAGCTAAATTTATACCAAGAGCTACTAATTCTAATTTTGGTTGTTCATCTTCAGAATTTAAAATCATATTTGTTACCTTAAAAAAATTTATGTTTACAACATGTGAAATTATTTTTAAATAACTATATATATATATATGAGCTCTTTATAATGCTCACCATTTGAATGCATTCTGTATTTGTGAACATAGCTTTCACTTTATCATCCATACTGGCATGATATAATAATCCCAAAATTATTGTTTTATTTTTAATATCACTTTGACCAAGTAGTTTAATTAACTTTGGCAATAAGCCAACCCTTATCATTCTTGCCTTAAGTTTTGCATCAAATGAGAGATTAAACAATAATTTTAGAGTACTCTGTACCAAATCTGTATTGTTGTGCTGTAGAAGTCTTGGTACTTTTTCAATAATATTCCCCTCAGCCTGAAACAATAATACACTATGCATTTATTGTTATTAAATAGTATTTAAAACATTTATTGCAGAATTTTACCATAAGATCTTTATTCTCTCGAAATATAGATAACTTTTTCAAAAATGCAATTACTAGTATTAGTAAGTCAATGTTTGTCCTATCCAATGTCTTGATCAGCATACCTATTACATTCTTCTTGCGCATTTTTCTTTCAACTTCCATATTTTCGGCAATATTTAATAATAAATAAAATGCCACTGTAACACAAATTATATTATAATATTTTTACAATATTGATAATATAAACATGTAAAATTACCAACCTCGCAATAATTGCTCTTGTTTCTTTATTAAACTTTTGAATTTTTTACGACTCTTTTCGAGCTCTTCTTTTAATTTCTTGATATCACTCTCAGTTACAGAAATTTCATTAGATCGTTTTTTAATTTCGTAATCTAGTGGACCATCAGTATTCCAGATATCATCAATAATTTTAGTCTTCTTGTCGCAATTATCGTTCGTACTAGAAAAAAATGTCAAACCAGTGGTATTTTCAAAGTGGCGTCTACGTTTCTCCATATCTTCTTTCCATTGATCATATCGATGTAATTCAAAATCTATTATATCCATACACAATGATCCAATCTAGATATAGAAATCAATCATTAAGCATGATAATAATTTAAAAGTATTCTTTACCTACTTACTCTGTATTCAAGGACAATATTATGAAACTGACTGTATGTTGAAAAACAGAAGAAAATATAGACAATATTTGTAGATAGTTCTATACTACGCCTCCAATCCTCCCTCAGAACTCTGGCTAAAGCACTTAAGAGAGATTCTAAGAAAATAAGCATCAATTACATATCCTATACTCAATCACTATAATTGATCGATAGAAAATGTCTAATACCATTTTTGGTTAATTCATGGAGATTATCAGGTATTCTTGCCAATTGTAAAATCAATGACGACCCTTTGATTTTTCCTGGTATCTCTTCGTATAATAATTCAATGTAACTATCAACATTACTGATGATAGCACGTTCTATTTCCCCGTTATCTGTAGATACTGAATTTGAAGATGCTGGTCTTGAGGGTTGAGAATTGTTATCAACACCTGTATTAAAGAATATAAGATAAGTATAAGATAAATAAAACTGAAACAATAAGAGCTGTTTTAGATGTACAAGTACACTTACTTGTAGAAGTATCATTTGTTTTTCGATTCTGAAGATAATAAATCAACTGTTCAACTTCTCTTTGCTTTGATTCATGAATTAGAGAACATTTTTCTATCACTTCTTTGGCTAGAAGTGATACATTGGTATTTGCATTCAAACTCTTCAACCGAATTATCTTTTGACATTCCTGTAAGTGAAATTGGCTTATAATAATTATGAAAGCTTTTTACGGATAACATACTGATATAATCAACAAATCTGTTACACAATGGTAAACTGTTTGATAATCTTACTTTACGATCACCCAACATAGGATCTCCCAATTCACCCAAAATTAATGCCTCCACATCATAATTAACTACCAAAGCTTTTTCTGTTGGATGCACATCCAAAGTACCAGATCTCACCTTTCTAAGTAATAAAAACACACTTGTTATAGTTTAACAATACATACTATGTAACAAATATATACGAGATCGTTCCACATTTGTGTCAAATAGATATGACAATCGTATAACAATTATTATCATAATTAAGTGATAAAACGCCTACCGTTTCAAAAATTTCGCTTCATCCATTTTGATACTTTATCTGCAATTTAAAAGATGAAAATACACTTGTCTCGTCAATTTTTTAGTAATTAATTCATCTCCATGGAGAACAAACTGAGAGTAGAACCACCGACTACAATTCGTGCAAGATTCCCGTGCTATTATTGTCAGTTGTCAATGACAACGTGACTGAGAACGTGAGGTCACGGAGCCCCCGCTGAAGGCGCCATAGACCCTGCACGGTGAGAGCGTGGGGTCACGGAGACCCCGGTGGAGACGCCATTGATCACGTGGGGTGAGAGCGTGGGGTCACGGAGCCCCCGGTGGTGGCGCTATAGACCCTGCACGGCGGCCCCGGTGGAGGCGCCATTGATCACGTGGGGTGAGAGCGTGGGGTCACGGAGCCCCCGGTGGAGGCGCCATAGACCCTGCACGGAGGCCCCGGTGCATAAATACCATGCACATACTGACCGAAATTCGGACTCAATTTTCTTAAAATTTAATGGCCAGTTACAAGAAAATGTTATTTTTTACTCATTTGTTTCAATTAGAGTCACTACCATTCCTATTGTATTAGTAGTTACTAGACATCTTTATACAATAAACACACTCAATGTAATTAATCTTTATTATCTTCGAAAAAATGAGCAATAGTGCATTGAAGATATTTCCCTTACTATGCTATTAAACACATGAACGATAATAATAATAATACTCACTACTTATATAAGTATTTTTATCTTGATAGAGTAATAAAGATATCACTTATCTTCCTAAACAACTTATCTCAAAGTAGGTGGATAAATGCTCTGTGAATCTTTCATGGTTATTCAGTTGAGATTTTTCTGCCTTGAAAATCAATTAACAACTACTAATTTCTGAATTACTTAATGTGAAGTTCTCTAGTTAAATAAAATGACAGAAAAAAACTTTATTATTGATTGTGATGCTGGTGTAGATGATGCATTAGCATTGATAATATTGATTGCTGCTCACAAGCAAAAACAAATTCAAATCAAAGCAATCACTTGTGTTCATGGAAATACTACAGTGGACAATGTAGTTAAAAATGTGTTCAGGACATTGCATGTTTGTGAGACAACAGATGTAAGTGTAATTTCTATAAATAAAATGTCTAATTTGATTAAAAATCTACTACATTTTCTTTGTATATCAATTTATAGATACCAGTGTTTCAAGGGGCATATGAACCTATACTTTATACACAGCATACTGAGAAAGCTACTGAAGACAAATACCATGGCAGTGATGGTTTTGGAGATGTATATATTACCAGTGTAGATACAAGTAAATTACAGGCAGAACATGCAGCATATGCTATGAATAGAATTGTAACAGAGAATGCAAATAACATTAGTATTGTATGTTTGGGTCCTCTAACAAATGTAGCATTAGCTATAAAAATGTATCCTCAATTTGTTAATAATGTAAAAGACTTTTACATTATGGGAGGAAATGTAACAGGTACATCTTTCGATTTACATAGATTAGTTAAAACGTAATTATTAGAAATTTTTTATTATTAGCACAGGGTAATATAACACCTCAAGCAGAATTCAATTTTTACATGGACCCAGAAAGTGTTCACATAGTTTTCAATAATAACAAAAAACCTTTGTGGTTGTTACCATGGGAAACATGTTTAAACTCTCACATTACACATGTATGTATAACAATAAGGAATTCTTTTAAAGTACCATACATATTTATAAAATAAATTCAATTCATTTCAGGACTGGAGAAGAGATGTACTAGGTCAAATTGATACAGCTTGTATGCGACTCATGAATGATATTGAAGATGGATGCAGGAGAATCAGGAAGAAACATTTTCCTACATACATTATGTGTGATGCAGTTTTAGCTGCAATTTTATTGAAACCAGAAATTGCTCAAGACATAGCTCAATATCATGTTGATATTGAATTATATGGCAATAGAACAAGAGGTCAAGTAGTGCTTGATCATTTATTGTCAAATGCACCTAATGTGTTTTTAATTAAACAGTTTGATTCAGAAATATTTAAAGATCTGTTAATACATTCTGTTTGTGTATGATTATTAGAAAAAATGATAAAATCAATAATGTAGACAATTTTACATACATACATATGTACACAACTAACATAAACATTTACATATTTTTATTTATATTTGCCCTGTAATGCTATGTGATAATAAGATTAATTTTATATACCATTGAATTACCTTCATAGGAATGTTTAACGTTTAAACATTAAAATACTGTACTATTTACATTGTACTATGAAGTAGCACAAATGTAGGACACACTACTACTCCATTATGAAATATATTTATATATATTATATGATCTAAAACAACGCAAATAACAGTTGGTTACAAAATTTATACTGTTTGTAAATAACAACCAATTAATAATAGTAGGTTATGTACCTTTAAAATAAAACATTACATATTTGGCTTCATTGCATCCTGACATTCCTGAAATTGTCTTCTTGCTTCCTTATTTGATTGCAGTAACTCGATTAATTCTGCATGTATAACGTCATTTTTTTGTTCAAGGTTATCCAAAACAGAATTCAGCTGATCCAATTGAGCGTTTAACGCCTCAAATTCTAAAAGTATATAAATTATCATATATGCAAATATCTTGTGTGATAAGTAAAAACATTTAAATAGTTCATTCGAAAGAAAGCGGATTACAAATATATGTATGCAGGTTATTCGAAATACCGAATAAAATGGAAAATATTTACGTTGTCACGTAGTTCTTTTCTAAGAAAACATATTTACCGGTATCGTTATAATTTTCCTCCACAATTTCGTTTCCCCACTCATTCTCATCATCGTTTTGATGACTTTTTTCTGGTTGCACTGCGTGTTGGACCATATTTTCATCTGCCATTTGCATTAACTACATAGCATTGGTATCGTTGGTATCGTATGTGAACATTGTGAATCAGTATATTTATTAAGAATAAAGGTGTGTCTTTTTTAGGTACTCAAGTAATAATGAACATGTGTGTGTATTTATATAGTAACTAAATATATACGTAGTATTTAATTTAAAATTAAAGAACACGTTTTGCTGTCAAATTGTTGTATGAACATTTATACAGTGCAAATTTGTATGTCTGATGGTTAAATACAATATAAATTTTGGTGTTGCGTATTGTTTAAAATGTAAATATTACATTAATGATTATACATAAATAATTGCAGTCGAATAATCAATTGATTCAAACACCAAGGAAAGTTCAAATACTTCTTTCAAGGACAAGAAATATAGGAAATATGTTTTATTTAAAATTACAAATGTAGAAAAAGACAGAGTACTTTTAGTACAAATTAAATGGAATATGTAACAATGTAGTATCTGTAAACGTCTTTAAAGTCTGGATCTTATTCCACCTGTAGCAACAATAGTTTCACCAGTAATATAAGCAGCATCATTGCTTGCTAAAAATGCTGCTACCCCTGCTATGTCATCAGGTTCACCAAATCTCTGCATTGGTATTGTTGACTTTACTGCTTCTCCTGTTGCACCTTCAACAAGCTATGGAATACACATATATTTTACATGTGCACTTTTTATTACATAAAGATATATAAAAGTATATGTAAGTGCATACTATTTCAGAAAATTTAGTTCTTATAATACCAGGTGCTATGCAATTCACTCGAATTCCTTCTGATGCAAGAGTTGCAGCAGCAATGTTGTTCAAACCTAACAATGCTGTTTTACTCACAGCATAAGCACCTAATGTCTCAAAATAAAAAGATTCATATAGACCTTAATGTAAACATCATTTGTCTATAAACCATAAAGGTGAACAAAATTTAATTACTTACTGTAATTTGATCATATGCTGCTATTGAAGATATAATAATCATTGATGGGAATTTACTTTTTTTCAATAATGGTAAAGACTCTTGCATTAGAAGAAAGGTACTTTTCACATTGACATCAAAAATTTTGTCCCATGCTTCTTCAGGAGTGTCGAAAAGTGTACCAAATGTTGGATTTACAGCTGCATTTGATACAAGAATGTCTAAACCACCAAATTCTTGTTTTGTCTACAATATACTTATTAGTGATAGTGTTAGCAAAACATGTATTGTACATAAGTTTTAAAAGAAATCAATATTATACTATAAGATATAATTGTTTAAAATTCATGTTTACTTTTTCAAAAAGGTTATATCTCTGTTCCTTTTTAGCGACATGACATACAACACCAGATACTTCTAGCCCCTCAGATTTAAGCTGTTCCACAGCTTTCTTTACGTTTGTCTCTTTACGACTGCTGATCATGACCTTGGCACCTTCCTGGGCCAAACGTTTTGCAATTGCAAAACCAATTCTGTAATAAAAATGTATTTTCTTTATTAATTACAAATACTATTTATTTGTATCGAAGAGGTTAAGTTTTACATAAAGAAATATTAATAATAAATTATAATCGATGTTTTATCTCACCCATCTGTTGAAGCTGTCACAAGCGCCGTTTTTCCTTGTAATCGGTTGCATTTTAACGGGATCGAATTAACGCTAAGCTTTCGTACGGTTTGATTTATTGGAGCACGCAACATTATGACGAATTATAATAAAAACGTTAATATAATCGAATTATTTAATAAGTAGTTCTTGTTTCCTCCTACCCTCGAAGAAATGTGAGTATATAATCACGTGATTACTGTTTAAATACTTTTGAAAACATGATTGTAATCATGACATTACACATTTTTATCACTTTCACATCAATTATATTTCTACAAAGTGGAAGATAAAATTAACATAATTATTTTTTATTATAATTTGTTTTACATCTCTTATATAGTAATATCTATTGCTATTGATTACAAAACAAATTTCAAACAAAAAATTATTTTGATAGTTACCTAGAAATTATTAGATTAAATTAAATATCATTGTAAAAGTTTCAAGTACTTTTAAAAGTTCAAAAATACGGTAATTCAAGAAAATGTGTGCAATAATATAGTCATCAAGTTTGTATATCTGAAATCAAGTCAGCATTATACTTTGAAATTCATTGTTGAAGGCTATAAAATATTTGAACATTATCAGTAGTTTGTATAATTATTCTGTTATGGTTGCTAAGTGGATTGTAAATTTTCTACATATTTACATAGTCATAATACTTCAGTTATTGATTTATAATTACATTAACAAATATGTTAAATATATACGAAAAATAGTACAATCTATTATTAACTTTGTCTTTAGGTCACATTATTTCACACTGCACTTTCTTGAAAAGTTAATATTTATTAACAATTTTGTATTTTTAATGCAAAATTTACAACATTACCCGAATAAATTAGTAAAGTTTCCAGTTGCTTATCATTTAAGTTAATTCTCCACAAGCTGTTATAACTACTTTTTGTGTAGGGGTGCCCGATTTTGTTCCACATTTTTCGATTTTTTTCAAAACATCTAAACCACTAAGTACATGTCCAAATACAACATGCTTTCCATCTAACCAATCTGTGCGAGCTGTACACATAAAGAATTGGGATCCATTTGTGTTTGGACCAGAGTTTGCCATCGACAAAGTACCAGGCCCTGTGTGTTTTAATTCAAAATTCTCATCATCAAATTTATTTCCATAGATTGACTTGCCCCCTGTTCCATTGTGGTTTGTGAAGTCTCCTCCTTGACACATCTATGTTAATGTAAGGAATATTTATATAAACTTATTTTTTTAATGAAAAAATATACAAAGATTCTTGGTTACATGTAAGAGATAAATAAAGCATACAAAATCTGGAATAATTCTGTGTAAAGTGCTTCCTTGATAGCCATATCCCTTTTCATGAGTGCATAGAGCACGAAAATTTTCAGCAGTCTTCGGCACCACATCAGCCCGTAGCATCATAATAACCCTGCCTAGTTCTTGTTTTCCAATACTGATATCGAAATAGACTTGAGGATTTTGCTTTCCCTTTTTAGACTGTACCACTTCACCTGACTTAGCATTGTCATCGCTTTTGAGAGTTTCACCTGCATGTTCTTGCAACCAGGTGTCATCAGCCCAAACAGGTTTTGAGGAACCTTCTTTTATCTTTTGCGGTTTTGCAATGTTTACTCTTATTGTTCTCCCAAACAGCTCAGAATCATTCTGTTTATTAAAGATAAGGTTTGACAAATTTAAAGATAAAAATGATCAATATTATGATGATCAGATAAGTGGTATTATTTCTCGATCCATTTTCACATATATCTCACAGCAACAAATGAATGTTAATGTTTTTTTTTATTGAATCAAGTATGTGTTAATAATAAAAATTCATTTTTAATGGTTTTTATGATAATTATACTATAGGAGTACATGGAATTATAGATTTTTATAAACTATTTTATACAAACTAGAATTAAATGTAAATTTCAGTGAACAAAATACATAGTCTAATGACAACGCTATATTTTAAAATGAGATTAAACCATTTCAATTAAGGAACTGGTTGAATAATTTTTTGTTATGAAACTACATTTTTAAATAACTTAGAGCATGTATGTTGTTTTATATATGTACCATATTATCAATTGCAGCTGCTGCATCCTCAGCACTTTCAAATTCAATGAAAGCAAATCCTCTGTGTTTCTCTGATTCATAATCCAGTGGTATCTGTACATCAACGACTTCACCGAAAGGTATAAATGCTGCATGTAATATTTTCTCATCGACTTCTTCGGCTAGGCCTCCTAAACATTAACAATAAATGTTGGTGTATTAAATGTACCGAAATAAACATTGCGTAAGTTAAGCGTAGGTTATAGTAAAATAAATAAATATTTACAAGTTATGACTTACCCACATAAATAGTTCTTTTTGTATTCGTACTCATGTTCGCGAGAAAAATCTCTTTACACTTCTTCCTTCTATGATAATAATATTGTAATACACAAATAAGTCCGATAACAGTTTTATTGACTGAAAGTCGCCGGCGCGCCGGTAACGCACACTACTGTCACACAAAGAATACACTACAGAACACGTATAAGTCCCTTTAATCGGAGTAAAGCGGGAATAAGTTACATAAGGTCAATTTGTCGATGAAATTGATAACATGAATTGATAACGTCAATGTGATTGAAATAACCGTTTATAAACGAACGTAGTATTCAATTGAAAGTACAAGTGTTACCTCCTCAGTATTTTCTACTCCTGAGGTAAGTATAACTCCACAATGTGTAATTGATATTCTCCTATATAAGTTTCAATTGCAGAAATCTTTCGTTTAATAGTTTTGTTTTTAACGTAAAGTAAATTAAAACAGACATGTAAGAACTTTGCATCTAGTTTTTCTATTTTTATTCAATGTTGTTATATTGTTATCGAAGTTTTTATAAATACATATACGAATTTCAATTTTTTATATATTTTTAAGATTTGTGGTGGTATTTTATGTTACAGATTATTACTTGTCTAGTGACACAATGTTCCACAATATGTGTACACTACAAAAGTGCGCTTCATACCATGCCTTGACATTAACTCGATCAATGCATCTTCTAAAAGATCTGGCATATATAAATGGAAAATGGGTAGGAGCAAGCAGTAAACAAATGTTTCCTGTTCATAATCCAGTTGATAAATCCATTATTAACAATGTGCCTGATATGGATGTTGTGGACACAAGAGCAGCAATTGATGCAGCATCTAAAGCTTTTGAATCATATCGTGCAACAAGTGCAAGAGATCGAAGTAATTTGCTCAGAAATTGGTACAATCTGATGGTGAAGCATTCAGAAGATTTGGCACAAATTTTGACTAAAGAAAATGGAAAGTCTCTCGCTGAGTCTAGAGCAGAAATTAACTATGGAAATTCCTTTATTGAGTGGTTTTCAGAAGAAGCTAAAAAAGTTGATGGAGAAGTGTTACAAGGTGGTGATCCTAGCAGACACTTATTTTTACTGAGACAACCAGTCGGAGTAGCTGCTTTGATTACACCATGGAATTTTCCTCATGCTATGATTACTCGTAAAGCAGGAGCAGCTCTATCTGTTGGGTGCACATGTGTAGTAAAGCCATCTGAAGATACACCTTTAACTGCTTTAGCAATGGCTGAACTTGCAGAAAAAGCAGGATTCCCAAATGGGATCTTTAATGTGGTTACAACGAGTCAGAAAAATTCTCCTTCTGTGGGTAAAGAATTATGTGAACATCCTAAAGTAAGAGTTTTATCGTTTACTGGTTCCACAGCTGTAGGAAAAATTTTGTACAGACAATGTGCTTCAACCATGAAACGACTTAGTCTTGAATTAGGAGGTAATGCACCATTTATTGTTTTTGATTCAGCACAGTTGGATATAGTTATAAAAGGTGCTATGGCAAGTAAATTTCGTAATACTGGCCAGACATGTGTTTCTGCAAATAGATTTTTTGTACAAGCTGGTATATTCGATCGATTTGTTGAAAATTTTTTGGCAAAGATTAACACTGAAATTAAAATGGGCGATGGTAGTAAGAAGGACATTACACATGGACCTCTTACCAAGGAAAGTCAGTTACATAGTGTGCATGGACTTGTTACTGATGCAGTGAAAAAAGGAGCAAAAGTACATTGTGGTGGTAAACCATTACCCGAGTTAGGACCACTGTTTTATGCTCCCACTCTTATAACAAATGTGACTGAAGATATGGTAATATACAATAAAGAGATTTTTGGTCCAGTAGCAGTTATTAATAAATTTGATACTGAAGCTGAAGTTATACAGAAAGCTAATGATACACCAGTTGGTTTAGCTGGATACTTTTATTCTCTTGATGTATCACAGATATTTAGAGTAGCCAAAGCATTAGAAGTTGGGATGGTTGGTGTGAATGAGGGATTGATTTCATGTGCAGAGGCTGCTTTTGGAGGGGTGAAAGAATCAGGCATAGGTAGAGAAGGATCTAAACATGGTGTTGATGAGTATGTTGATATTAAATATGTATGCATTGGAAATATTAAGCAGTAATGATTCCTTCGAAAAAATACTCAAATTAGCGTATACTATAATATTAAAAATCTTGAAGATTTTAATAACATTGTTTAAGATATTCTTCTTTTAGTTTATTCTATTTTTTTTAACAATCAATTTTTGTTGAAATAAGAGTAATATATTTTTGTAGTAAAATAATAGAAAAAGAAGAAATATCTCAAATATTTTTTGTAAAATTTTATTGCCAAGTATATTTTAGAATTTTTTGTATTCAACAAAAATGGTACACTATTTATGAAACTAAATGTCTTCCAATTTTTTCAATGATACAGTAATAGAAATGATAAGAATGCTATAAATAATAAAGTGTAGTTTATATAAATTAATATAAATGGATTATTATTAGTTATTTATATCATGTAGTCTGTTATACTTTCAAGTATTACAATAAAATTAACAAAAGTAGAAAAAAAAGTTCTTAAGCTAATGTAGTTAAATACATTTATTTTTATACATGAATGACATATAACTAAAGTTTACTTTATTTGTATAACAGTAAACAATAGTAATAAGAAATATGTGAAGAGTATTGAATATCTAAAGTACAGTCTTCCAAAGTTTGTTGTTTATAATAATACTACACAATACATGCATAAAAAGGTTAGGTAATTTGTAAAAATATACAGTTGTATTTTAGAAATAAAATTATATTCATATTATGTAATAGTAAATATACATACAGCAAAACATTACATACTTGTGTTCAATGAAGATACAATAATCACAATAAAACTGCAGTAAGAGTGTCAGCAATTTTTAAGTCCATGTTTTTGAATATACCTTTCCCTGGCTTCCCTTATCATTTTAGCTTTTCTTTCCTGGAAAGAAGTTCCTGAGCTACTGTTATCCTTTACCGTGCTTGTTTGCACTTGATTAAATGGTGCTGAAGGTGCAACACTTGTCTGACTTGATCCTGGGGTATAAGTAACTATGCCATCCAGAATATTGGCAATGGTAATGTCAACATTACGTGTTTTCACTAAAATAATCATTTCCATTTAAATTATTATAATATAAATTCTATCATCTGTAAACTAGTAATAACTGTTTATTTACATACATAGATCTCTGAGAATCACATTATGAGGGACTAATGGAAGCACTTCGCTAACTTGCTGTACCATTCTTTGTACCTCAATGCTGTGTACAATTTGTGAGTTAGGTGAACTTCTTCTACTGAGCCTTCTGCTTTGTGTTTTCTCCATAATACAACGCTTTTCAAATTCTGCTTTATCTGATACAGTATGAGAACTCGTCTTAAGTCCAAGAACACTTGTTATATCTTTTTCTACTTCCCGTGCCAGTACTTCACTGTTTGTATTTTGCTTGACTTTCAGGTACTTAAATGTGAAGACTGTGTAAGGAACAAACATAAACCAAAAGACATCAGTCCACCATGTAGATGCCAATGAAGTAACACGAATAGGTATGAATTCTGGTCTCCATGCTTTGATTGCAATTGGCTGAACAGATGGTTCTATAGTGAATGGCCATGAATTAAACTTCAATAAAGCTACACGACTATTAGTTGTACTGAACTCAGGTTGCAGTACAATGTTGCTCTTTGAAGTTGAAAGAAACTGTTTTATGTTGGTAATTAGAGCTTCTTTACTACTCATATCCATCATTTGTAAACCTAGCGCATTGCTAAGAGTAGTGGATAATTCCCACACACTGGGAGTTAATGCTTGTGTAATTTTGTATAATGCAAAGTGATCCAAAACTGAGACATTATTGGCAATTATGATTCTTGATTGATGATTTTGAACTTCTCCTTCAGGAATTTTTACCACAATGCCAAAGGCAAAACTGAACCCATGATTTAAGAATACTCTAAGAGCATTACAATCGGATAATAGTGATGCAAGAAGCCAAAGTTGCAATGCAGTTAATAATCGTAGTAATACAAATATAATGCCCACTGGAGTATATAACAATATTGACAGAAGCCGCCAACCACTAGGAAACCTAAACAACATATTTAATTTAAATGTAATGTTCATTTAAGTACTGGTTGAAAACTATGTTATATTCATTTGAATAACAACATATAAATATATTGCATATATGAAAAAGAGATTTCAACTAATACTTATGAAACTATTGCTTATAAGTGTTAAATATTGTTTTCATATTTGTACTATTGTGAAACCGATAACATATATAGTAAAAATTTATTCTTAACTCGACTTGTAGAATGTAGGTTATTATAGGTAATAAATCTGATACATACTTCATGAAACTTAACTTATTAATATAAACTGTTCTTGCAAGACTCTACTACACAGTTCTTACGTTACAAGTTTTAATATTGAAAAAAATATTTTATATGTTTTGTGTAGTATCCATATGCTAATAATATAAAATCTATTATTGCATACAATTGATTATACTCAAGTCATATAATTTGATGGTAGTACGTATTATTAAAAAAAATAACGGTTTAATAATATTATTCATGAGACGTTATCCAAATTCATTGTTTATAGGTGGTTTCTTTACCTGCTTTTATCAAATAAATCCTGAATATCAATTTGTGACATTTCTTACAACGAACATCTGTTATGTTGAAGAATTTACACTTAACGATTATATTTCAATGAAATAATCACAACTGTTTGTTGAGTTTCGACAATGACACGACTGATATTTGACCTTTTTTAACCTACTTTTCAGTAGCTTTCAATTAATACGAATTTTCGTTTTCATCAATTTCCGCAATCAGCTGTTTTGACAGAGACAACCTAGGGATTTTTACTCTAAGTTAAAGTACCGTTCTCAATTAGAAAATTTTAGGCATTCTATATTTTTCCAGTGCTTATCACATTTCATCTAAAGCCATCAGGTTTGATTCCTTACAAGCAGAATCGGAATTGTATAATTAGGGAAAAATTATCATATTTTCTGTATTTAAGTCTGAAGAATATTCAGTTGTGTAAAGGTAACGAATATCCAATCAAGGTAAAGTGCAGTGAAATGAGAAACATTAAATTTACAACGGCAACGAGAAAATGATAGAGTGGCGCTATCTTTCCAGTAGAATGTGGTACTAGTTGGCTAGTAGCTGCTAGTAGCTCGAACAGTTTGAACTGCATTTATCATTCCTTATAAGACATGAAATAGTAATTAAATACGTGACAATCGACACCTGGATTAGGCATAACATCAATTAGGCGTATACAAGAAACAGTCTACAACTATTGGTAAGCGTATACAATCATAATTTACACAATTTTTTTTGTATCTTTTATTATACACATGCCATTGATTCTCGCGGCGTTAGAAAGATTTCTTATTTCGACTGGTGACTTACGATTTGTCATAAATAATTATTTTCATCATCGATGTTTAAAGTTAATATTGTTATTCTTTTCTAATATTTATATGCCACTACTGCAAGACAAACTGTTATTTCTATTGAGCGTAAAAATACTAATTTTAAAGATACGCAATTGCTGATGCTGTTGGATCTTTATACTAATTTTCTATATGCATCAGTTTTAGATCTATTGTATTTATAACAATAGAACTATACATAGATGAATATTTAATTAATTTATTTATAAATATGACAAAATTAATGTTATCAATTTAACAAGAAATAGTTAAGTGGTCACGTGATTTCGTTACTGTCGCAGTGGCAAAGATCATAGCCACCACATATAAGACAAGTTTTCTACTATTCGCTGTTCATTGCGACATCATTGAATAGAATATTTTTAATCTAATAGAATATTAACTGAAAGATCATTGGATATTTTTACTACACTTGTGAATAGAAAAATAAATACAAAACTTTCGTCGATGTGTTACTGTACATACGCATCTGTCAGTTTCGATTCAGTGTCAAGTCTGTATCAGAGCATCGTACACAATCGTACAGTATCAGTATGTTAAATATTTATCAATGGAACTGTATTGCTTCATGTCAGTGTTTGCCACTGTTTGTTCACGAGGAACAAAAACTTTATTCTTCGATGCTTTTTAACGTAATGCATTCAACGGAAATGGTTCACGAATACAAACACTGAAAACGACTCTTCCCACAGAAGACAGTTCGATTGGGGAAAAAAACGCGATTGGTGAATTTGCTTCTGTTTATCGCTCGTGTCAGAGCAGAAACTTGGAGACAATTGTCATTCGGAACACTTTTGAATCGAATAATACCCATGATATGACGAATATGCTAAAACTTCGAAAATTTCCTATGTGGGTGTTGTCTCAGCGTGTCGTAGATACAATTAAAACGATCGACGATACGCATTTATAGCGTTATCGGAAAGCGATGAAGAAATATGCTCATATACAACTCCGCGATTGTTATACACGAACAAGCGACCCTCGATTGGTGTGTCCTTACTGAACAAATATTTAGTGTGTTAATAAGGTTAGAGAAGGAGCACCAGTCATGAAGAGTCCTGTGTCTCAACACTTAAATGGAAATAGTCATTCTGTCTCGTCACAGAATGTTTCTCCATGTATTGTGTCCCGTTATGGGAACACATCTAATAACTATCAGGTACTGAAAGTATCTGGAAGAGATTCCAATTGTTATATAGCTAATAATATTGTCCCAAAGATTGGGAAACAGCAGCTAGTGTCATTGAATGGAGATTCTATATCCTGCAATAGTGTCAACATTAACGAAGCTTTGGCATGTGATGTGGCTTCGGCACCTGCAGTAAAAACCAAGGCACTTTGTGTTCATATCAGAGAAAACAAATGGTATGATGCTGGTAATGTCGTTTCTGTAGGAGTCGCGGGAACTAGCTTAAATCATGCATTGGAGAGTATGTCCTTAGCTTATAATCCCACTACAAAACAATTATATTCTTTAGAAGAAGTGAATGGATCTAATGATACGCAACTGGATTGTAAATCTCAATATTTAAATTCATCTTGCAACCAAAAAGAAGAGTCTACAAATGGGATTTCCAAAATCGATGAGGATAAATATATCAGATTGGAGAGTGGTAGTGCAAACAGTAGTCCTAGAAACAGTTTACCACGGTCTTGTAGTAGTACTGTGTCTTCCCTTAGTGAAGTTTCCCCCACTGGTAGTTTCTTGAGTTCTGATGAACAAGTTCCAGAGAAAGTTGAGAAGTCCAAGCGTTGGGGATTAAATACAATTTTTTCTAAGAATGTTTTTTCATGGAAGAACAAAGATTCCCAACAATCTACACCTACCAGTAGTCCGTCAAGGAATGTAGACAAGGTAGGAGGAAGTTTAGCTCTAATTCAGCAGCCAAGACCAGCAAATTTACCAGCAAAAAATGCAGTCGAGGAAGAACGTCATCGTAAGCAATATAACGCTATTCTAGAAGCAGCAAGGAAGAGGGAGTTAAGAGAAGAAAAGGAACGCAAACAGCAAAGGGAGCTGCAACTGAAAGAAGAAGCAAGACTAGCAGAAGATTCTCAAATTTGGAATGTACAAATTCTTACTAAGTTTGAGAGTATTAAGAATACAAAAAAAGTACGTGAATTATGGTGGCGTGGTCTTCCACCTAGTGTTCGTGGTAAAGTGTGGAAGTTAGCAATTCCAAATGATTTAAATATAACAGCCCATCTTTACAATATATGTTTGGACAGAGCAATGACAAGTCCTCTGAGTGACACACTAGCTGCAATCAAATTAGATGTATCTCGTACCTTTCCTACCTTATGTGTCTTTCAAGAAGGTGGACCACTATCTGATAGTCTTCAAGGTATTTTGGCAGCTTATGCTGTTTATAGGCCTGACGTAGGTTACGTACAAGGTATGAGTTTTGTGGGTGCTATATTATCATTAAACATGGAACCTCCAGATGCCTTTATTTGCTTTACTAATTTATTGAATCATCCTTGTCACAGGGCTGCTTTTACATTAGACCAAAAACAAATGGACATTTACTACAAAGTATATTCTAGTGCACTTGCACACAAGCTGCCAAAAGTTTTTTCTCATTTCACAGAAGCCGGTCTTAGTCCAGACTTATATTTGTTAGATTGGTTGTACACTATATATGCCAAAGCAATGCCTCTGGATGTTGTATGTAGAATCTGGGATGTGTTCCTCAGAGATGGAGATGAGTTCCTTTTTAGAACAGCACTTGGCGTATTACATTTATATCAGGAAGAATTATTGAAAATGGATTTTGTACATGGAGCACAATTTCTTACTAGGTTGCCAGAAAATTTGCAAGCAGAAGCTTTATTCAACAGTATTAGTCAAATGTCTACTACTGTTGGAACAACAACGTTCCAACAAATGTTAGTTGAATTTTCTTCATTGTAATTTTGTGAATTATAATGGAGAGTTAGAAAGGTAGCTGGATTTAAAGGAATGAATCTCAAATACTATTTTTCTTATTGTGATCGATAAAGGATATTTTCTATGCTGAACATTTAAATATGATTTACATAGATTTTAAAGAAGTACATTTTCCGCGAATTTTATTTAATTTTAAAATGTAATTTGGAGTAATAGTATGTTCTCCTAATTAATACAGATGAATATTGAATATCTTTTCCAATGATAATTTTTTACAGAGTAGTATCAATGCTTACTTTTCTTAGTTATTTAAACGTACAGAGTGTTTGTTCTTTTATTAGATCTCATTATATGTGAAATTAAAATGCTGAGAGATGTGATATCTGTTTAATACATTTAAGATACATGAAGGCAAGAGCTTCCCACAAAACTATAACAAATATGTTTCAATAAGTTAATTATGTAATAAATGAGGAATGCAAAAATATTCTGCTACTGAATGAGAAAAGTTAAAAGTAAAATGTTGAAGTACAGAAGCTGACATAAATTTGATATACATATATATAAATATATATACTCTATTTTCAACTAAAAAATATTAGGATATATCATTTCTAAAGTACTCTTATGGAGTTCAGAACAAGACAAAGTTATTATCATAACTAAAAATTTTATTACTTATTTATTGTTTCAATAAGAGAAGATTTTATGTTAAAATTAGTTACTGTCTCAAACATACACCTATTTATCAATTTTAGGAAGACATATTGTATTTTATTTACAAAAAATTCTTTCTGTTCCTAAGATTGAATTACATTTTTACATATTATGTACTGCATATATTTGGTAAACACTGGTATGTGTATAAAAGTATACTATAGTGTATTGTAAGTTTAAACTATCTTTGGTACATATATTAAAGTTTTGCAAAAATGTGAAATATTTTGAAGAATACTCAAAGTATATGCTCAGATTTACATTTATCATCTCTAGGACAAATATATCACATATATATGTTATCACAAATAAACAGGAAGATATTAATTGCAAAAGTCAACATGTACTTATTATATGTATTGAAAAATGACAGACACTAAACTGAATACGAAGCAGATAGTAAAATTTATGTGCCACAGTGTGTATATCTTGAATGAAGAATGGTAAATTTTAGCTGATCTCTGATTTAAGATGTGTCTGATGCAAATATAATTTATTGTAAAAGAAACGAATGAGTAATATACAATATTTAATGTATTGTATTATCAAATGCACTTCCTAAGCTTTAATGGTACTGAACGTAAAACAAGTCCTCGTAAGTTGATAAACTGAAACAGATTAATATAATAATAGTAAAGTAATTTAAGGAAAATTAAAGAACAAAATTAATTTTCCATAATAAAAATTGCATAATGGTTTAAAGAATCTCGTGAAATTCTATGCAATTGGTATAAGATTATATCAAGACTTTATCTGCCTATGAGTAATACTTTAAACTAACTACGAAATCTAAATATCTAATGATAGAATTAATGAATTAATTAATCTTTATTCATTAATACAGATGAAAAGAAATATCAATAATATATTTTCCGATATTTACAGTAAATAGAATATTTTGCAAATTTTTTCATTCATTACATGGCATGACGATATTGTACTCTATTTTATTTGTTATAACAATGATTTATAAACACTCAGTTGTACATGTGGAAAGTTTCAAAACCTTTTTTTTTCAGTGGCCTTTATAATGAGCACACAGTGTATTACACATTTAAGAATTCACAATCTTTCGAATCATTGGACTTTATTACAGACACACTTCAAAAAAATATTTTCCTACAATCTCGCTATTGAAAGTATATTGTATGTGCTTGTTACATAGTGCTTTACATAACAAACACTCTTTATTCAATAATTTTCACGTTTACTACATTTAATTTCTAAATCATCCATGATATACCAATAGACTATTAAGTACAATATATACATACAGTACTAGTACTAAATGAATTTTAAAATTTCACTGTATAGATAATTCGAAATACAAGCACATTGCAATAACTTTGCTTATAGCATGGCTTGACGCTTCAGATCTTAATAAGCTATATAAAATAATCATCTAAAAACATAAAATTACATTCAACTAAGTCTCTCTTGAAATATAAGCAAACTAATAATAATAAGAAATGTTGTAATATTACGTACATTCTTTCAATGACTTTTATTTTTATTATTTTTTTTGGGGGGGGGGGAGATGACAATGAACAGTTATATGTACTAAAGAAAATGATAAGCTTTTATGTCTAAGCATAACTGTGCACATACGTAAATTACATATATATTTTATAATTGATGTGTCTCGAATGTACATTAACGATGTACACCACTCTTATAATTTATAATACTTTATTCTTTTAAAAAGAATAGTGGAAAACTGAACGTAGACTCGGAGCCTCGTGGAAATCCGTGATATCCTAATTTTTAATTGACAATACTCTCATTCCATCCACTATTCGGAGTTAATACCTATACACTAACGTTATATAGGTGTCTACATTAATCGATCCGATTGTAAATACGTGCGCATACACCTGCAAGTAATAAGATACAAACGAACAATATGTTTAAACGGTCACAGTTACGTCATGTTAATTTTCTTGAGCGCACGTGTAGAGACCGTGCGTTGGCGATTACACCCGAATGATTATCGACGAATCGTATTGACATAAGCGGTACTACATTAATTTTTCAATTAGTGGAGACACGACACAGGCGTAATTCCTATTTCGATAAAACTTTATTTAATAATGTGCCAACCTGTTAATGGTTGTACGAATAAAGGGTGAAAGGATTGTTCGGTGTTTCTTCGTGTATGTCGTACGGTACGATGTGTCCTTTCGTTTATTTCGATAGTTTTAAATGTGTGTGAAGTCGTAATTTCTGTAGAATCTCGTGAGTTTCTCGCCTTACTAATTTAGTACTGTTTCGATAATCTGATTGTAAATTGTAGGGACAATTACCAGGCTGCGGATGTTTATGCAAAATTCACTACTTTGTAGTTTGCTTCAGGGGGTTGAAAATGTACACACTTTCCGTTTCCTCTATCGAAGCTTTCGGCGGATTAAAACTGAAAGTGAGAAACTTCGCTGAAGTTTTCGTTTTATTCAGTCTTTTTTTTACAGCCGTACACGCCGTGAACGCATAATGTCCGCAGTCTATTGATTAGGTTAGCGTAAATTACAAATTGTACGTATGTGTTCTTGCGTGTAAACGTGTTCGTCGTGAGTTCGTGTGGAACGTAAGTGAGATACATGTAGGCGTATCTACAATTAATGTATAAATGGGGAATCTCTGTCATATCTTCGACATCTACACGTATTATATTTTCGATACGTCTTTATTGGATCGAATGTGAAAGAAAAAAAAAAGTGACGTTTTTACATTTAGATTATTCGTAGCCGCTGTTACATCGACATGGTCTCTTATGGATCGTTCAGTCTCATTATAAACGTGTACCACTTAATATGTTCCGTGACCATTCGAATTTTCGATTCAGATCACTTTTAGTATCGAAATATGCATTAACATAGACTCGTTAAAATTTTTAAATATCCGTTCCCCTTAACAGCAAAACATTAATAAGTTTCTTGTCAGATATTTAAGTAAATTTTCTGACAAAAGTAGTGCGGCCACGGAACGTATTGAACACGATCGATCAGTATTAAATACAATTTCGAGACGTAAAAAGTCATTGTACGTGCAATTAAATTAAATTCGACTTGTATTCTCGATTTCGATTGTATTGCTATTCCTACACGTATCTTATGCCAGTAAAGTTTTGTTGTTCAGTAACGGTCGAGATTAAAATGTTTCGCGTGTAATAAATAATAAACCGGAACATCTCTGAGTGCAAAATTGGACACATGTGTATGGACGAACAGTCGTGCATGATGTATATAATTGGATCGTTCGGGAAGTTGGTAAAGTTTCGAAGTCACTGTTTTTATTACTCTCCTCTGTGTATATTTCGAATGTTCTTTTTTGTGGGAAACACGAATCTATTTGGACTAAGAAATTTCACAGTATCTACTCTACTTGCCAAACGTTATCTTGTCGGATGATTGTTACCTTGGGCCATAGAAGCATCTAAAAACGTGAGCTTTCAACTGAAAGGATAAACATTTTATGTAACTGATGTGAAGAAATTATTTTTTTTAAAAACTGGAAGTTGTGAGAAATAAAAGTAAAAAGGTAAATTATAGTTATTAGGTACTGGTGAGGCTTTCCGATGTAAGCTGTGTTCTTTCTAGGAAATTATCCCAAGAATAGCTAGCACTGTACTTCATTAGGAGTCGTGTCGCGTGATGAAATGGTTAATCGATTAATTAAAACATCAAAAAATGAAAGTGATATTTCCAGCTGAACACGATTTACATTCGAAAGGTTCGATTGTATGTAATAACTGTACGACGAAATTGACAACTATAGACGCCAGTTTAACCCTTAAAAACGTTACGAACTTTCCGAACAACCTCAATATACGTGACACTTCTGTGTTCCTTGTCGTTAGTGCCTCTCGATAGGGGAACTCATTGTATATTTTTTACGCGTTTTATCGTGTACATTTACCCTTAAGTGCAATATTGTAATATATATTTTGTAAAGAATCGAACCCAGTATTTATTTTCGGAAACGTGAACGTATCTGCGATGATGCGTGCTCCGTAAGTACCCAGGACGGGTAGAATCGACTGTGTCTAGGGCGGGGGTACTGTCAAACGAAATTTTTACACGGGGACGACTGGTGCGCATAAAAGGGAACTCGGGGTGTTTGGACCCCGAGGTCCACGGGGGAATTGGATGAATTTCAAGTCGTGAATAAATATCACTCGAAGTTTTCGTATTCATATCTCTTCGAATATATCTAGCATTGTAATGGATCTTAATGGTAATATACCGAGAGATATTTTGTGTATATATGGACGCGCGCGTGCTTGCTTCGTGATTTAAGGGTGGAATGTAAAACTCAATACCTATTTACTGCAATGATGTAACGACAACTTTTTTATATCATGTAATCGACGGCAATGAAATTACTATATATAAACGTGCGTGTATGTTGTACTACTCTAAATGATGCCAGCGACATATCCCAATGGATCATTTTTCGTTCGCGTACGAATAAAATTATACGTCGGAACATTAAACGCGTGGTTCTCTTTTCATGGTTTCCCTTATGACCCGAAAACTGTTTTATGTGATTATTTGGTATTGAAGTAGATATAAGAATAAACGTTCAATGCATTTGGCTCGATTTTGATGGGGTTTTAGCACATACTTTTATTCACATGATTCGTTCATATAATGTGCATTTGTTTATGAATTTTGAAAATATATACATATATTGTTACAACCCTCTGCATACGTATAAGAATCGTAATGTAAAAGTATCGGGGACGGTCAATTAAAAATCTGAAAAGAATATAGTCACATTTTTTTACGCTTTCTCTACAAAATACTGTTCCCCAAAAATTGTGTTTTTATTCCTTGTGCCAATTAGCTCATTTTATTTATCGCGCAATTGTTGATTGCATGATAACTAATAATGATTTCCCATGTCTCACCACGTGGAGGTTACTGCGAATGGAGACAGGCCCCCTTTACGCCTGTACCGGCCACTTAGCAATATTTTCCCAACGAAACTATAATTCTTTTTTTTATATGCAGAGAACTCTTTATATGATCTTCACACGACGAGAATTCTTCGTGTGATTTTCACACGAAAAGTTATCTTGATACGATGATTTCTGAAACAGAAACTGTAGGGATTAGAACAAGACATTTTTGTTAGTTGTGAATATTTGATTCTACTGAACTTATACTTTGATTCCACGATGATTCCTAAAACAGAAACTCAAAAGAATATAATAGTACATTTTTATATTGATTTAAATACCGTTTTGTAATCAATATTTTTTTAATGAAATTCTCGTCTAAAAAAACGTCATATGGCGCCATCTAGTGACGAGGATACGTCACTAATTGGATACTAGCTTGGAGGCTTTGCTGTAGAAGGCGCCACGAGTGTTAAAAAACTGCATTTACATTAAGTATTAAATTAAAACAATAACTATTACTTAAAAATGCTACGATCGACAAGTATTAATGTACAGTATCGCTTAAAGATTGTTCCCCAAACAGTCTCTGACATCGTTAGAAAATATATTTATTGTCAATTCGCGCGTCTTTCAGTACATTTCAAAATGTACTGTAACCGAGAGCCCATCCGCATCTCATATTCCCGCCAGTTCTTTTACCTAAACACGGGAAACCCGAGCATTTTCAGCTCCCCGATCGACTCAACAACTCCACCACATCCCCTGTTCACCGAGGATACGAACTCATTTCATAATGGATTCGACGTTGTGCTCGCGTATACAGTGTGCACACACGTCAGATACACACGCCGAATTATCTCTCGGCGGCACGACGATTTATCAATTATTCAGCCCGTGACGAATATGCATAAAGTATCGTGTCAACGGCGATTACAAACACGCGGGTATGCATAGTGGGCTCTCTTGATTCCATCGTTACGGATCATTCCGCGGTTATCCCCGGTTAGGGATCGTGTGTCTGCGAAACAATGTTGACTCTTTGGTCACGGGGATTTGAAACACGGTACCCTAGTTAGGAGTGGGAGCCGATAAATTAGGGGAGAGCTAATCCCATTCGGAATGAAGTATAATTTAACGTAAGGTAGCTACCGGCATGTTGGGTGCGCGAGTTCATTTTTTTTTTTTTTATAATGGGAGCCCTGGGGCGGAGAGGACCTGTGGATTCCCCATCCACAGAAGTTCCCCTGTCGATGGCGAATGTTTTCGGAATTAATGCTTTCTCGAGTCGCGAACTGGGTCGGTTCCAAGGGATCAAACGGCGGGCGGGGCGTCGTATACGTTCGGGTATCGAGTGTTGCCTCGCGGATCTATTTAACGGATTTCAAATTAATTAAATCTTCGACTGGCTCATTACCGTTATTCACGGTTACGTTGGCAATCCAATTAAATGTTACGACGCTAGATGCACGGATGCGAAAGGTCTTTCGACAATAAATATATATATTATTTTCGACGAGTTCGAGCCACGCGGATCCCATGGATGATGTTTATATCATCAGGTTTTATTGGTGTATGAAAACGGGTTCTTACGTTTTACCGATGCTGCTGCTCCGTGGCTCGGCCCTGTTCTTCCGTTCTGCCCTTCCTGTCGAAACGCGGCAGTGAGCGTAAATTGTTTTCCGACGCAGAGTTATAAAATCGTGGAAGAAGTACGTACCAAGCCCAACACTTCGGCTGATATGTCACCCACATTCTGTCACGGTTTCGGTGCGGGCTCTGACAGCTACAGATGGATTTTACTTAACGAGGAATAGTTTCGTCGAGTATCGAAATTTGTCATCAATTATGAATCGAAATTGTTATCTATTTCGTTATTCCCATGGTTATAACGAGTTATGATCGATAAGGTCCGCTGGGTCGCATCGCGTGCATCAGAAGGCATATCGTCGCCCGAGTTCTTAACTGTTCTAACTCCATTTTTTAAAAATATTTAGTTGATCGATTTACATGTGTGTGTAGAAAACAATAAATACTTTTTTACTTCCAGTTGGCCCTTCGTAGTACAGTGACGTGGGCCCTACTTTGGGTATGATTGTTGGCAAAGTTGTAAAAAAAGGTGACAATTCTGCATCAAAGGCCCATCAATTAAGAACTAGAGCGACGGTATTCACACGTGGTCACATGTTGCTCGATTTTGAGCCTTCGGGGATCATGCTCGAAATCCTGGTCATCGTAGCGTTAAGCAAATGTGTCTGTCGGGTCGTCGGGGATCTACATTCGTCGTCCATAAGAACGAAAGACGAATCGGCACGAGTTGGTTGAGCTTCACAGGCATAAACCAATCAGTCTAATAGAATATCCCCCTGGTTCCCTATCGAATGATTCATAGGACGTCGCATGGGAAGCGAATTTATTAATAAGAAGCAGGCCAAGCCAGGCCACTGGACCGGCTCCGAACTGATTCGTCATTATTACATGGGCTCTCTGACCCAGCGATCTTAACGTCCAACGCTAATTGGTCGCCATATGAACGCAGTTTCAGCGGTTGATTTATCACGCCAATAAATAGCCGCCTCGCTCTCTCACTGTCTCTCCCTCGGCTCCGTTGCGACTGGAAATGAAGATTTAACGAAAGGATGGGAGAAAGGACTGGTCTGGCTGTGCCTATCGCGAGAGAAATATAACGATTGCCCCGACGCTGCCACGGATCGCTTGTAGATACTGTAAACAACAAAAATATTATTTACGCTCGGTGGTAGAACTCGCCGGAACGAAATGTATTATAGATTAAAACGCCACGGTTCTACTTTTCTATAGACGTTACCGGAAAATCGTTCCGCGCGCCCATATATTTTCCACGAGGATTAACAGTAATTAGAACGAGCTTGTTTGACCTGGTTCTAATTAAAATGGGTAGTATACTGTACCTTTTTAATGGTTCAGAGAGTGGAAGAAATGAAGTTCTAGACGTACAAGTGACAGGGTAATTAAAGAATAAATTATAAGTGAATGCTTAATTCCAATCTAATTCGGAGGACGTTTCTGTATATAGGACGGTGCCTACGTTCATCTGGACACGCCCATTTATCTTTTTCACCCTTTGAAAAGATTTGTCCTGAAAATATGCAAGAGTTTAATTAAGTTACAATGTATGAATATCATTGATACTTCATATATTCGTTAACTACAACACTTGGCAATATTGTGAGTAATACGTAAACACATATATCCACGGAAGCCCCTTCCCGGAACCGTATTTTTCCCGCGGCCGTAAGTGTCTCGAGACATAAAAAGAGAGATACCGTGTGTATAGTACATCTCGGGCGAGAACAAACCGCGGTCGGAATCTCCATAATGCTTAAAACTGCACTCCCAGGCGAACACCTCCCGTCCCAGAACATCCGTATCTCGGGACGCAATCTCGGGTGTTCCATCCGAATTGCCCGGTATTTTTCGGCGCGCCACCTCTCTAGTCGTTGCAACAGAACGGAGAAAGAGAGAAATATTCACGAGAGTCTCCAAGCGAAGAGAGAGGGCATTAATGCCCCAGGAACGGCTGGCGCACTTATTTATCCGACTGTTACATCAAGCTTTACGTAACCGCACCAAGTACTGGAACGCGTTATTACGGTTAAAGTAAGTCCGCGAGTGTTTGAGGAGTTGGCTCACTACTGGAGGGAGCGAGAGGGCGAGGAAGGGATGGTTACAAGCGCAGTGGATGTGCAACTTCTTGCGCAAGAGGTGCTCCGCGCAGTGATTCATCATTGTTACCGGGAATATTGGGATATATATCGGGGGTAGGTCCCTCGGGCTGGAAGCAAATGGAGTAGACAGGGGTCTATACCCTCCATCTACTTAAATGCCCCTACATTCTAGGACGATGGAGGGTACTTACGTTAGATCCCACCCCTTAGCTCCCCACTTGCAGTTTTCTGATTAAACTACGTCGATTTCCACCGAACAAAGTGCACTTTACGCGAGACTTCACACGATTGACTTTACTTACGGCGCTCTTCATAGCGTAGATATATTTAATCCTTTTTTTCTCTCGGGGTCGAAGAGTTTACGAACTGGTAAATGACCCACGGACGCAGCAGGAAATCGTACACGGCATACGTGATGGGGTGATATTTCCTTAGAACTTCGTCTCTCGACGAACGACCCGTACATTTTTCCCCATCCAACGGGTGACCCGTTCCAATCTCCGAATGGATATTACAGTTTTCGTAGGATCGATGGACTGGAAAAAAAATTAATTCGCTAGGGGTTGAACGGGGTGTCGCGAGAGACATGCGTGGATGAAACGTCGGGGAACAGTGCAAGTCGCTCTAGTTCTTAATTGTTCTGTTTTCACTAGTTTTTGAACCGAGAAAACTGAGTTTAACACACTATATATAATACCATCTACTGAATAGCTATTTATTACAATATTTAGCAAAATTTCATCTTATTATCCACATTAATTTTTAATTGTTAGTATTTGGAGATACAACGGTTAAGGAAAAAAAAACTTTTTGAGTTAGGATTTAAAAAAATATTGAAAAATATGAATTTGTATTCTTTGGGGCAATGAGACGCGCGCAGATTAGCAAATTTTTGTTTGAAAAATGCAGCTAGAACAGTTAAGAACTCGGGCGATAATACGACGAACAAGCCTTACTCTTACGTAACCACATTTCAGTTTAAATGCAATTTTGGTATACTTCTTACAACATCCATTCACCACACTGTCAACACTTTCTCGCCAGAGCAACGCACACACAAGTAACATCCACTCGAGTAACACACACACACTCGAGTTCCGGCGCACGCTTCGAGCCGCCATTGCTCTTCCCAAAACCATTCGAGAAGTTAACGAGCCCAATGAATCCGGCCCGAGTTAAATCGCGGCGCAGCTGCCTACTTACGTATGTCCCATTCCGCGGGGGCCAGCCTCCAATCTGTCAGCGTTCCCTGTTCACCTTGCAGCGTGCTGAATTTCATCTACGAGCAGGCGTAAAAATAACCGAATCCGCGTAAGAGCGTCTTTCCCGCGTTGGATGGATCCTGCGGCTGAAAAAAAAGGGTGTCGTGGGTATCGTGGGCCGAGCACCTGCCTTGCCTCGAGGTGAGAGGCTTACTCTCGAAAGAGAGAGGTCTCCTGGTGGAATCTCAGTTCGAGGTAAAGGGGATTATCCGCGGGGGCCTCTCGATCGGCGGTTTGCCAGTGTGTAACAGGACGATCAAATACTATCATGTTCCCCTCTCAAGCGACGTTTAAAACCCTCGTCAAAGAAAATTCTTCCCGGAGGCGTCGAGAAAATCAGCGTTCTGTGTCCCCGTGTATGTTCACCGACGAGCAAACTCGGCTTCCGTTAGGGGGAAAAAGTGAGGTTAGGCGAAGGGCCACGTACCATTTAGTTTTGGGAGTTACTGAAATTTATGCCAAATTAACAGTCGGTTTAACATTTATTTCGGTACTTGAAATAAATTTACTAAGTGATGGGAGACTTTTTTTCTACGCCTCTTTTTCTCCTAGCGGAAGCAGAGTTTGCTCGTGAGGGTGCATCCAGCGACGAGGGCGAAATGGTCCCCAATTCCCGAAGTGATACGTACGGCCGGGTCGGTGCACTTCGGGGCTTAACCGCGGTCAGAAGTTCGCCGCCGTCGCGCGATCCCGCGGAACGATAGGTACGGAAAGTTTTTTTCCACGGAGCGGTGAACACATAATTTTATTACGAGAAATCTCCCCGTGTTGATACCCTTCCGCGAGAAGTTTGGACACGCGTTATCGTTCCCCGTAAGTCTAGGAACGATTACGGTGCGCAGCGGAGAGGAGAAACGAAATCTTGGGAATAAATGCTTACAACTCATCGGCACAGATCTCTGGCAATAATCATCTCGAGTGCTCGAAGGTTTTCCTTTATATAGACGCGGCAATATCATGCGAATTAACGAAACACGCGTACGGTCTATTAGAGTAATGAGAGCCGAAATCCCAGCGTCGGAACGGTGTTCCCGGTGTCCCCAAGGCGAGAAAGAACGTCGAGGAGGGATTGTTCAAGCGATGGGGCGAGGCCCGCCTCGAGGTAAAGTACCCTTCGGTCCCTCCTCGAAAAGGGATTATCCAGCCTCGACTCTATCGGTGGTTTGCCACAGTGTAACACGACGATCAAAGTTCTCCTTGCGTCGTGTGTCCCGGACCTATAAAGGGAGCCTCTGCCCGCCCCGAGGCATCACGGAATCACGAAAACACACCCATACACAAGATCTATGTGTGTACAACCATGCAGGATCCCACCTCGAAGAGGGCTAAACCTTGTTATTGTTAGTTATCGCATTAATACTCGACGACGGCGACGGCCTACGGTGTCTGTGTGTGTGTGTGTGTACGAACATTGCTCGGTTACGTCGCTGTTTTCGATCGCAGTGTGCGGAGCCATTAGCAACGGACCGAGACTGTATAGGCGTCCTGTTCAAACACTTCCTTCGTAGGAATTCGATCCGTCTGCCGGGGATCTCTCGCGTTGTCCCCAGCCACGGTAAAGTACCGTCTGGGTATCCGGATTTTCTTCCTTCCGTGACACTTCGCCGACGCCACCACGACAAACGATACATACTTTCAGCTAGGATGGGGATTCTGGAACATTCTCGTGGAGACGTGGTCCCAGCGGCGACGGTGGCGCCTCTAGTGGGAGGATGTGCGAGAATAACTAAAAAAAATTGGCGAATAAAGGACGTTTGTTTCTTTGGAATTAATATTTGTATAGTCGTCATCAAACAAGACCATAAATGCGAAATGACGAATTTTCTTGAACTTGACCTTAGTTATCAATGTCTTACTGTGACTCGTTTAGCATCATACGTCGAGTGACTGTGAAGTACTAGTGAAGTAGTATTAGGGCTATTTTCTGACTCAGGTTCTCGAAAGCTTCACGTAGGTACTGTTCTCGGTGTAGGGTGACTAACTTAAGTCAATAGTCCCTTCTATTAGCACTGATAAGATGTTCCAGAATACATATATATCTAGAAAGAAAGATGAGAAGGGATCTAAATGGACCCAAACTTCGTCATTTGCCCGGTCATCAGAAAGGTTCATCTTTCGAGGGTTGAATTTCGGGCCAATTGTCATTTCAAATAAGCGATTCCGCAATGCACACATTACAATACGAGAAATTAGATCCTCACGTTCGTTTTTCTGATTTTCGTAAGACCTTAATGTCCCAAATTTTTCTTCCACAAAACACGTCTCAGAGTCACCTTCGATCGTTCTTGCTCACTTGCTCCGAATTCTCCCGGTTCGGATTCTCAAGTTCCGGATAGAGCTTCCGATAATTAACTTAAGAATCTAGATCAACGATACATCAGTTGCTCGCGATAACGATGTCGAGCGAGAGTCGTCCGGGACAGGGAAGCCGAGGAAGTGTCGGGCCGCGGAGATGGTTAAGGCGCAAACCAGGGTGTCATCGGCACGCCGTTCAGAACCAAAATTTCGCAACTCGAAAGGTCGAGGAGAAATTTCATTATTCTCGAATAAATTCGTTTTATTCACAACTTATCATTTTATTCGAAGATTATTCGAATGAAATTTGATTCGAAAGATTTATTCGACTAAAAGTTGATTCGAGTAACGCTTAACTCTGCTATAAATCTACGGGACAAAGACTGGTGGGCTGGGAAACGTCAGTGGACGTCGTCGATGGTGTTTCACCCGCTGCGAAAAAGGTATCGATGATGACACCGGACACCGCGGGGTCAGGGTGCTGGTCCCTTTTGCGCCCTTAAAAGTCACACGCAGCTGCCTCTCACACCTCCGCGGGCCACGTGGCGCGCCGCTTGATCCCGTTCGACCGGAAGCTCGAGCGCACATATAGGATGTGCCCGCGCAGTATGTTCAGTGTCAAGGACAGCTGTTCTCGGCGTCTACGAGTTCCCCGACCAAACTGTAACACCGATTTCTCGTCTTCTTTTTTTTTTCACGCGTAGGTACTCGAGAACCAAAAAGACATATCGTATGTTGCGTGTCAAAGTCTTGATCACCTTTCAGGAAGTCGTAATGTATCCTCGAGTAGGATCTGCGATCTACGACGGGAGCAAACGGGACGGAAATGAGTGATTTGAAATGATTAACGTGTGTATTTATCCTAGGAAAAAGTTGACAAGAGGATACAATTGGGAGGAAATTAAAGGAAGTTGATAGTGAGTTGTTTAATACTAAACCTATCGAACCCTTCATAAAGATTTTGATATCTCTAAAAAAAAATTAAATAAATACAAAAACTTTGTTGGTATCGTGTGAGCCTCATTAAACCATTCAACTTTGTCTTTCTTTAAAAACAACAAAGATATTTGAGCTGCAAACGTTAGATGACTCACCCTGTATATTTAGAACATAATTTACGAATCTATTAAAGATTCTTTTGTGTTGCATTGAATCCACCATCGCGTTCCACTTTCGAAAGAAGACGAAGACGGTCCCACATCAAAGTACACGAAATATCAAGTCGGAGCGCAGTCCTTTCTGAAGTTCTACACAATTATCCCCTTGGTGCTGCTCGCGACGCTGGGGGTAGGGGGTAGGGGAAATTAGCGAGTGATAATAATTAGCGTTTCTCTTTCGCACAAACGACGCCGGATCACAAAGCATCGTCCCTTGCCGGGCGATGTTGGCTCCGGCAGAGGCTCTGTCATCCTTTACCTACGAGTCCTTTTGATCCGACCGTGTCCGTAGGCAGGGAGAGTACATTATGGAACCTTGTTCAGTCCCTGATTCGGAATCAAAATTCCAAGTTCTATCACCGTGCTAAAGGATAGGAGCCTTCGAACACTCTTCGAGGATTTATTGTATTAAACGTTTCCAAAATCGTCACCCACTTTCGTCGATCAGAACTGATTTTTGGTGGAGATGAGACAACAAAAATTTGTCCGTTTGAACGAAAACGCGACCGGGTATCGGGCCGCAGATATACAAACCAGATACGGCCTTTTTGTGTATGAAAGCCGGTGACGTCCGGAAAATTGGTAAGCGATAACAATTATCTGCGACCGACAAACAATATTCCATAAAGCGTATCCCGTATCGAGCCGTGCCTGGGCAACGACGCGTCCCAATTTTCGTTCCTTTTTCCTCGATTTAGAATCAGGCTGGTCGATAGCCTGTTCCCAGGTGTCCCCTATTAATGCTCGACAAAAACACCTATCCAGCCTCCCCCTGAATAAGCTATTACCCTAAATTACGTTAATCTCGTACCGACCAGAAATTCCAAGGATCTTCTTAGCACTATCACATCCCTCAACACCTTCCGTCATTATCCCACGTAGCTATCAGCCATACCACGAAGCGTTATCCTCACCGCGGATGAATTTCATCCCCCAACCCCCTGATTTGCAGGCGATTCCCAGCTCATACCATTTCGCCCACCATCGACACCACTAGAGCTCATCAAGCCCCCTTCATCCAGTCACTTATAACCGTATTTCGAATATAGAAAGGGGATGGAAACGATACAGCTCCACGGGACACAAAAGCACCGCGACGAAACGCGTATTTATACACACCGGGGGGAGGCGTGGAACGTTGCGTGACGCCTAGTTAGATAGGGCACGCGCGAGTTTTTCCTTTCTCGCTGGTCCAACGTATACCAGGAAAATTAGCGAGCAATAACAATTAGCATCCCCTGGTTGACAAACGGCGGGTCGACAAAGCTGAACGGCTGTTCTCTATCTCTGTGGCACCCGTGGAAATCGTTTCGTGGACCTCCAAATGCCAAAAGAGAAAAGGACATTGTGCGTGTCCCTGTGGCCAGAAGCCCCAGCGGGTGGCTGCTAGGCGGTCCTCTGTCCGTCCCAGCGGCCGCCTTTTGTGCTCCCGACTAAATGAAAAGTCATCTCGAATCTATTACTTTCGAGTTTCTGCCACCGGCCCAGTGTAAATATTTGGGGTTTCGGGTACACGGTGTCGCCATGCAGATAGTATATACGTTGAGGATTCCTCTTCCCCTCTACTACCTATTGTTGGTGGCTTGATAATTTATGATCAGCGTGGCCCTCGTGCGCCAGGAACGTCGTCTTCTTTTCGTCTTGCCACACCACGTTCTTTTCCAACGTGATCCGTATTCTATCACTCACCGACGACCCTGTTCGAGCGTGTATTGGTCGGTACGAATGTGGTCGAGACCCCCGTGGCGATAATTGTCCGGCTCCAGGCGAACTTTTCGCACTTTTCACGCGATCTTTCGGGGTGTGAGGGGGGTTGAACGGCGGTAGGGGGCGCGAATGTTCATCCGCGAAGTCAGGGCCAGGGGCTGCGTTCTGTTCTCTGATTGTGCCGATTGTTCGTCGCCGATTCCGAACGAATCTTCCTCACGGGACGAGGCCTTTGTTGGCGTATTCTGTGTGGATATTCTACCCGGCCACGTGGTTCGTCTGTGTGTATGTCTCTTGCTGTCGATAGATTTCTGGTTTATGGGCGGTTCACAGAGGAATTGGCGGTTTGATTGTCGCCCATAGAACCACGGGTAGAATAGGTGTTTAACGATACGGTAAATGCCGGAAGAAGTCTGTTTAAGGAGAGAGAGGAGACATACACGGATGATCTGGGGGAGTTGGAGGAACGAACTGGGGATAAACAGTTTTCTGTACGGACGAAAGTGTGTTTCTGTCTAGAGATGGGAGAAAATATATTAGAAATAGATTCGAATTTAATTGGACAGTTTCGTAAATACTTCGAAAAGGGGTCATTCCACGCGAAATCGGACACTTTTTGGAGCACCATTTCGGATTTTGTTGAAATTTTTTTAACCCATTATTTAGTAAACTAATCTTTCTAACTTCACAAAAAAACTCAAGTCACTTGGTCCAATTTTGAAAGAGTTGATCTGTTTTAACCCTCATCCGTCCCTCATTTTTCCAACTTAATTTGTCTCTCGGTGCCAAATTGATCCAGTGATAAAAATACATATTGAACTTGACACCATCCCAGCTTCATCTGGGGTATAGAAAGTTCGTTTCGGAAAGAAACCACGAAACCATACGGAGTATTCGTGGTGGGTATTAAATTAAAGATTCCCGTGGACAACGTGCGAGAGCACATCGCGTAGACAAACAATAGAAACAATGGATGGGGTCGTTCGGTATCCCTCTATGCATTGTACACTCGGCGTGGACCATTCTTGAGCACACAATGGCTACAAGGTTTCCTCAAATAAAAAACACTTGCTCGTCATAGTGCGCTTGGCCCACAGAATCTCTCCCTGTGTGTGTCCTGTGTGCTTTCTGATGTTAAAATCGCTACGTGCGCGGCTCTACGCGGCAAATATTTGGCTTTTTCTCCCGGCATTATGAGAAGAGCTTCTCAAATAATCGTCCTATGTATCGGTCGCACCGGGACTAAAAAAATTCCGTGGTTATCGCGCCAGCTCGGGTTATTCGTTCCGTTCCGTCACTGTAATCAGTGCTATTCGAGGGGATAATGTAGTGTAGACACGAGTGGGTTTGAAGAACAAATAAATGTACTCGTGGCGAGCGTGTGGAAAGGCCTTTTGTGATAAGTAGATTGCTAAGTAATCCACTGTGGTTGATAATTTGAGTAAGCATTTTTAAGAGAACCAGGTGTCTATGCACTACCATATATTTATGGCTGATTTCCCCAATATCCTAGGCGATTCTTTATTCACCCTTGCAAGGCGATGCCTGGATCCGTATGGACTCGAGTTTCTAAAGGCTTCATTTAATTCGTTGAAAGAAGAATCGATTTTTCGATCCTCTGAACGGGAACAGTGGACGAAAAAACAGTAGGCAAGCTTGATTTAAATTCCCAGCCCATTCGCGTGTATCCATCGTTCGTTCCAAAGGATTACTTTTCTCCTCCATCGCTGTCAGCGAAAGTAAACTTTCGAAAATTTCCGCGTATACCAAGGTTGGCCCTGCTACGGCGCCGAAAAGAGTGAGGAAGAGTGAGGAAGAGAGAGGAAAAAAAAAGAAAACTGTATATTGTACTCGCGGCCGCGAACCGTACGGATTCTATATCTTCCTGTTATTCCACGCAGACTTTGTCCTCGAACTTCGACTCGGTTCTTATAAAGGTAAAGTTCCAGTGAAAGGATAGGCGTAGTCTTCTCCTGCGATGCTGTTGTTGCAGCTGCCAGCCGGAATTTCGGTGAGAAAACAAAGTTCCTCCGAGAAGTAAAACGCCTCGGGGCGCATTGAAACCATTGCAGAGGCCCCGTTCCGTCCGTCCGCCCGCTTCCCATCGGCCCCCGTCGTCAAACTTTATCCTCCATAAATTTATATTCCTCCGTGTTCCGCGGCCCCCGGGTAGATATTCGCGAAACGAGCCGCGACTTCGTGATTCTTCCGTTCTTTCTGTGCTACACGCCCGACGTGGCCCGACTTAACCCTCGACTTCCGGGGGTCGAGGGCGAAATGAAGAGAAACTGTGGTTCACGAGGATATTCTAGTTCTTGTTAACAATGCGGTAACTTGCGATACCTACGATGCTCGAGAAGCAGTTAACAATTCAAGATTTAACGTCATTCCCTGATAATAGGGGAGAGTTGCCTATATTGGACCATTTGTGTATCTCTATAAAGAAATATATTTACAGATTTTCCGTTGGGTATATTGACTTAAGGAGCGGAAATAAAATGTGCGAGAACAGTGAAACTGTCCTTCACACCAGAACTTCTGCAATTTAACCAAAAAAAAAACACCGATCAGTCCCGCAATTATTTCGATAGCGGGAAAGTCGCGTCCAGGCATTTTCGAGGCCGGTGTAATCGTATGCTTTAAAGGCAGCTGATGGCGCGCGCGCTCGTTTCAATCTGTCGTTATACCGTGGTGCTGAAGCTGGAAAAAGTCGTAACACGACACGCCGTCGGGGTAAAATATCGCGTGCCGAGACATATGGTCGAAAAATATGTCGGGATTGCGCGCGACGCCGGCACGGGAGGGGCGGTCGCGCGTTCACCGCGAAATTTAATTAGCCCGACACCTGCTCGTCCTGTTGTTTCCATTCTATCGCACCTGAGCGATTCGACGATCAGCATGGAACACGCAGCGAAGCCAATGCGTGTTGTATAGAGGAGACTATGAAACGAACAAGAAGAAGAAGAAGAAGAAGAAGCTGGTTGCAGCTGCGGACCACCGCGCGCGGAAGCCTCGAGAACCGCGAACTTGTGTGTATATATGTATACATATTTGTTGGTCATTTGTTCCTGGGCGTCGGGCCCTCGAGGCGCACCGGACAAGAGAATACACTGGAGACAACGGAATCTCAAATATTATTTCAGGATGGGCCCAGCAATGGTGGCGACGGTACGGCGAAAAGGAACCTGGGCCTGCTACGTCGCTCTGATCCTCAGGGTCGATGGAAAGAAGGATTAGTTTCCTGGAAGCCTCGAGGACACGTCAGCGGCACCGTTTTTCGCCTCGACTTTTCTTTCGACGGTATTTGAACAGGTTGCCGCCGATGTCGAACACAGTGATGGTGGGCACAAAGAGGGAAGATTTTTCCGACCGAGGAAAAACCGCGAACACTCTCACGGTACGCCTCTCTTTGAGTTTCGGGGTAGGGGAAACGGTGTTGATATTTCGTTAGACTCATTAGATCCTCCGTGGGTTTCGTGGTTTCCGCCTTGTTTGAGTGTACATCGGGGGTTGAAACGCTTGGGATATCCTGTGTTTGATGGAGTAATTGAGTGGGCGCGACCTTTGCGTGGTTTTATGAAACAGTTATAAAATCGGTAACGGTTGAGGGAAATGGTGGTAGTGGGAAAAAGGTGACTTTTGTAGATTCAGTGATATCAGGGTTTTTTCTTCCTAGCATTCTGTGGAACGAATCAGAACGATTGTGAAAATCCGTGACTAGGTCTTAGAAGATTATTCTTCGTGAAATTATCCCCAAATAGTTAAATTTGCAAATTCTTTAAGGCAAAAATCACAAAGCCTCAGGTGAATTTACACATGACAAAATAACGTCATTTCTTAGGCGTCAAATTGACAAGGGACGGATGAGAGTAAAACACAGCGATACTTATACTAAAAACTTAATCGGTTCACATAAACAGAATTCTACTATACTCACAGTGTTCTAAGGCACACTCAAACTCTATGTTTTCCATTTACAAGCACAATTAATTCGACGTAAGTTCGTCATTCTGGACGTCCAATCGAGAACAATGGCCGTGCGTGTGCCAGCGAGAGGGTTGGGGGCCATGTCAGAGGGGCCAAAAGTGAGCCGTGTCGCTTTCCAAGCACGGCGAAAAAAATCTGATCCAACGACGCGAGACTTTTGGTCGCAACCTTGATCGTTCAAGAAGCAGCGGAGAAACTCGAGACGCATCCAGGCTGCTTCTTTTCCCCGTTTGGTCGTGAACAGAAATGGCAGATGGTACCGATCGTTGGTGGAATTTACGAGGTTTTCGACAGGGGCCTTCGCTAATTTCCAGGCATATTTTTCGCGTAACTTACACCAGATTGCCACATGACGATGGAAAGGGGCGGAGGGGGTTGGTAGCCACCGTTCTGGCCACGTGCCTTTCAAGCTTCGCGAGGCAAAATCGTGTCCCGCCGGCGTACCATTATTACCGTCAGGCATACAACGTAAATCCGTTGTTATTCAGGTCAACGATAACTTGTCCAGCTGGTTACTGCCTTCGTGTGGTTCACTCTCTCTCCCTCTCGTTCTTGCCGCCGTCGAGAAAGATGATAAGAAGGTTTTCGTTCGAAGAAAGTAAAATGCAAATCAAACACGTGCGCGCACGCCTCGGCCTCTCCGAGAGTTATCTCTTATTAACGTGAAAAATGCATTTGCTCGTGCACCCGTATTGCCGCCGCTTGGTTCATCAAGCACATTTATTTCATGCCGAGGGAAAGCTCCCGGGAGACCGACGGTGGAAGGAAGGTTCGTTTTTTTTCTCTCTTTCTTTTCCTTCCAGGGTTTTCTGTTATCGTGGCCGACGCGACCTCCCCCCTAACCCCGGTCTCGTCGTCGCGTAATTGAAGTCAAAAACGTAAATCATTCCGGCTTTTTAATCAGTCCGAGCAGCTCGTGTTCCTGGGAAGTGCGTGAGCTGGTTTCTCGAGTTATCGGTTGATTGACCGGGACCTGTTTAATTGTTTAGATATTATAATATTAATTTTGACGTAATTTTTAAAATATTCATATTTATAAATTAAATAATTTCACCATTTTTCCGAGAGAATGTATTATTGTAACATTTTAAAAGTGTTCTAACCACTTATGTTGACTACTTTGGTAGTGCTAGTATTCACTGTGTAATGTGGGATGATTCAAGGAGAATCCGAGGCTTGGAGCAACGATTTTAGTTTCCGACAGAATTCCATATCTATGTTATTTGTAAATTCTTCACAGACCGCATACACATTGTTTCATTTCATATTTATACCTCACAGTACACAGTACACCTATGATGCATACTGTTGCTAATGAAGTAAACACATGTGTTTATAAAGGTATTGTTCCTGAAGCACAGTGTGCTTGGAATTACTAATAAACAGTTACACGATTGTTCCATTGACCGAAAACTCCGAAACTGAACCGTATCACTGAAACACATTATTTAGTACACTACTCCTTATAACTTCATAAAAAAACTCAAGTCACTTGGTCCAATTTTGAAAGAGTAGTTCTATTTTAAAGGGTGCACGAATGCTTTTTGGACCCATTGTATATACCCCACGAAGGTGATCGAAATCCCAGAAACAAGAAAGGATTTCTATCTAATTTATCGTGAACAGATAGTCTGCAAGATCCAAAGCTTAGAATAGTCAAGAGCTTTTCCATGGAACAGGGCACCAGGAATCCGCCATTAAGCCCGCAGCAACCCCTTAAAATCAGTTCCAGGGACAGGTTCCTCAATTTTTCATACGGGGCAACCGGTGTGGCTCAAAGGCCCCCCTCCCCAGTCTCTTTTCACGGTACGGTAGACACTTTGCAGAAAGGTGCGTAGATTTTTTTTCGCGAGATCGTTTCGGCGCATTCCTTTGCGCAGGCGAGGGCGAAACGGGTGGAAGGAGGTCGTAAGGCGGGAGGGGGTGGAGGCTTTGAATGCGAGACCGCGGAATAATTTATATGGAAAGTGAGAGAGACGCTTCTTGAGGAAGCATTGTGCTTGGACTTGAATTAAACATCACCCCCATCCCCCCCTTTACTGACTGTGAGGTTCTGCCTTGTGCCTCTTGGCGATGTCGTGACTAGGAGCTCCGGGATAAGGGGGTATAATAGGCGCGCAGGAAGTGGGGCTGCTACTATACAAACTGGCGATGGTATTCCGTATACCTGCAACCACGTATTCCCCATGGGCCGTACCTGCGTAACGAGACAGAAACGGCAGGCTCGACTGCATATGGGAAATATTACATCAATTGCCAACCAACCGTCGTCCTTTAACCCTTTCGCTGGATACGAGATAACACGTGTGCCGTTCGTAATTTCGCGGACAAAGGAGACAATCTCCTTGTAGTATAATCTTAGAAACAAAGTTGTATCTGATTAAAGGATCTTTGACAATGAGGCGAAATTAATGTGTTAGGTATGAATTACATACTACAGTAAATCCTCGATGAGTGTTCGAATGACGTAGGGGAAGGGCCTCCTATCATTTGATATCGGGAACTATTGAAATGTATACCAAATTAATATTCTGTTTAACATTTATTTCAGTATTTTAAATAAATTTATCAACCAGTAGGAGGCCCCTACCCCTACATTTCTTTTTCCCCTAAGCTGAGTTTGCACGTCAGTGTACATGCACCCCGTTACCTCGTTAACCACCACTCTCTATTTCCTCCTCCATTTAAACGACGTATATTCCGAAAAGTTCGCCGGTTTCCACGGCCATAAACGCGCATTCCTTGGGAATCATGGATTCTATTCGGACACCGTGTCAGATGTCTAGAGTGGACAGAGTGCGGTCTCTGCGGTGGCGAACAACCGTTAGCCCTCCCATCTCCCCCATAACCGGAAACCACACGGAACAGTTAACTACGGAGCGATCTCGTTGACCAGGAAACTGTACCACGTCGGGGCCCGGTTCCCCCCCTTTCGATCCAGAGGTTCGGGCTTGTTGGTTAGCTCCTCTTCGAGCTGATTCACCTCCTCGACAGACACGCCGCGAAAATAAAGATACGTTTCACGAGATATTAGAGGCGAACCCCATCATTTCGACCAGTGGAGAGTACACACATTCCGAGTGCAGTCCAAGGGACTCCCCGCCACGGGACTCCGCCCCCATCGTGGGCCTCACGGAACCACAGGAGGGGGGGGGGAGATCATCTCCCATTTTCTTCTTTTTGTAAGCTGATCAATCTCGCCTGTGGAACACGGACAGTTATCCCAAGAAGTTCATTTCGCCCGGGGTCCCAGACGCGGGTCCGTTTTGTGCCCAAGTCGAGAATCCTCTCTTCGGTGCCCCCGGGTTGGACATTAGTCGCGAGGCATGTCCTATCTGTGGGGGGAAGGGAGATAAGAACCGTCCCTCCTGATTCAAGTCCGCGGAGAAAGGAAGCGCGCGAAGAGGAACACGGATTAAAGGTCAGAACGGAGAGGGAAGAAACGGGGTATTGGACAGAGAGGAGGGAAGAAAGTGGAGGGGACGGGCGGAGAGATGCAGGGAGCCCGGAGGAGTCAAAATCTTTCGGGACTGTCGACCGATTTAATTGGCTTTACTTGGCAGGAGGAGCCCGGGGTCTCGTGGCAAGCACAACGGAGTCTTGATTCTTCTTCGAGACAAGTCCAATAAATCGTGCGCCGGGGTTACTCTCTTCCTTCGCCCAGGGGCCCCACCGTACTCTCCACCTCCCCCCCCTCCACTCTTTAAACGATGGTGACAAACCCGAGTGGGGCCTCCCGTTTCCCACCCTCTCCACACCAGGCTCGCTTTTTTATCTGATCTCGCGGCGAAGGATACACAAGGAACACAAACCGAGGAGTGGTGGTTGGAGAGGTGGTGTAGTAGATGCTACGTACCGATAACGGTCGCTGGGATACGAGAAGGAGAGGGATGGAGAAAGTGATGTCGCGAGGTGGTCCGGTATAAGGGGTTAGAAAGACACTGGCGGAGCTGTGGAAACCAGGGAGAGGTGGATAAGGGACGCGAGAATGTTTCGGTGTACTGGTAGCCGGTGATGTCCTCGCATTAAGAACTCGTTCTCTTATCGGCGATGATTTATGGAGGCATTCAATTTTTAGGCTCCTCGTCGAAAGGGAATCACCGAAATAAATATGGAACCCTCGCGACACACACACAGAGCCGATCTTCGGCCAAGAATCACGCGAAGGACAGATGTTTTTCACCGATTGTGCCCGAACCAGCCACATGTCCCAGCACCGATCTTCTCACTGGCGCCGCCTGTATCGTTTCCATGCTTCGGACGTTTTCCCCGGTTACCGCCCCTCTTTCACTCTGTTAAAACGATACCCGATTTATCGCCGGCTCGTGTTATCCTCACCGATCGAGCGTGCAGCCGGCTTTGACGCAACGATACCAGGCTTATGTGTCTTTTCTTTCACATTTGTGAAATGTGTACAGCCTGAAGTCTTTCAAGTGTACATTATATCTAATCGTTAATTCGTTCGAAACTCCTCTGATGTTTTCCAGACAGTTATTGCGACGTTCCCTTAATTTGACATAATTTTATCATTTATCGTCCAATGCTCGCCCGTTAATTACGCCCACGCGCGACTGTGGCCTGAGGTGTCGCGCCACGGTCGCCGATAAATATCGATAGGCCGAATTTAAATAGACGTGACGGTATAAAAATGCGTGAAATACGGTTAGAAGAGGTATCGGGAACGGAATCTCGTGTCTGGAAGACCTGGCACAGAGGGACAGCTTTACGAGCGGGCTTAAACGCTTGTGGCGTTTTGAGTGCAGCCGAAGTGTCGCCACTTCGCTCCTCCGGGCGAAACTCTGCTGCGCGGCATCTGTAGCCTCGTGATCACACGTGTGAAGCCTTTAAACGTCTGAAAGATGTACGAGATTAAGTACTCGTAAAGCTCGATGTCTGATTGAAAAGTGTAAGAAGGATAAGGTTGGGTCTCGTTTCTATTCTATATTATTATTCGACAGCGGTTTTTTTATGCAAAATAACATTTTCTAAGCTAATCCGTAAAGATAAGAGTCAATGTATAGGAATTTCTTTCTTCTCTGAAATATCTTATCGAGTGCAGAATGAAACAGAAAACTGAATGTGTTTGATGAAAATTGTTTTTTATCGTATTTCAGGGAGCCCTATCGGCTATAAATCTCAAAAAATGTCAGTGTTCCCAACATTACTCCACAAAAATTCGCACTCCGCATACCGTACGATTTACAAACAAGATTATCTATTAACCGAAAAGTCACCGAAGGTTATCTGTTCCTTATCGACAATGGACTGATAGAACCTTTGTACGCGCGATCGTGTCATGTTGGATTAATTAATGTACAGATAGCCTCAGCGGTCCGTTCGGGACAGCGAGATTACTAAGACTGAGAGTCACTGGATTCCCCCCGGTCGCATCAACTGGAATGTATTCATCCATCGAGTTAACGCACGGTCAATTTGTCCGGGACTTGTCAGGCCCGGCGGAAAAGGATACCTTAATAAATTGTTGCCATGTTCCCCCGGTGAGGAGGTGGAGTCGTTCCTTCTTCTTTTTCAAGCTGTTTGCCAGCGGTGGTGGTCGCGACGCGACGTTTCGAGTTTTGCTGTGCAAGGGTATTGTTTTGTACTCTCGCCAACGGTGTTCTCGCCTTTTTTACGCGGCCCCGATCGAAAGGGAGGGGAGGGTAGTCGCCACCCGCCGTCGCTTTATTTCTTACACCTGACCACCGCTGGGACTTGTCGCTAAACCACTTCTACGACGACCACTCCTTGATTGAGTCTGACTCGATTTTATTGCACGAAGGGTTAAATAATAAATTAGTTATAAAAGAATTATTTAAATTAGTTTAGTATTTCTATACAAAATGCTACAGTACGCTGTTCAATAGATGATAGCATTTTAATAGAAATAAATTTAATAAGTAAAGAAACGTGGTTTCAGTGGGTTCGTTGCAATTGTGAGTTACACGTGGACGCTGCGTTTTTACTAAAAAGTAAAACTTATGGAATCGTACAGAATTCTTGTTTTAATCTACATTATAAAACCGTAGATTCTTCCGAACCAGTTCACACATTTTTCGTCGAACAACTATAATTCCGTAGCTTTCACCGCGACATTATAAAAACGGTTTCGAATCATCGAGCACGGTACACGTTCGATAAATCGAATCTCGATGAAGTCTGAGCGTCGACGAACTGTCACCGGAAACCGTTTACGGAGGGTGGGAGTTGCATACAATTCCGTGGGATTCCGTAGATCGAAAACGGTCAGAAATTTACGAATATTCGAGTGTTGTGTGCAAGCCTGTCAATATTTTCCGAAATAAGTCTGGCGGACGCGAGTTCGAGTCCCGAGGGATTTTATCGACAACGAGGATGATACGTTAAAAAGGAAGCATCGACATTACAAACATAGATATATATATATATATATATATATATATATATATATATATATATATATAAAAACATATATACACATCTGTACATAAAAATATATATATATATCTGATCCCGATGAAAATCTCATTTCCGACGTGTACCTTTTCTAGTGGCCCCTAGTAGATTTCGGTCGAGGGATTGCGCCATCTCCAATGCTGGAAATATCAGAGCCGGCCGATATTATTGGGCAAGATGAAGTTATTTGGGTTAGGTCGGGTCGGGTTGCGTTATTGTCTGTCCGGCTCGAACTAGCGCACGTAATCATAGAGCAAAGCTTCTGATCCTCCTACCCGCGTATATATACACACGTAAGACGCAAAATGGTACGTTTCCTTGCCGGGTAAGGTGCCTTTTTCCCTCAGCGGCCCCTGGCGAAATTGAAAAATGAAATTGATTCCGTACACGGCCTTTGCCGGCCACGCGTTGTTTATTAGATCTATTTTCTTCCGGTGCTCTGTATAGCCGTGAAAGTAAACCGATTAAAGAGCACACGCTTCACGCTGGTTATCGTTCGAATGACTGCGGTAATTTTAACGTAATCACATGGATCTTTTGAACTGGCGAGATTGTTTAAACAGAGTGACCTTTAACACCCTGTGTTCTGGTAGGTTGGAAGAGGGGGATATAGACTAAGGATTGTTTGATATTTTAGTCAATTTTCGCGACAGGCTGTTGCATGTGAATCGAATCGTTGGCACTGTGTTAAATTCTGGGAGAAATTGATTTAAATTTATCGGGAGAACCACTCTTTTTCTGTGACCTTCAATGACCTTGAATAATTATAGTCATTGAGTTCCTAATGAAAGGGGCTATCATTGTAGGTGTTTAAAAAAGGGTGATTCCATTTAAAAAAATGAAGGTGACTTTGATATCTCTAAAAAAATGACATAAAACAAAAATTTGTTTAGCATTGTGTGAGCCCCATTGAACCATTCAATTTGTCCTTAAGACATTTGACGTACCTTTAAAAACAATAAAGATATTTGAGGTGCAAACGTTAGGTGACTCACCCTGTATATGCATACCATTTCGGTATAATTCCAAATTATATGCAGCTCATAGAATTTCGAAGTTCAATCGAATAGCGACGAAGATAATCATTGCTCGAGGATGAATAATTGCGATTAAATGTAAGAAATTTGGTGAAGCCAAGAGCAAACTAATAGTATGCATAATAAACGAGATAATCGTGGCTCATCCGGGATAACGATCGAGGGAGGTCGTCTCGGAAGCGTCGAAATCCCCGAGATGCCTCGTTTGATTTTTCGCCGGTGGTTCAGGAATTTCGTGAAACATTGACACGGCGTAGTTGTCGTAAAAATTTACGATCCCCCGAGCCCGTAGAGCCGGCCGGCGAGGCCCGGGCCTTATCTTTACTTTCACACCCCAAATGACCGACACGAATCAGCCCCTCTGGTCGGAGAACTTCAGACGATTTCTGTCGGCGTGCTTTTTCCCCCCTTTCCCCAATCTTGTTCCTCCACCAACCACTCAACCGGAAGGTGTTCCTCTTTTCTCTGATATCCCTTTACCGCGTGTACGAAATCTACGATTATTGTGATCATTTTTCGTTTTCCGTCAGAGATGCTTTTGGTTTAACGCTATGAGGGGCAATAAAATATGCGCTTCACAGGTTCCACGACCTCCTCCATTGCTGGGGATAACGCTTCGTCAATAATCGTGTAGACCAAGCCAGACAATAATCGAGAGGAGTCTGTATAATCTCTACAAATACGACTGAAAGGATGCAGATTAGTAACACGAAATACACATTGACTACCAAACGACCCCAGACACCTAAATTAATAATTAGAAACATGAGAGAAGCAGAGGTCTCAACCTTTTCTTCGTAACCATATTCTATCCTTCCCATCTAATTGACAAATTAGTATTTCGCGGAAGTTGGAGAGGAGACTTACCGAAACAGACGACCAGGGTCGTCTTTCCGTGGCTACGTTTTTTCCTCCCCCCCCTTCGTCCTCATCCTGTCCTCTGGTCGTTTCGTTTCTTTCTTAGTTGGCCGTTACGTAGGGATCTCTTCGACCGCGTCGGAATGTCTGGAACCACGCGATGGGGATGGACGCACGTTTATTAGCCGTGACCGAAGGACATGTTTTCCGTGGTCACTGTCCTGACGCGACTGTCGCGAGGATTTTGGCGAAGGGGACGGAGCAAACTTTCACCCCCAGGCCAAGATAGGGGTAGGCTAAGTGCGGCGTGGTCCCTCGTTGTGCACGGCTGCCCTCATGAAAATTTCACCGATCATTTTCATAGCGAGACGGCCGTTTAGCTGTGGTCGACTGTCGCGACAAATTGCTGCCCGGTCCTATCGATTCTACAATATTAATCGCTTCATTCCCGACCGGCGCGATGGTAATAGTCCCTACGGCGCACGACTTTATTCTTTGGTCTTCCTGTTATAAAACAAATAGAAAAAATAAGTAAGTAGAAAAAGTAAGTAGAAAAAATTCACCAAATCTGCAAGAATTGTTGTTATTCGAATAAATGTATATTTTTCTATTTTACTTGGTATTGACAAAAGTGCAGAACTAGTTAACAATTAAATTATAATTTAGCTTTTAATGTAAATAGTGCAAGGGGAGCAATTTCTGACCTAAATCATATATCGTATACCTAAATCAAAATCGTTAATAAATATTTAGTATTTTTTGTTTGAAAAAACATTTATTATATGGTACCTGTATACTAAACTAATCAGGAATTGTGTTCTGATCACTGTGTCCATGACAATTAACCAGAAAGAAACGAGTTCATGCTTTCCACGTCAAATGTGACGTGGCGTGTTTACAAGGGGACTCTGAAAAAGAAAAAAAAATGAAACGACTTTGCAGATCGTGAACAGAGCAGTATCCCCGTTGCACAGGTGTCACAACCCGGCCCCCTATCGCGATGGCAATAAATTCTTAATAATCGTGAAAGAAGCCAGGGGTTTCCGATTGTTATCACAAACGGACGTTGATTTATCGCTAATGGATTCAGTTTAACCGTGGTGGCTCTTCATCGACTCCGTGGCAAAAACTCCCGTTTGTAATTAGGGGAACGACGGGGGGCGGAGGGGGTATCTGTCGCTGCGGTTCGGAGGAGAAAGGTTTCGCGCCATCTTGTTAATAATACGCGTCCAATTAGCGGGGTTTCGCAGCGTGATGCCTACGTCACCGGGCCTCATTTGTCAACCCACTCCCGACCTTCCCCGTCCTCATCCAACGGTGATGAAAACCACATTGCGCCCCGGAAACTTTCTCGGTTCGTCTTCGATTACACAGCCACCCCCCAGCCCTCCGTCCTTGTAACACGCGACCGGTATAAGCGGATCAGAATAGAGGTGAATATTGTGGCTTCATCGCCGTGGCTCTGAAATTTTAATGCACCTTCAATGCCACCCCCCCTTCGCGACCCTCGTCAAGCTCGTCGACAGACCTTGGTGTGCACGCGTGTGGAATCACGGTGACCAATTTCTCTGGTTGATGTGTCCTAGAAAAGGATAAGAGAAAGTGTTCGTGCAACTGGGCGAATTAAAAGACACTTGTCGGAATCAGGTGTGACAGAATCAACCCCTTTAATTGTCGACGTTTTTCTGGGAAATATTGAATTTAGGAACGGTAAATCTATTTTTAGTAATATTAACTGCAATGGGGGTCATTGACGATCCAAGCGAAATTTTATCGAAAGAAATTTTAAATGTAGTAGATTCTGTAATGTAGCAGAGACTTTGACAAGTATCCCGGAATTTTTTCAAATTTCTAGAAAGCCTAAAAAACAGTAAAAAAAATTAAGGTTTAGGCACTAACGATCCAGTTTCTTTATGGAGCGTGAAAAAATATGTCTGCCTAACGGAGGGTAAACCATGACGTAACTATTGGGCTGATCCACGGGCGCGTCTAATAATATTCAGAACGAAGTGAAAATAGCCACAATAAAGGAGATCATAACCAGAATACTGAAATTACTGCAATAAATGTGTATCCAGTTTTTAAGAGTTATATTTTCCTATAGTCGTTTATAATCTCGATGGAACTGTCGTAATTTTGAACCGATCCCATTCCAAGGACCACACACAATTCCCTACCTAAGTGATTTTTCTCTGGAATGGAGGCTACGTTTGCAACGAGTCGATGTAAATTTCTCCTCTATCGTGTACCTACACACATACGGGAGGGATATGTGTGTGTGTGTTGGTACGGGCACGATGGAACATTAATTGCTCGTATAAAATTGGAAACATGGAGCACAGGGAACGGCGTGTCCCCGTGTTGTTAATGATACGATAACACCGACGAAACTCCCGGCGAGTTCTAACGAGGATCTAATTGAGTCTGGTCGAGATAAATATGTATAACAAACCCATCCCCGGTGTGTCTAATAGAAAGTAATTATATTCCGAACTTCACGAGGCGACAAATGAATTTCTGATATTCACCGGATGAAAGCACTTCCTACTGCATACAGTAAATCCTCGATGAGTGTTCGAAGGCTCCTCTGGTACTGAACATGAAATATTTCATAAACTAATGGTCATATACGAGTGAAATAAGTATCATTGGCTTCAGAATTCCAGGCTCTATCACTGTGCTAGATCTCATTAAAAAGTCAGCGTAAGTCGAACACTCATCGAGGATTTACTGTATCCACGAGCAGGCGTTAGAGGCTTTCGCCAAGGGGATTCTGTTTCACGGAAACTAGGAAATGTTTGAAAAAGCTGTAACGTTTCATACGGAGACTTGTTAATTTTACAGCGCGTTTTGTGTACATTCCAGCTTCGCCGCGTGTATTTCGCTAATGACGAAATTCTCTTGTTAACTTTCAATGACTGATGAGTACCAGACGGGGCTCCCACGCGTAACATTATTCTATTTAATTAGAGGAAAACGTAGATTACTCCGGGCAAATGGAAGGATAACGTTGGTTGATAAGTCGATTACACGAGCTAAATTGTTTTCTGGGTACATGTCTGGTTTCGTGGCTCAGCGAGGATACATAGGGTGTTAATTAATTAGGTAGACGGATGAAACTCGCGATCTTTTTTAATCCGTCATGGTGGAGCAGATACGCCTCTGTATGTATCTCCTCTGGTTTCCGACAGTACTTTCGGGTCGAAACTTCGAGGGGTGGTTTTACCCCATAAAGTCGCGTCTCAGCCGATAACAAAAAATACGTATCCCTTATTTTTGACTGCTTAACAGACACACGAAGTTTCATAAAAATCGGAGGGTGACATTTCCGTGCCTTCCTTTGTAAGTCCAACGTTACCCATTTCAACGTCTTGTCTTTAATTCACCAAGATCCACACAAACCGGAAGAAAGCAAACAGACAATAATTCGTTCAATTAGTCGTTATCCCGGTTTACAAATATATTTCGGCCGGAGGTGGCGGTGTATCGTGGAAAAGGCAATTATTTATTCAAAAGCAGACGGACGGGAACAGGTCAGAAATGGAACCGTGGAAAGTTAAACAGACGTAACGACGTGACAGCCACTAAACCAGTCGGCCGAACGTCACGGTCTGTTATCGTACCGTCGCAGGTAGTAAAATAGCCGGAGTCTTTGCACGAACAGACCCCGGGCCAGGACACGGTACGTATATTCGTACATCAAAGCTTCCAGTTTTCAAATAAGAAGCGATCGTCGAGGCCCTCGAGGAGGATCGACGACGACTGTTGTGCAGCCACCCCCCCCCTATCCCTTCACCCTTTCGAATCTGCAAACCGATAAATTACATAGGCCCTGAGGGCATGGCGTAAATACGATCACCTTGAACTTAAAGGGAGGACGAGAATGAGGGACGAGTTCGCCCCGAGAACGACACGACGACTACACTTTTAGCGGGGAAAATAAATAGGCGCCATATTGCAAAGTGGGGGGGAGGGGAGGAAGAAGGGAACCCGTTCGAAAATAGTACAGGACGATTCCACGGACGCGACTTCGACGTATATATCCCCCCGGTCACGTATATAGAGGTGCACGGTCGTTAGCTGCGAGGAAATGGCTAATTAAAAAGCCGTAAAGGAAGTGACGCACGTGCGCAAGGAAAATCCAGGGCGTTCCTTAAACATCCATCCTCTGATTCGTGGAACTCGCCGATAATGGGGTAGCTAGTTTTGACGATTTTTCCGACGTTTTTCCGGTGTGTAGCTTTCTTAATTAACCTGCATTCTGGGGACCTCGTGATGGGTCATTTAAGTTTTCTGATATTCATTGTTGAGGAAAGTGTACTATTAGTGAGATTGTCCGGGAATTTTGGGTACCTTACGATCGTTAGGTAACGTTTCTATGGTATTTGGGTTTTGTATTGATCAGTTTCGTCGTCTTTTCAACCCTATTGTACTTTACTGTATACACCATTTTTAACTCTAAAATAAATGGAATTGAAATCGCCCGATTCGCTTCATAAATTAAAAAAACTTTCATATTTCTACCCTCCAAGGTACATAGGTTCTTCGAACAACCACCACTCCGTGGAACATTACGAGAAAATGGTGCAGCAGTCCGGTCGGACGTTGCCATTTTCCTCGACACCGTTTCAGCCTGTACAATATCTTAATTGCCCCATGGCATTCCGAGCGAGGCTCACGATTAAGAGGCGCATTTTCCGCCCGATGGAGGCGTTGGATGACGATTAAACCCGGTTGGGGACGACCCCGAGAACCCGTGAGATATTTCTGGAACGGCCCTAAATTTCGAGCGGTCTCGCGCGATTAACAGCGCGCGTTGCGAGCGATTTGTCGGCGTTCCGGCACGAAGAGCCATCGCGACGGTGTCCCCGACGAGAACGAGCGTTGTATGTAATGTTACTATTTTCGTGCTTTCCATGGGAGACGGGTGGAAGATACCCATCGACGCGATTAGCGCCTCCACGGTGGCGTGGACCCGGCCCAACGCCACGTGATGTATTTAAAGGATCAATTTTACAACGGGGTATTATGCTGTACGTGTCACGTTCGAACAGTTGTCCTTAGAGGAGGACAAAAAATAACCTGGGAAGAATGAATTACGGGAGGCGAATGGGGGAGCTGCGTGTATTTATTTATTTCGAAAGTGGAGTCCTCCCGTTTTCGTTCGAGGGCGTGAAGGCTCCTTAACCCTGCAGAGCACACTGTTGGGCCCGAGAGGACTATGCCATTATGTTTTATGTTATGAAATGTAGGTACGTTTCTTTAACTGCACACCTTTTGCGTCTAGTGCACCTTCCTTTACTATCCTTTGTAGGAAGTATAGGCACTAATGTTCGTTGCAATTTTACGTTGATCGGTACTCGTGTAGATTATGGTGTACCGTTAGTTGGGGTAGTTTTGACTCGTAAGGGAATACGAAACTGATGTAGGGTGTCAATGTATAATTCATTATTTTAGTAAAAAAATGACAGAGTAGAATTTTTATCCTGTCTATTAAATTTGGAAATAACAGTGAACTACTTATCGACGTATACTACAATGTAAAGTATTAATAGCATGGCGACTAAATATGAACCGAAGCTCTCCATGTCGTGTCTTTAGTTTGTCTCACAATTGCAAAAGAGGCAGCTACACATACATTTTTCACTCGTCTTCTCACTGTTAGAAGAGAGGTTCTCACACGAAGTGTACAAATATAAGCTGCAGGGACTCGAGGTACCAAAACGGATCAAAAGATCTCGATAAATATGTCACACGGAAGTCGGAGACGCGAAATGAAGTGAAATATATCCGTGAGTATAAAGACTGTTTGAAAAGCGTTTTCATCGAGAGACAGAGCAGTTCTCGGCACGTGGAAGCTCTTCAAAAAGATTCGTACAAACGCACAATCCTGTTTCCGTGCTGTACCCCCATTTTTCTGCGCCTCGAAATTCCTTTCGACTGACAAGCCGGTAAACTGGTTCCACGGTGAACTACTTAGAGTCAACGTCTCATAATCTAGAAGTCCCGATAACGATCTCGAGAGTAATAAGAAACCAATAATCGGGCCTCTGCGATGGGATGATGATCCTTCCAAGTATTCGATCGGACGATAAACAAACGAGCAATCGAAGGAATGACTGTAATTTGGAAACAAAAGTAACCAAATAAATTGGTCGGTATGAGTTATCTCCATCGTTCGAGAGGGTTCTTTAGTTCCGATTACTGTTAATTTTTCATTCATTAACGATAAATTGGTATTATCTTGCAATTTTTCTGTCCGAGACAGGGATATCGATAAGATCTTCGTTCTTTATTATGTACTAAGTTTTGTATATTTACAATTTACTCGTTTTTGAACACTGATAAAAATTGAATTATTGCAAAGATACACGACTGATAGCGATCTTACTATAAATGTTGCTTTAATAACAAGGAGTTAAAAAAATGCCGAGACTCAAAGATATAAAAGAGGATGTTGTTCCGAAAAGGTCCACCCTCCGATTTTCATGAAACTTACAATTAGTAAAATTGCATTAAAAAAGCTTTTACATATTTACACATTCATTCGGGGGTATTTAAGAAAATTTTCGGCGATTCATTCAAGAAGAAGTATTAAGTATTTTGTTATAAAAATTAAAACAGTTAGACGCGACTCGAAGAAGAGGAAATGATGGGAACCATGGGATCAAGAGTATTTACCGCGGTGTAAGGAATTCAATTGGTCGGTATAATATCGCGGCCGAGGAGGAAGCCTCGAGAGAAGCAATCAAAAAATCGCCCCGGGGCCGTTGGCTAAACGATCCACGGCGACGAGTATATCCATCCAAAGCTCCCAGAGATTCTGATTCCGTTTCTCTTCTCGCGGTTCTTTGTGGCCTGTTTCACGCCGTGATATTTGTCGCCCCGTATCCCGCCTTCATATTACACACAACCCTCCTCCCTCCACTCCCTTGTGATAGCTCACATCTCGTTATTACACGCTCCAGTCGTCACGGGCCGTAAGCGTTTACCAACACACCGACCGAAGCTCGACCGTTTCTGACGGCGAGCCACGAATAATATATGAACCACCGGTGTGTTCTCTTATCCGCGCCCGGCCGTTACCGTGAATTACTTTCTCCCGAGACGCTGTTACATCGGATCGAGTCGGCGTGACGTCATCGAGCCGCGATTTAATATCACGCGGAATCCGTTTGCCTTTTAAGATCACTTTTTTCTCGCTTCCTTCGAATATGGAGAAACTCTCGTTGTATAATGAATTGTTCGTTTGATACTGGCTTGCGAATGTAATAGATGCGGTGGGTACATTCAGTTGATTGGAAGCGCGAATAGAGATTTGAATATGGCGCCGAAAGATAATCACGTGACACCCGTGACATTCAAGCGGGAAAGTGGCGGCCGTTGGATAGAGTGGTTCAGAATCAACATTTTGTAGCTCCTACATGATTATCGAGCTGGAGCTGTTGTAAATTGTGATACTTATAATTTTTATTTAAATCGAAGTAACTATAGTAGACTGTCGATTAATTGGTGTCTGTGTGACCGGAGTTCTGGTGGGATAAACGATTGGCTGGTTAATCCGACTACCCATTTCGAGGTTAGTTACCGAAAATAATATTAACATATAAGTATACTTGACGCTAAATAAGCTCATAACTGCGAAATGATGAATTTCGATCTTGTTTGCGTATATTCCTTTCGGTTACCTTGGTTACTAATGTCTTAAACAATTGAGCATACCTATGTCTCGTGTAGCATCATACGTCGAGTGACTTTGACGTATACACGTGCCAATTCATAAGTATTCATGAATTGAAAAATACTTCATTGTCACCCGATGTATGACAAATTCTACCAGACATTCTCGAATCTATTTCAAAAAGTCTAGGAGAAAAAACAAAGTCGAAGTCTCGACCTGCTCCAAAAAAAAGAAAAGTAACATATTCCAACGTTCCAAAAACCATCGTTAATTACTCCACAGGACTATCGACCAATCCCTTTCAAGCACATCAAAAAATAAAAAGAATCCGTCTATAAACACAGATAATTAAAATTCTTCCGCCGTCGGCCAGACCTTCTTCCACCCTCGTTTATATCCGTCCCTTTGATCCAGTTCGCACGAGCGAATTCATTCCGCCAGTTCACGCACACAAGACACACGGGACACAACCGCGCAACGGCGTTCTATTTGCGGCCGGTATAATAATTCTTATCCACATAGGCCGGTCTAACCGGGACCACGCGATATTATTTCATGTGCTCAGGCGTCAACAGGATCGTAAATAGCGGGACACCCCCGTCCGTGCGTCGTTTCCACCGGTTAACGGTTCGCTGCGATGGGAATCGGTAATCATCCCTATAGCAGGCTTTAGCTCCTTTGGCGAACGTCTTATACAGGGTGTAACAAAAATGTTGGAAGACTCAGAAGTGGGAGACTCGTGAGGTGGTTTGAAGCAAGGTTTTTCCTTAGCTAAAATATTATCCGAGGCTTTGTTAACGAGATATTAACGAAAAACCTCGACCAATCAGAGTGCAAGTCTGTTTGTCGAGTTCCTGCGGTAATGTTAGCTACGCGCTGCGATTGATAGCCAACGTTACCGCGGGAATTCGGTTGGCAGAGTCGTGCTCTTTGATTGGTCGGAGTTTTTCGTTAATATCTCGTTCACGAAGCCTCAGATACTATTTTAGCTAAGGAAAAACCTTGCTTCAAATCACCCCACGAGTCTCCCACTTCCGAGTCCTCTAACATTTTCGTCACATCGTGTATAAGGGATAAGTGCTCGGGCGATCGAGTCTTAGTAACGAGTTTTCTTCAGAAAACCATTCCACGTCCCTCTCTGTCTCTGTGAAACAAGAACCACTGGAGTCCCCCCCCCCCCCCCCAGTGTTAAATGTAAATTCTACGTCCCCTCCGCTGTGTCCCCTAAGGGGGAGATGAGGGGTTAGGTAGGCAGTCGACGGCGTGTCCTCGCCTCTTTAGCCGCCACTACTGTGTGTTCGCGTGACTATGACCACGGCCACGGGCGAATTTATACCGAAACTACCAAAACGTGACAACGACCAGGAACGTTGACGACTTCTCCAGAGACAGAGACAGAGAAAGAGAGAAT
>NW_015373900.1:578997-661201 GCF_001272555.1 Dufourea novaeangliae | reverse complement strand
TACTGAAAACTGGTCGAGGTCTTTACCGTGGACTTTTCTCCTCTTTCCGTTTCCACCGGTTGTTTCTTCTCTTTTTCTTTTTCTCTTTCACCGCTCGAGCACGGTACGGTTTCTCTATTCCGAGGCTACGTTTGTTTCTACCATGGTCCTTTCTATTTCTTTTTATTGCGTGTGCTTCCGTTACGACGATGGTGCATATAATACCCAGAACACGGGCGACGTGGGTTCGTTAATAGCGATCGCGATGGGTATCGATGCCTGGTCGTTAATGTACAGTTTAATGATGGCCGAATGGTTATCAAACGGAATGTTCGTGGTTGTTTGATGATTGTCACCGGGGGTATCGATACGTATCCGTTTGTTCTGTAGGAGAATACGACGTGAAGAGGGTTATTAGTAGACTGCGGATTTGTATGCAAAATAATATTATCTAAAGTAATTTATAAAGACAGGCGAAAATGTAGAAATTTATTTTTTCTCTTAAATATCTTATTGGGTTCAGACTAAAATGGAAAACTCATTGAAAGTTTCGTTTTTTATTGTACTTCACAGAAAACTGTGGGCTATAAATGCATAAAATCTGCAGTCTAGTTATTAGAAGATCATTGTCCTTTGCTTGATAAAGTAGGCAGTACATCGGAGGGAACCTGTAAGAATATCTCTAAGTCCTTGCGTGATGTCGGGAGTAGCAATTACTGATTCGACGTAACATCCTTGGAACAGTTTGAAATGTGGGGGGGATAAAGAGTGATTATCCTCGAGAGGGAAACCTTCAGTGGCTTCTCGTGAGCTTAAACGCACGTAAAAAGCTAGTATTTGCCTTACACAATTTTCCTGTAATAGATACATCGATTTAGGTAATTACTCACAAGGAGAGATTTCCAGGTGTAATGCTGACATCTTAACGAGGTTTAGCACAGTGATAGAGCTTGGAATTCTGAAGCCAATGATTTACTGTATTAACTGTTTCAGTCGGTCAGAGTGACAACCAGCATCGTGGTTAGGTCATCGGGACAAAATCGTTCATTAAAGGTACAGCTAGTTCAGTCATGCAATAAACTATTGGGAAATCGTGCATGTTCGAATAATTTTTGATACTCTATTAGAGAATATTAATATGCATTTACTACGCGCGGACGTGGCTTATATCTACAGGGGGTGCAGGAGGTAAGTTTCACTACGCGTGGAAAAAGCACGACATAAATTATTCGCGTAATATGAACGGGAAAGGGGGGAGGGGGCGTCGGCATTCTCATTCCAGGCCGTGGCTCCCAGTTGTCTCAAGGGATTAACTCGCTTCGCGGAGCCCATGCTATACGTCTCGTGTTTCCGCTCCAGTGTCTCAAGAAGTCAACCTCGAAAGGTTCAGCCTAGAGAGCCTCGGCGTTCGTTTCTCTTCCCTACGTGTGTGAGCGAGCGTGCGCTTGTCAGCACGTGTGCACCAACACACGGGTCCAGGGTTACGGCTGGTCACACAAGTATCCGCCCACTCTGAGTACCAAGTAAATTTTGTACGAAACTTGTGGGCATAGGAGAGATGTAAATCTTGTCCCGAAATTGATTTCGAGGGTCGTTCAGATGATTGACAGTGGAAACTTCTTGTGTTTGCAACGATTATCTTTTATGTTTGATATGGTCGACTCGACGGTGATTGGTGTATAATCGAGTGTTGCTGGGAAGAAGTCATATACCTATATATTGTTCGAAGAGCTGATAAATATGGTCTTTTTGGTGGGAAGTAAGATTCAGAAAGAGGTGATTCTATGATTAGTTATTGGACCCCTGAGGGTATATTAAGTCACGATTTTCGAACTTCTGAGAAGAGGAAATTAAAAGTGCAGAAACCTTGGAACTGTTCCGTAGGAATTCAACGAGAAACAGTCGTTATCTTCGGACTGTTGGGTGGACTTACAAGTCTCGGTATGTAGAAATGACGAATATTGCATTAAGTCCCCTATGATCTTACACCGTTTGGCTCGGAACAAAATATGAACTTAATATAATTTTTAGACTATTATATTAATTCTTTGCACTCGACTGTACCCTCTGAAGGGACAAAATGTATGGAAAATTAGAACTTCCGAGTGCAAAGAATTAAAAACTAAACGATTTAGAACGAAATTATTTTCACCGTAGGAAGCAGTGAAAAATTTGATACAGGAACCATGTAAAATGTTATTTCTTAAAAAAAGTGGACTTAAATACACTTAGGGCCAGATTTAGGATTGAAGAAATCCAGGGAGTTTAAGAAATAAAAGTTAAACAAATACCGTTTTCGATTGTTTAATGTTGTTTCCAGAGGATAATAGATCCAGGTATCGAAAGAGTTAAATGTACCGAAAGATCGAATGAAATCAGCGATCTTTCAATTCCGAGACGGAGCATCAGCCGAACACTTCAGTGGCCCCTCGACTCCGTCCGCCATCTTGATTGACGTACGAGCTTATGTTTCGCTCTCGGAACCGGTCGAACCTTTCTGAAATTCGCTCTCGGTTGTATTATACCCAGAGGGGCCACGGAGCTAATGCCCGTTGGAAGGACCGTGACTAACGGCTGTGTCATCGGATTTCACGAGCTTTCGATCCCTTTTTAATTCGACGCGGCTGATTTTTCGATTGATAAACTCGCCGCCGCCGCCGCTGTGCGTCGCCACGGCCGAACGGTACCCAACGGCTGGAATGTTTTCCGGTGATTTTAATTAAAATCGTCGACCGTGTTGGTGATTTCTGTTTGTCACACGTTTGACGGGCCAAAGAGAAATCCCGTGGAGCGAGGTTATTCGCGTAATTCGACGCGATAATTTGTTGCCACCGCCCCACTAATACGATGCGTGGCGGACACGAGGACGCGGCTCTCGTTCGAAATAATTAAAATTCCGACCGGATACGGGGACGGGCCCGGAAACGAACGACACATTTGGCTAATAGTTGGCCTCCCCCACTATCTCGTCATCCCTTTCGTTCGACGATTTATGAACCATTGGGCGCCCTGTGTAAATTCGCTCCTTTGCGCATAACAGCGACAGATTCGGGGAATATTACGTTGAGCGTGGGTATTTGATAAATTTAGTAATAAGTTAAATTCCATTAGTAAATTTAATTAACGAATAACTTCTGGTGCTACCGATCTGCTTTGTTTTTAAAGAAGAAATAGGTGGGAATGTGCTTCGAACTTAACCCTTCATACGCCCCTTGTGTCATTTTGTAGATAAATTCAGCTGAGGTTCCGTGATATTATTTATCTAGTCTTTACCAGTGTGTCAATTGGACATCGAGGGCAAATATTAACTTACACTTTTTCCCCATGGGGAACCAGCAACTTTAAAAAAAAATAAAAAACACAAAACCTTAAGCTATAGAATAAAAGAATAGAGTGGTTAGTAAGACTCACCGTTGGAGTATAAAGGGTTAAGTTCACAAAATGACGGACGGGTAAGGGTTGAACTGTGTTTCCGGTTTATTAGAACAAATTGTAGATTACGTATTCCTCGATTCAGTACAAGAATATGGTCACAGCATATATGACGATTAAACCTTAATAATTATACCGTTTTATTAGGTTTTACTGGCAAGACATTAAGCTCCTTCAGCGGGTTTCGATAAATAATCAGGCCCGTTTGCACGCATGGATAGACTTCCTTCCCCCGTAAGCACGATCATAAAGAGCATCGGCTATAACTTAACATCGAGCACTCCCGTACGGTACAATGCAATCGACGTGCATGATATGTAAATATAACAACGGTGTCCTATGGTTCTGGACGTACTATATTTGTCAGACAATACACACGTGTATGCACGGCCGTTCTGCATGAGTTTTCGCATTATTTGCAGTGTCTTTTGCGCGGGCCCCATTATGTGCAAAACGATTTCGAGGGAGAGGGAGAGAAAGAGACGGGGCAACAGTGTTCGAAGGAATCACGATTTCGCGATAAGTCGCGTTTACTGTCGTTTTACTCGCTCGAAATCCCGCTCTGTTTGTTGTAATAATTCTCCCGTTTGTTTTCTTCTTTTTTCCACGAAAGGGGACGTCTGCAAACAATGCGTTTATTCGAACGTGAATCCCGGTTAACGTCTTCCTCAGAAGTTCTCAGGATTTTCTGGTCGGATCAAGAAGAGATCACGTCGTATTTCTGTCGTTGATTATCTTCGAAACGAAACTATTTTCGCTTGCCCTCGCCTCGTTAACGTGTTCCGAGAGACGAACACAACAAATCCTGCCCCGACGAGACTTTAAAAGAAAATCCACCGGGAGAAAGATGACGACGCCGGGGGTGACGTAATTTCGTTTCTTCAATTAGCCACGTTCGGAACCGGCGGCGCCAGGTGCCCTCGACGTTACAGGACTTAACTTCGCCGTTTTCATTTTAGACCGTCCGGATGTTGGCTCGCGACAGGTTCTGTCGCTTCGTATTAAGCCGTCCACGTCTCACTTCTTCTTTTTCTATTTTTTTTTTGCGGGGATGCAGATCCACTTCGCGCGCGGACCGTTTAATCGATTCGTCGCGAGATCCTGCACGCCAGATAAACGTGTCGTGTGCTTTACGAGCGCTCGAGACACGTTTGGGGAACGTCTGGTTTCGAACTGTTCGTTGTAATAGGATCATTCCACGCGAAATTGAACACTTGTTTGGGGTTAAAAAATGTTGTACTCACAGTGGAGACATGGGAGTCCCCGTGGAACCACAGATAGTGGAGCGTCCAGTGTGGAACGCTTCAATAGTGGGGTTGAAGCAGAAACATTTAGCATAGAGATCTCTCCGAGCAGTTATCGAAAAGTTACTGTATTTCTTCCTAACCTTTGACACAGTCTGACTACGGGAAACATTGAAACCACATGATATTACACGTCTATGGGTCAGATCCTGCGATGTTTGAGGTTTAAATAGGTTCGATTGCGTTTAGTGTCAACACAATCGAAACTGTATTCGTTACAATTGATCTTTCCACCGGTTCCCCCGTTTTCGAAGCTACCTCTGTGGCCAGGCGCGGCGGACAAGGTGCATTTATTTTCATGTAAATATGCCTCTCGTCTGGTGGTCACCGCGAAAAGGGGTACGTCAATCAAAGCGATAAGTATGCGGGCTACATCAAAGCGAATACTGAGCGAGTGAAAACGGTCAGGCTCGTAAGTCGCCCGGAATATTGTTAAATAGCTCGAGTCCCAGGAGAGTGAAAATGTACGATGTCGGAGGGTCGGTGGAACACACCTTATGGCCGGGGGGGATGACGACCTCTGTCATAGTTGGCACGCGCGTTGAACGTTCAAACAATACTGATAATGTTATTCGTATTAACTATCGATAATAATACCACTCTGTTACGTAGACAACAATACGAATTCAGAAACTAAGAATACAGTGACTCACACATTTGTTCACAGATTTCTGAAATAACAATCAGGTGTAAAAGCTTTTTTGTAATTTCTATTCACATATTCTCTTTATCGTTACGTTTATCATCTTCTTGTGATGAATTTTTCGTAATTTTTAAATAAAATTTGTAGTTTGGTGAGTAATTTAGTCAACTAGAGCTTTTCGCGAACAAACTGTATTGAATTCTATATAATCGTATGTGCTATAAATGTATAAAATCCGCAATCTATTCATCACTGACCTAGCTGAAAATACATTGCCGTTAGAAATTCGGCGACGACCAGCCCACCAGTCAAGCATTCGTTTGAAAAATTCCCTTTAACAGCGTACCGATCATATCCAGTTATTCGATCGAACAGTCCCTATTGATCAACGGAAACTCTACCAACATGTTTCCGCGTGTTCCACACGTTTGATCGTTACAAAAGCGGAACTCCACGAGGCGTAAAATTCTGTTGCACACGCACCAACACTACACACGCCGCTCGTTTTTCCACGGGAATCAAACGAATACCGTAAAGGTGTTTTTCTGTTCGAATAAAATAACCACGGGCAGGTACGCCACGTGTCTATAGAGTCACGCAGAGTCCACGAACGAATCTGCAAACGGTGAAAGGTCTCCGGTCGAATCGAGGCCCGCGAATTCTTTGGCTAATAGAACCGTTTTATCCGCGGTTCTGGATGTTTTTTTTTCAATTAGGGAAAAAGCGTATTTCTCATTGGACTGCGCGCGATGCAGCTTGAGTCGGCGAAAAACCAGATGAAAATACTTCAATGTTCACGTTTGGAAGCGGAGATCGCGCGCGCGGTGGCAGAGGCCGAACAAAGGATGCGCTTTCCTTTTCCCCCACCCTTTTACCCTTGCGATGCACGCAATTTCCTCGGAGGTTCCAGGTTTGTTAAAACTTTAATCTTTCCACTGCGTTCTATCCAGAGCGGGAAACGAAGGGAATTTCGAAGAATCGTGCAACTAGCATCTTTTTTCTCCTCACTTGCGAAAGCTAACGCGGAAGATAGAGAGACCAAAGGGTTAAATGTTTTCGGTAAAAGTTATGTTCACATATGTTGTTAAGGACACTGTTCTGTGTAACCCCCCAGTTTTTACGTTTTTATTAAAAAGTTATTAGAAAAATTATGTTTTTTTTTTGCTGGTATTGATAAGTAAATTGGCCGATTATCTTCAAGACAACAATGGCACCCTTTTTTGGAACTGTCCCTAACCAACTCTGAATTACTTTTTTCTTTAACTGTCTTTAACCAACTCTGAATGCCTTTCTTTTTTTGAACTGATCGGAGTTAGAGTATCTGATTGAAATCACTGGTATACGTTGCTAATCTTTTTTGCTAATAGCTTTCTAATAAAAAAACGAGTGATGGCTAAAATTTCCTAGTGGTTGACTGAGAAGAGTGTTCTTAACGACATATGTCAAAGTCAAGGCCATCGGGGCCACATTCTCTAAACGTAACTTTTACCACGCTATATCTTCGACCAGCATTAACCGCTACGAATGCTGATTTTCGACTCGTCGGAACGGTAGCACTTCCTCTGGCAAACGTTCCAGACGAAATGTCTGGTGGGGGGAGTAAACACACAATTAATATCGATGGTAATTAGGAGCACATATTTGCCGGGCCGCCAGAGAGGAATTAGGCCACTGTACACGCGGCCCAAAAGGGGGCGCCGACGTTATTTAGGACGGTGCCTGTTTTCCGCTGTCGACGAAGTTCGAGTCGCAAAGGGTAGGAGAGCTGGGGGATTGGTCCTCTGATTTTTGGTATGTTTACATTTAAAATCGAGCAGAATATCGAGAGAGATCTATTTATCGAGGCCGACGGACCGGATACATTTCACGCAAACCGGCCGTATATGCTCGTCGATATTGGGGAAATCATTTTTCCACCAACCCCTATCCGCATATTTTTTTTCATCCCCATTCCTTTCTTCCCCCGTTTTTCATTCACGGCCTGGGTAAACGACGGGTTGGTCAACCCGTTTTATAGCAAACACCGGGTCCAACCGCTCGGGGGTTTCGAGTGTTTCGAAGTTGTCATTGCGCGCACTCGGCAGCGTCGCGTTAGTCACTATGATAAATTAAACTGGAGAAATAAAAGCGGAAAGTGAGCGTATTTCGAGACACTGATTTCAACTGATCCTGTACACAAAATAAAGGACATAGAGCAGTTGGTATAGATCAGGTCCCTTTGATCCACCACACTATTTTCCCCTATTCTTTCGTCGATGGGGGGTACAATTAAAATTCAGGTGAGGATATGCTATTCCCTTTCTGGTCTTTTCTCGTTCTTTGTGATGCGGCCCGTGACGTATTATATCGTACATTCGGGATGAGGCCGTTTGAAGGTGGACAGGCCAGTGTGTGTGTGTAAACGTGACATACTGGCAACCGTAATAGTATTTCAAGTTCCGTGCTGTGTGGACGTCGCCGCCACGTGGCATTACTGCTTAATGTCACGTACTGATTCCCTTACCGACGTGTGACTAAGAACGAACCACCGTGGCCCGTCCTAAAAATCCTTCGAACCGGCCCCGCATACGAAATCACCGAGGGGGGGATCCGACGCGGTTTATTCTCCCTCTCTCTCTCTGACAAGGAAAGTTTCCCAGGTATAACGCTGACTTTTTAATAAGGTTTATTACAGTGATAGAGCTTTGAATTCTGAAGCTAATGGTATTTGTTTCAGCCGTATATGGCCATTAGTTCACGAGATATTTAATGTTAAAGTTGTAGCCTGTATTTAGGATGTTTTCGAGCTGGTGGAAAAAATAAACAGAAAAGAAGTTCTTCATTCTTAGGACAATCGAATTTGAAAATCTGTTGTGTAATTGAATAGGACTTGGTTAACGCGTCTGTTCATTACATTCCATTTCTACTTATTGCCAACAATCGTTGCCAACAAATGTTAGATGAATTTCGAAAATTGATTATCTCTAAAATGAAGCATCATACGAGAAAGTTTTATTTTATATTTTCGAGTTATTTTTGTATGTAGAATTACATTCTTTCAGGTTGTACGACCAGTTTGAAAATACAGTAAAGGCTTAATGAGAGTTGGATAGGAAGTTATTCGTGAGAGTTTCTATTTCATCTGCACCATTGGGGGGGAGAGGGGTATGGTACCTGTCAAGCAATAAATAGATTTGTGAGGTATTGAAAAGATTTGCAGTGCAACATGAAAGTTTTGAAGCGATCCTAAGTTTCAAATTCTCGTGGAGTCTTTACTGTATATGTACAGGCCACAACTTTAACATTAAATATTTCTTAAATTAATGGCCGTATGCAGCTGAAACAAATATCACTGGCTTCAGAATTCCAAGCTCTATCAATGCGTCAAACCTCATTGAAAATTCAACGTTACACCCGGGGACCTTGCCTTGCGAGTTACCAGGATATGGCGACAGGGGACCCAAGCGAGCACACCGATTTTTCCTGGGGGCTACTGGAAAAATTTCATACGATCAAAGGCGCGCCGATACCCCCGCGGCATCGAGGTTTCGGAATATTCAAACGCCAGGTCGCATACATACTTCACTTCGCGTGTTCCCGAGAAGTCGCTCTATTATTGAATCCTAGCAGCTTTACGGAACGGGTGTGGAATTAATCTATCCCCCAGACGTACACGTTCCTAGTTCACTGGGACTGGAGAAAAGTATTGGAAAATGGAGACGGTGAGAGAGATTGCAATAAAAATCAGAATTTTGATATCATTTAATTTGTTCTTTCCTTTTTCATTTGGTTCTGTGGGATGCTTCGGGTTTCGTCGATGGTACGGATGCTAGAGAGCGATTCGAATCGATCGCCCTATTTCGAGATAATTCATGCATATCTTGACCCGATTCACGGCTTAATCTGAACGTAATCGGGCGTAATTTGTGTTTAAACCAGTCTAACCGTGATTTAGGCACATTTAACTCAGTCCGACTCGTAATGAAGCTGTACCTGAGCCTGGTTTTAACCTGGCCGAGATTAGTGAGTGCTTTGTTACGCCCGGGACCTTGGTATTTCATTAGGCGTCTTAAGCCAGTCCTGATCTAGATCTTATTCAGAGTCGCGTAAGGGACTATAGTAATGAGTTAAACGTGATGAAGCTTTGAATAAAGATGTTAGTAATAATACGTCTTTGTTATACATATAATCGTGCGGATAAAGAGTTGCAGAAGATACGTGCAACATGAAGTTCTCAGTTGAGAATTAAAATAATAGTTCCGAAGCAGGATAATACAAGATTATTCAAAGATCGTTCAGCCGAATGCAAAATACAGGTCGATCATTGTCTGACTGGTTCTACACGATTTTTGTCAGGGCGTCATCCCCACCACTGTGGATAGGTCGTGGAACCTGTCACGCGCATACTTTGTCGCGACGTGCACCCGAGTTCTTCACAATAATCGGCGAAATACTGAATAATAATTTAATCTTTAGTACCATATTTATCATAACTTTTCTCAACAACGCAAATTCTCGGTAACAATGGCTCAAATCGTAAGGATCGACCGTTCAAATTTTCAGAGACCCAATGACCTAAATACTCAATGAACATTGGCCCAATATCTAAGACCAGGTACCTCCTACTAAACATAAGAATCAGCGCAACTGCACGATCGCCCACTATTTATCGATCATCCTGTATACCGAATCGCAGCGATTTAACTGTGAACTGTTCGATTCATTGAAACCGGTCGCGTGTAATTGGCCGGGATAGGTTCGCAGTCGGACGAAAAGAATACCTAGCTCGTATTCGCGAGAGAGTAATTTCTCGGTCTAATCGGCGTCGATCGATCCCCGTCTGACGTGTATCCGTGGTCCCCCCCGCCCCTCAAGTGCTAACGAACGGTGATCTCCGAACGAGTTCCAGCTCGTGGTCGCCGCCGCGGACTACGTCGACGTTTGTTTCGTATGGAAGCAAGCGTCTTCAGGACCAGAGAACACGAGGAGTCAGTGGTGGATTCGAGGAAGAGAAGCAGGAGGAAGAAGAAGAAGAAGAAGAGGGCATCGTGGCCTCGTAAGAGGTCGTGGCATCGTGAAGATTCGTACGAAGTGGGTGTCGAGGCATCTACTGGGTGGCGAGGCCGGACGAACGGGTTCCGGCCGGCACGAGGGATAAGGGGAGGGGGGATATATGATTACAGGAGGCTGTGTATTCAGTTCGGGTAGTTGTCGTTTCAGACACGAGGCACGTAGCATATTATCATCGTTACGCGGTGAGGACTGAGCCCGTTCGTTGATACAACTTCGGTACATGGCCATCGTGGCCTTACAACCCCGTCTTCCATCAGTTATACCAGCCTGGATACCATGGAACTCATGAATAAGGCAAACTCCGCCGTTATGTCTCCATTCCGAAACGCCCTCTCCACCGAAACTTTTCGATGGCCTCTCTCTTCCCCGTACCGCCTTCCCCTCCCTCCTAGCCGTCGTCGTTTCCCTGTCATTCCTTTAACAATGGGCTATCAAAATGCATTGCTGTTTGGCGAAGGGATCGTCCGGGGTTTCGGGTCTGACGACGGAAATTTGTGAGAAGAGCCAGCCGCGGATTTTGAATACCGTTCAGCCGTGAATGGATCTACTTGTTTACGTGTACCGAACGTTTCTTCTTAATCCGTTTCGCTGTTTACCCAGCTCCGCGAGACTGGCGGTTAGGGGGGAGGGTGCACGGCTCGCGAGACGAACGATTTCGAGTCGTTTGGCGGACCACCATCCGTCGAGATTGCGAAACTACTTTTTGAGGAGGACTGGTTTGTCCACGGTTCACATTTGGGATTCTCTTTTTACGTTCCCCAATTTTTCAGCTTAGCCAGTGGGGTCTCGTTTCTCCTGGATCGACTCTGTAAGTACTCATCCCCTTATCTATGCGTACTCAGAAATACTTTGTAGTCCTTTAATCTTTCATCCCTAACATGCGTCACGTCGAACCTTAACCGCTACGTCACCTTTAACCATAATTAACTGTCATCCTTTCTTATTCTTGCCGTATCCTCCAATCCCCTTTGTTAGCCCCAAAAATCCTTCAAAGCCGCCACATTTTCGCGAACAGTCTCTCAGATACAGTTCAGATCTATCCAAGTCGCAACACCTAGTTTACAAACCTTACGTTAAAATCTTAATAAAAATTTTGTTAAACAGTAATCCGTTTTTCGTATGTCCGTTACAACTCGACAGGATAAAGACGAGAGGGAAATAAGTCGGAGAAACGAAAGGGAGGAAAAGTGTTTTCGCGCCGTACAAAGCAGTTGAAGGTTTCTTCTTCAAACGGTCAGGTCACAAGGCGATTGTGGGACTGTTTTGTCTCTGTTCAATCGAACGATCTCGTCGTGCATATCAACCGACGTCGGTAGCTGAACGCGACACTCTCTTCGATTAAAGAACGAAGGGGAACGGTGGTGTCCTTTTGATGAATTCTCGACGCCGAGGCTAATCGTGACCGATACACAGTTTGGGGGGGACCCGTGGCAAGGTGATGGATTGGTCGACGTCCTCCACCTGACGTTTCTATCTCTGACCGCGTGGCGCATTACGATCGTTAAGAGCTACGCGGAGAATGGCCTTTCTAATTAACGCGGAAACCGTCCGTTCCGTCTTGCCGGTTACGTAGACGGGACAGAACCGCTGGTTATTGAATTATCGTCCTGGATAATGTTTACGGTTCGTATTCAGGGCTGAGACGTCGGCCCTGACACGTTCATTCCTTCGGAGAATCGCTTTGGGCAGATGTCTTCTTTCCCTTGTCTGAATGGTGTCATTGACGACAGAATTTCGGGGTATGTTCAGTGTACGAAATATGGAAGAATTGTAAGTTTTGGATCGGTGGGGACAGTCAAATAGAATCGTAGATATTAATCTTTTCGGTTGGCAATGTTAATATAATCTTGTAACGGTTGATGAGTCTTATAAACAGTATTCTGAAGCCGTAGCTATTCCATCCGCCGTACATGGTGTCAGAGATGAATTCTTTTATGTTAATTCTCTTGATTGATATAGCGAGGAACACAATGGAATTAAGATGATGCAGTCGAACAATCTAGTCGAAACGATCGTCCGGTGGACTTTGAATTCATTTTGATCCAACTGTGCGTCTCAGCTTGTAAGGGGGCTTGCAAGAGAAATGGTCAGAAAACGGTAACATGTATGTATATAGTTCCTGGTCATGACTATGACTTTAGAATTCGATCATCTGTGTCGACATGTCCTGTTTTCTTCTCTTATATCTACTATCTTCTCCTCCTATATCTGAAGAATCGACAGGAATAAGTATATACTGTATACGATCTTGATTTCAAGGCCCCAGAAAATCGTCACCAGCTGCTCCCGGACCCCAACCTACACAGATTCCCTCTTCGCGTTACAATTGTCTCGTTACAGTCGACTCTTTAATTACCATCCCCCGGGGCTAAATATATCGTGTGCGTACAGGCACGCGATGTAACAATGTTGACTGCCTTGCGAGGTTTGAACCCGTGCACGGGCAAGCAGGGGATCGTTATTACGGCTGATGAACGGGAGGGCAACGGTTTATCCCGATTCTTTTTTCGCTGTCAATAAAGTTGGCCGGCTGACAATGAGACGCAACGAGCCCATATACGCTTGGTAACTGACCGCGAAATTAACCTCACTTTAGAGAGGTATGCGTGCCCAGGCACAAAGGGGGGTTGCCACTTCGTGTTATTTATTAACTGCAACAGCACAACCACGAGCGTTGTTTAAATTGGGACAGATTGGCGTGACGTTCCACGGAAAGACGGCGAATAAATAGTTCGCCGTGTATTTAGACGCATCGCGTCATCCTCGTGAGCCATCACCCAGAAGGGGGACACCGATTAAAAATTCCTTCGCTCTAAACGAACCTATCGAGATTACTGAACGAAACAACGAAAAAATCGAGATAACGCCTAGTCTGCCGACACGACGCGACGTAAGCTCGCGATATCTTAAAGAGGGACTAAAAGATGACGGCAAAAGGACAAGAAGCTAACCTTGATGTGTAAAAGAAAATTAAATTGAAAGCATGACGATGTTTTTCACGGAAATCATCGGCGGCGTCTGTGAAGTCGTCCGGGAAAATTGGAATGCTACGTTCGTTGCACGTCGAACCGATCTAATTGACAACGCAATTAATGCGGTCGGGGCCAATTTATTCGCCGGTTGCTCGAAAGCTCCCGCTGACACCGGGTCGCGTTCCTCGTTATTAGAGGCAGATACGATAATGATTAATGTGAAAACCGGTTCCACGACGGCCGACCGGCTAGGGGAAGAAAAAAAGCTGGGGGAAGTCGGCCCGAATATGGGCCACTTTGTCCGCGGCTGGGTAATTCGAATTACGCGCGCCCTCGCGGGGGGACATTCGGGACACGGACGGCCGGCGGACTCTGTCGTCGTTCTTCTTTCCAACAATGAATTTCACTCGGGATAGTTAATTACCTCAGCTGGGACGGATCAACGAGGAACACGGTTAACCGGATTTGAAATCAAGCACCGGGCCCATGCACCCGCGAAAAAATCTCTCTCTCTCTCTTCTCTCTTTGACTCCGCGCGGCAGGAACAATTAAAATTAATGACTGGCCGCGCTTTTTAACAAACTTCCGCTCTCTAGACGGAAAACGGGCGGAAAATGCGCGGTGGGAAGCACAAGGCGCTTTTCGGAATGAACTTACCGAAGTGTTATCCGTGGGCTCGGTCTGATTAAGGATTATACGGAAAGCAACGTGAATCGAGTTTGCCGTTACGGTGTTCTGGGATTTTAACGTTAAAGATAGTGACTGTTCTTCTGTGTAGTTTTTTTTTTTGGTATTGGGTATCGTTTTGTGGAGCTAGAATAATATATAGTATTGAAGTAGCGAAGGTACATTAGTAGAGATTAGAGGAGGTGGTCTAAATAGCTAACACTTTTAAGTTAGGACTTATTGCTGAACCTGGAAGGAATATCCAAGGAAAACAATCGCGAAGAAAGGAGCCACCGGTTTCCCTGCAGCCCGGTCGAGCCCCTTAAGGGCCAAGAATCAAACTTCCGTTCATAATTAACCAACATAGTTGAATTCAAGTTTTCCCCTCGGTTACTTTTCATCCCGGGGGTAAGTCACTCTTGGTTGGCGAGAGTCCTCGCGGCATTAATCTTTCCGTGGAGCCTGAGTGACCTTGCGCGTTCCACAGCCAGGGCCTTGGTAGCTCGCGGTCTCGAGTAAGGGGGGGGGGGATCGTTTAATTAACTTTCTCACGAATTTACGAGATTACCACCGGCGCATACCGGCGTGCCCGATCAGCAAGATCGATATACGTGCGCCGATGTACATTAAGCCCGGGCATTAAGGATAAGATTCGAAGGCGGTCGGCACATATTGTTCCCCGGGCCAAGACGAGAGAGAACAGTCGAGATAGAGAGGACAGAACAAGAGAGATAGAGTTTAGGTCCCTCCAGTATCGGTATCCGGCGTGCCCTAAATTATTGCGCGGAGTCCCGGGGTCGGCAGCTTCGCAACTATGTTCGTAACTCGTCGGGCCAACTACGGTCCAGAGGTGCCGATAACTGACCCACTATCTTCTCCCCCTCGTACGATGAACTTAGGAATACTCTAATCTTAAAGCGACGATGCGAATAGTTTCCGGGGGCTTACGTTTCGTTGTGTACATAATTGAAATACCGGGACTTCGCGGATCTGGTGAAGGGGAGGGGATGAGGTCGGTTGTGGCGTTGAACTTTCGGGAAATACGGGCAACCTTAGACGGAGGACAGCCGAACGGGCATGGAACATTCATGAATATCCGATTGGACGCCAGTAATAATGGCGGTCGGCTCGACCGGTGCCAATAACCGTCGACGGTAACTTCTCCCAGCGATATTGTGTATCGGGTTTTTCAAACTGAAACGTAATGTCCAGCTCAACCACGGGGGCCACTGAGTTGGTACTCTGATATTGGCATTGTCGCTACTTCGCTTCGCTACCCATCCCCCTGTGCGAATGGATTTGATCAAGTTTGGCGTACTGAAGATATCTGGGATGTTTAATTACGCGAAATTTCGGAAAATATGACCTTCAGGAAATTGTTTGATTTTCATAGTATTTTCTTCTATTCAAATAATACATTACAAAGGGAAGTGAAAGTTATTTCAGATATACATATACAGTAAAGCTTACCTTTCAAGTAGTTCTTCACAACCTTCTTAATTGAACAATTACATTGTAACACGAGTGGGTCTTGTTAACCTAAACAATAATACAATAAATTAGTAGAAAATTTGTGCGTGTATCGATGAGTTTTTATTCAGTCTGGCGCGTGTATTGGTGTCCCGATGGACTCGTGTCGCTGCCAGAGCAATGTCCCCAGTCTTCCGCATCAAAGATTAGAAACGAGTGGGAACTTTATCCTGGTATTAACATGAATGATTGAGAGGTATCGTCCATTCCTACCCTGTTCGATCCTCGACCCTCTTCTTCGTCCTCTGTATTCATTATACCAACAACTCTGACTAACAATCACATCGTTTGTTACTTCCATAACTGTTCCAAACACGTAACTCAACCGAATAACAGTCCTCATCCTGGTAAAAGAATTTCTCACAGAATTTCGTATATTCGAGGACTTCGAAATTGCGGCAGTAAGAATTCAGAGGGATCGATCTTCGAGAGGCAGCGCCGTCGAAACCGGAAATAATTATATCGACCATCGATACGCAAGACGGATCTCGCAATTACGGGCGAATCTTCGCGTATATATACATATATATATTTCGTCCTTCGTCGATACCGTCGCGATAAAGATCAACAATGAAAAGATACGGTACGGATGGGCTCACAGTGGGGTGGGTTTGGTAGCGAGTGAAAAGAACGTGGCCACAAATTTCGCGCGCTTTTAATTACTTCCCGTGAGAGCCCCGAGAGAGAGGGAGAGGCCTATCGATTTCCGTCCCAGTGTAATTGAGCCCTTCCCCTTTTTCTCTCTTCCTCCACCTCTTCTCTTCCTCGCCCTCTGCTCGTCGTCCCTTTCTCCGTTTCTCTGCCCCCCCCGTCGATCCCCTACGTTTCGCTGTTTTTTAATCCCTTTAAACCGGTCGAAGAAATAGGGTTTGCGGTTTGCCGTGTTTGCTAAATAAACGGGACGCTCCCGCCTCTTTTGATGGTCCCCGCAGAAAGACAGCATGCATTTCGTGGCCCCCGTACATCGCGGTCCATTAAGCGGCTAATAAGTGGACAGAGGTCCCGAGTTACCGGTTACACGTGCCCGACCCCTTCGTTTCTCTTTGTTCCTCTTAGTCTCTTCCTTTCCCCATCGCAAAAGCCAGCTATCTCCCAACATTTTACCATAGTTTCTCCAATTCCTTCCCTTCTCCCTCTTTACACATACATCCCAATGGGTACCCTGTCCTTTTTCGCGGCCTTATCCCTGATTTTCGTTTTATCGCACAAACACACCCCCCTTCTTCTTCTTTCTCACGCACACAGCATACGCAAGCTGGCCTGTGTTATTTACACGCGATACCACCGTAGGCCAGATTAGGGATAGCGAAAGGCTGGAAACGAGAGGGAGGAAGAGGGAGGGGGAGGGAATTGGTGGCTGGGATTCGTGAGGGGCCCTCGGTCCCTACCGAAGTTTGTAACTCCTTTTGCATCCAATTAAGTCTCGCGCAATAACTTAGCCTACATCCAGCCACCCGATGCCCCCAACTGCCCCCTTCCTTGATCCCCCACTCACCTCTCTGCAACGCCGCCACACCTGGACACGGGACAATGTATATACATTCTGATTCTGAATTTCGGCACAATGGAAGTTCATGGAACTGCGTAATATATTTCAATTGAAAGTTCCGGGATAGGGTCTGCTTGGCGCCGTTCTCGTATTAATTGGGGACGATTTGTAGCGAGTGGGAGGCGCAGTTTTTCGTGTGGAAATTCCGTGGTTCGGGAGAATTCCTGGGGCGATGGTCGAAATGTTCCGCGGGAGAAAGGAACGTCTGTCCAGTTTCTAATTCCGCGGTTATTGCTTCGGGGTTCTTACGAAGTTCGTTGGTTCTTGTACGGAAGTGAGGGAGTTGGGTCGAATGGGACAATGGGCTCGAGTATTAACCGTTGCGATTGGTGCTTTAATGATGGATGATCGAGATGAACTTTTAACACAGTGAAAAAGGACGTACGTAGCCAGACATATTTTATTTCGTTTTTTTAAAGGTTATATCGTTCAAAATATGTACGTTTTTAGTTAGTGGAGGCTATTAGTCTTGTTTTTAATTATACTATGGTATTTATATAGTTCAGCCTTTTTGGAATGTACATGTCACCCATATTTTGGTGACGTGACAGTTGAAGTGTTGAAGTGCAGTCTTGGATTTGTTATTCGTCATTTATCACGAGTAGAGGGGACCTAAGTATAAAGGGGACCTAATTGTAGGGGGGACTATCCGTCAAAAGATAATCGAATTGTTCAATTGAAACTCATTCGAGGTTATCTGTTCTTCTTATTACTAATGAATAGATGCTTGATATTCATTCACATTTATATCCTCCTAGTTCAGTTTAGAAACGCAAAAAGTATAATATATAAGGGTAAACAAGTTACCACGTTTAGTTACCCACACAGCATCTACACGCCCCACGTTCCTCTAGCAGTTTATCGCATACCAAAGAATATTCGCCATTTCTGTCACCTTAGTAACAAAACCAGTTTTAGTCGAGAATTTAAACATTGAGTTAACAGAATCTATTAAAAAACTATACGAAATCTATCAAAGTAAACTCGTTGAACATCCTCCCTATCAGACGTCGATCACCATCAGCGTCCATAGAGCCGTTCAATTCATTCGAGACCTAGCCAAGCATTTCCGGTACGTGGTCCCGCGGATCCTCGATATCCCGCAGTCTTCGTTCCCCGTCGCGATTTCACGAATTAAACGAACCTTAAGCTTACGACGACCTGCCCCGCAAGAGGCATCCCCGAAGGAGACAGGAACGGAGGGGGCTTCGGTATATCGACAGACGTCGGGATCCTTCGGCAACAACTAAAAGTTAGCAACAAATAACGAGTGGTCTTCGCTGGTGGAATCTCACCCACGTCGGGTAGAGGTGGAGGCGACTACGTGGCAGCTGTCGATCGAGCCTTGTTCAACCTCCGACCTTCGCGGGGGGAGAATAGAGTGTTGGGGCCCCGTTCCTCCTTCCTACCCGTCGTAGGTCGTCGATGAAGCATCCAGAGGCATCGATAAGGATCTTCGAGGCGAGAGAACCGTCTCTCTTTTCGTGGCCGAGAGAGGTGTAATTCGGGTTGTGGCCGTGGTTACGAGGGTCTGAACAACGTCACCTGTGGGGGTGGGAGATAGAGGGCTTGTTCGAGTAGACCAAAGGGCCCCAGTAAAAGTTCCAGCAAAGAGTGGGGCCCAGTTAAAGAGATGGTATGCGTATCGACGGTATGTAGCCGAAGCGGTAGTATGCGTAGATTCTTCTGTTTCGGTTGGATTCCGATTGCCTGAATAAATTATCCTTCGGAGCCCCCGTGGGCCTAAGAGTGAATTAACAATGGACCTTTGTTAAATTGTTCAGTCTATAAATCCTCACGTTGGACAAACATCAAGTCTCCACTCTGGTATCCTTTTGCAGAAGTCCAATCCTTTCTTCATTTATATTCTGTGGTAACATAACCGATCTAGACCTCGTCTGTCAATGATATCTTCTCGTAGCTGGATCGTAACAGTCTCCCAGCTGGTCTGCTACCTTCGAAATGTGACTTCTGAAGTTATCCCGAACGCTTCTGTGCGAGGAGTACAGGCGGTCGAAACTCCGAAGAGTTTTTAATTCCCCCGAAAGTATTCGAACACAGGTCCCTGGTATGGAGAATTCAGCGTGGATCGTAACGGTGAAATGTTCGACCGATCGACGTTCCGATGATCAGCGGGGCCTACTTCGACGCAGAAAGACGCAGAGGAGGAGGAAGGAGCGGTGTAAAAGGGAGAATAAAAAACGAAGAAGGGGTTTATGCCCTGGCATTCGGTTAGGTTAAATTTACTGACACGCTTCCAGGCCGCGGCTGGCAGCCCCTACCCCTTCAGCCATCTATCCGTCCTTGTTCCCCTCCCCTCCCTCCCCACCACCTCTTCTTCATCATCATCCTCCTCCTCCTCTTGCTTTTCTGGTTCCTCTGGCTGGTTCGTAGCTTTATGATTACCTCCGCCAGGTCCGTCCGTCCAACCCTTCACCGTGGAATCTCGGCTGGCATCTAGTTAACCGGGAACGACGCCGACGTTAGTCCCTTCTGCACGAACTTCGGACATCCCGCTGCGAGAGAAGAGGCCGCGCGCAACAACACACACCATCCCCGAAGCCCTCGGACACGCCGAGGTTCTCTTTACTTCTTCTTGTTCGTTTCGACTTCACGTTCGAACGCGAGATAGCTCGCGCCTACCTTTCTTTCAGCGCACGCCGGATCGATTATGGGGTCTTCTTCTCTCTATCCTATAGTTCTTCCTTCTTCGCCATTGGAATCCTCTTTCTATCTTCTTTCTAATCCCTTTCTATCCTCTCTCTAATCTCTTCCTATCCTCTTTCTCGTGTTCCATCCCCTTCTTCTTCTTCTTCATCTTCTTCTTCTTCTTCGTGGGAGTTACAGGGAGGGTGAAGGGGGGCGTTTCCCTTCGTATCTTCTCCTGATTTCACGAGGTGGTTCGGTCCCGACGATCGATTTTCCGTGACGCTTGATCGGCCCGTGGAAGCCAAGCTTCCGGTAATAGAAAGGGATTACACGTGCTAATTGGATGGAAATAGCCTTGGGATCTTTAACCCCGCGGTTAGATTTACAGAACCGCCGGAACTTCCCGGATGGTTACGTTTTCCGGCCTTCTTCAGAAAGTCTGGATGAATTTTATTTAACTCTTTGATCAACCGAAGGCTCGACCCTGTAGGAAGTCTCGATACGGTAACTGAAAAGGCTCTTTGGAAAACAGCACAACAATTTTCAAACCGATCCACATAAGAGTTATTCCCATTAGACGTCCATGAGCTCCACCACTTCCGAATGATTTCTCATCCCAGACAGTAGTAATTCAGACCACGAAAAAAAAAAGAATCAGACCGCCAAAGGGTTAAGTACCCGGCGGTAACTATTAAAACACCAATATACCGACAATTTCAACTCGCCCCTCAATAAAGATCAACGTTCAGTTCCATGCTCGTAAAGATCGTCACGAATAAATTCTATTCCTCCCGCAGCCGTGTAACCGTCCACTGTTTTCGATACAGCAATTCAATGGACAGACAAAAAAAGAGGAAGAAAAACAACTGGGAAAACACGTTTCCACCTTCAATTTCGAAAAAAAAATAACACATAACCAACATGTAGAGAGAGAAAGAGACCCAGGATTTTCTGTACAAACCCGCCTGAGAGAGAAATCGTTCACGCTAGAGTGACCACGGGACTATTACAATTTTGCGTTCGAACAAACCATCGAGAGCATTCTCTGTTGTTGTTGTTGTTGTGTCCGTGGGTTGTGTACCGTTCGCAAAAATATTTTGTTTCGAGGCGAGAGGGTTAAGCGTTTTCCCAAGCGTCGCGATTTCCCGTCGACCAGCTCGAAAACTCCCGTGTGGTGGCTACGGTAAATAAAGGGACATGCCCTGGCGAGCGATCGTTAATTTTACAGAGGGTTTTTACCGGGTGGTGAAATGGAAAAAGTTCGCCGATGCGAGAGTTAACGGGACGATATGGTGGTGGTTGGATAAGGGAGGAACGGTGTTTCGCGAGCAATTTTCTGGACTCAACTCGAACGATACGAAACCTGGATACACACCGCGAGGCTGGACTACCCGCTGGGCGCGACTGGACCGTTCTGGATCCTTGGGCGAGATAGCTCGCGCCTCTTTTCAACATCCGCCGGATTGATTATGGCTGCCGCCACGCCGTCGGTCGGCTTGAGAAAGGTTGCCCGGTTACTACTCCCTCTCTCTTTCTCTCTTTCTACTCCCCTTTCGTTTCGACCAGGCACCAACGGACAGCGGACGATCTTCTTTCCCTCCTTATCGATCACGAACGGCCGAATTTGTCTTCTTCGTGAACGGGATATTTGGATATGGTGGATCGACACCGAGGAAAGGTTGCTGGTTGTACACCCTCGAGCAAACTCTGCTTCTACTACGGGAAAAAACAATGTAGGAGTTAGGGCCTCCTATGGCTTGATAAATTTATTTAGAATACCGAAATAAATGAACCTGAATAATTTGGGCGACAGTAATTGGTATAAGCGGTTCAATAATTTTTTAATTACTCTCATGTCAGTAATTGCTTAAGAAAACAAAACCTTAGAAAGTAACACAGTTACAAAATAACAATTAAATAATAAAGGTAACCATCAAATATCCATCCATGACTCTACACGTACCCGGAAATACAATAAATTTTACAATCAAGTAGAATACTTTATCAAGTTTTTTACAAGAAGGCAAGAGTAGAAACAATGGTGATCTTTCAACACAGTCTCGGAGCGACACCGAATACCGAGGTATCTAGTCGTTGCCAGGGAAGGATGACAGAACTCTCCGACGAGCATATCATTTTTTGCGAGATTGAGAAATTAGAAAGCTGTGCAAGATGCAGTCTCGCAACGGCCTCTTTGCATTTGACCCGATGGCGCAAGCTGGGCCCCCTTCGTCGGTCACCGGAGGTCGACCTGTATAATATCCCAGCGCGAAATCGCTCGGCCCGCTTTTCAACATCCAGCTTGATCGATTATGGGCCCCCCCTTCGTTCGACCAAGCACGATCCCTGTTCCGTCCAAAGAGAAGAGAGCCACGTGGTCGCGACACCATCTTGTTGTACCTCAACTGCTCAATAATAGAGCACTTTCATGGATCACTAAATGTCACTTTGATCTATTTAGCCGTATGTAGATTGCGGCGATACTTTCCAATTCGTGCAGATTCGTTTAAAGAATTTATTGTCTTCCTATCACTTAAATAATCAGAAAACAAAGACATAATTGTTCGTGTTGTAGGTTTCCCCTAACATAGTGGCCTCTGTCCAGCCCAAGTTTATTAACATCGTAATCGCTAGATGAACATTCATGAAGGTTCTAACGAGCCTAAAATCTGTCTGAGCGAAGCAATTAGCGTGAACCACAACTTATTCCATTAATTTTCCTGATTCACGTCTAAAATTGACAGAGACATCAAATGCACCATTATTCAAATCATTCTATCATCCGTAATCCAAAATCGAACATTTTCGCTAAGTAAACGATATCACCCCGTTGAATTCTCCAACTACTAAATCCCCTTGTTATTTATGAGCTTACGAAACTCTGGTTTCCAGCAGGATCGCGTGTGTTCACAAAGCTCGTAGCGTCTACGCGAGTCGTTCCCCGTAAACGGACGTTGCGCTGCGTTAACCTTGATGACCCTCGACATCGCGGATGGACGACCGACCCGTCGATCGATCCTTCCCCACCCCACCGAGGCTGATTCTCAAAGTTTTGAAAATTTCCGTGCAAAACATTTTCCTCGACTTGCTCTCGAGGATTGACCGGAATACGTTTGGTCCGAGTGGCGGCTGGATCAAAGCCGTAGGAGTCACGCGGTGGAAAATTACGTCTAGCCCATACACTCCGTTGCCGGAGTTAGAGTTTAATTAACGCACGGACAAAAACTGACGGTGACTGTAACCGTTCCGCGTATGCGTACTCGTTTCTGTGTATGTATACAGGGTGTCCCAAAATAGCTTCGACTCCCGGAAATGTGGGGTTCCTGGGATGATTTGAAACAACTTTTTCCTTAGCGAAAATGTTATCAACCCCTCCACCGTTGGCCCTGGTTCTTGTTGGGCAGCTTCAGTAATTTCACTTTGTTATTGTAACCTCTGTTGCAGACGGAAAATATGGAAATATATTCTGTTATTATAATAATGTACAATCGGTCTTCCATTGGTTTGTGTTGATTTGTATTGATTGGTATTAATTGGTATTGATTGGTATTGATTTGTGTTGGTTCCTGTTGCACCATATCCGTTCGTATTGGTTCGCAGCGGTTTTCATCGGTTCGTGTCAGTTTCTATTCGTTTCTGCTCGTTTCCAAAAGTAGGAGACTGTATATCAGAGCGTCAAGGTCTTTGAGATAACTGATCTACTTACTGCATGGACAGTTCTTCTTCTCTCAGTTCATATAACGCGAAGAAAGATGGCTGCCACGTTCTATCGTGTACACTTAAACAAAGCCTGCGCATTAGGGACTGAACGCAATCCTTCCTGCCCATCTGTGGATTTTATTCATTCGCGTTGCAGAGACAGACGTTGCCACACACGCTCTCGCGAGATTCTCGTCGCGCGATATTTCCTCTTCGTGACGTAAGAGCATAAATATCGCCGCGAAGGAGGGATGTTCGTGACCTAACGGCCCGGCGAGGAAGTGTCGTTTTTATTAAAAAAAGAAAAAAAAAACAGAAGAAAAGACCTAGTAGAGGGGTGGAAGGAAAAACAAGAGAAGAGTGGTGCAAGAGAGAGAAAGAGAAGAAAAGGGGAAAAAAAGGGTACAGATTTATCAAAAGTATCAAATAGGAGGGACGCGCGTGGCACGAAGGCGGTGAAAACATCTCGACAGTTTATCGCGCCGCCGATGCTTTTTACTCTGCATACCGTTCTTTTATAGCACTCGAAGTGGACGGTTAAGCCTCGGGGATTTACGAGGCCGTGTGATATTCGTACATGGCCAGATGTTTCTTTTTTAACTCTCCCACACCCCCCACCCCCTTCCTTCCTTCGAGCCGATATTGCTGTTCGCACGATTCCGAGAGGAAACGGACGGGGGACAGAGACCAGTACGCACTCACGAGGTTCGATCGATCTGGTAGTGTTCGAAGGTCGTTTGGTTAGACTTGATAGTATCTTTATTAAAATATGAATAATAAATTTATTTATTCGATGCTCGTCAGATAAAAATATTTTTTTTATTCAAACTTCGAATAACGAATAAAGATAATAATAGTAATAATACTGATAATAATTTTCTATCTAAATAATGCCCACCTCTGCCACATACTTTGTACGCACATAAACACCAGCCTGTTCTTATACTTTCTAAATAACCCGAGAAATAGAATCTCCGTATCGACTTAGTAATTCAAGGATAGGAAACGATCAATCGATCGCGAATATTTATGCAAATTTACCATACGCAAGCAGATATTAAATGAAAAAAAAAAACAATTCCCTGTATCGATAATTGCATCAATTACCAACATTCCAATAATTTCCTATATTACAAAAACAGGTCATTATTCCATCGATCGATAAAAATAAAAATACGCAAATTCACCCCGCGAAACGACCTCGAATATACGTATATGTATACATACACTCTAGTCCCACGGCCGAGTGTGGCGCATAATTCGCGGCTTCGGACGTTTCCACCTGGGCCACGAGCTTTCCCAATCGTGTTCATCCCTAAACTATTAATACCAGGCGAGTCGATAAAATTGTTCCAACCATCGGCCAGAACTGGGGGCTCCGCGTTGCATATTTAATTCGACCCCGCGATTACAACCGAGATCTATCGGCGGGCCGTGGTCCCACCGCAATTAGTTTGATTTCGAACCCGACGTCATTCTGAGGTCGGCAGAGATTTACAGGTATGCACCAGTCGGCCGACACACGTTCCACACCGTTTCTAGTTCCCGGATCTGTCGGCGGATAGACCGTGATTCGCGCTCGCCGAGCGATTATAAATGTAATAGGATCGATCGGCCGCCGCGGTCGACGTTTTCGCCGATTAGCCACGGGGCGGATCTGGTCGTATTACTACGATCCAGTAAGTGTATTTAACCATTGGCGAACGTGCAGCCGTGAACAAATGTTGAACTAACCTGCTATTGGTGTGTAGACAGAAGACTGGGAGAAGCGTGTCTAAAATATATTCGGTTGCTGAGAAATAAATCGGCCACGGTTATACGTTTAATACACACTACCGATCGTAAGTATCGGGACACTTGTATATGACATTCGAAATGGACGTGCATACAAGGCCAGCACAATAGGTCCTAATCTGATTAATAGTTAGCCACTGTCCGAATTGCGATAGACAGGGTTTACTTGCAGAATTCTGCGGACAATCTCCCTTTGATCTTGATTCAGAGGACTTTCCGGGGGGTGAATCGTTTCATCCCCTTAGCATCCATCTAAGAGACGTCTTAACCGACGTTGTATCGAATCCTCGAGTCGAATTTCCCCTTAATAATCATCTTAATCCCGATATCGGTCGAGAGACTTACCGGAAGATTATGCCAAATTCGAAGGTGGTTAAATTCGAAATGGTAAATGCCGTCTCTGCTGTTACTTGGTCACGATACACAGTTATCTCGTTTCCGTGAACTGAATCGTATCGAATGCACAGTTGTATCGTAACTTGTCAAGCTCTATAATAGTTGCTTAACTTCTCGACATCGCACGAACAAAGGATCATTGTCACTAGGGAATTGGTCTGCTAGGAACATTTAATTTCATAGCTAAATATCTGTATTTCTTTCATGAACACTGTTGTTCTAAATAAATACATTCATGTATTTATAAATAAACACAATAAATACAATCCCAAACGTCTAGAAATTCAGCAGTTCGGTCATTCACTGGTTTACCCTACGACTCACTTAGACCCAATCATTCACCAACCATCTGCACCATAAAGTAGTTGTTATGTTACCAACTTTCACTATTCAAACTTCCACTTATTCACAGTTATTATTACAAATCTCGAGACACCGTGGTAACAGTAAATCATTCTAGTTCGCCAATAAGTCCATTGTTATCCCTGGACGGAAGAACGGACCGGAACGGTGGCGTCACGGTACCTCCGGAATGAATTAAATTTTCCACGTCGAATCGCCCAAGGGTGGGTGGAAGGGGGGATGGGGCGTCGACTAATTAGGGTTCTCCCGGTACACCATGCGGCGATCGATCTTGCCCTGGCGGGTTCGCGATTAATTCCGTTCTTCGGGCTCGATTTTCAATAAACCGTACGGGGGTTGGAGGGTAGGGGGTAGAAAAGCTAGATGAAAAGACACGGACAAAGTGGACGACACCCGGCTACGCCTGGGGATTTCATAATGCCCCCGTATACGTCTTCCTCCTTGGTGGACCAGTTTCCGCTCGAGGGAATCCCGAGCGTGCCGCGCGAATTAGCGAACGGTCTGGGGCCACCGAACCTCTCTCTTGGATTCTCGGCGTGATACCGTGGACGCATACGTAATGCATTTCACGGCGGGCTGCGTTCAGCTGTCCCGCGACCAAGGATCTCCCGTTCTCCGCGGTGAATGTCACAGAGAACGGCCATCGTGTCCCCTAGGAGACGCACCGTCGTTTCAGAAGGAAAACGTCTCTGTTTTCTGGCTTTACCTATACAGGGTGAACCACACATCGTGATCAGTAGAGATTACTCTGTTATTAGCAGTCCAATCGAAAATGTTTTATCGTTCTAATTAATTAACGTGATTATAGCAAATTTTTCGTCAACTCATTTTTTTTCATGATTTTTCAGTCACCTCAATTTTTTGCAAATAGGCCTATAATTTTTCGATATACCTCAGTTTTTTCTAAAAAAAATTCCTGAATTTCGCCGAATTGTTTATTCGTCGCAGTAGAGAATATAGAAATAGAAAATTTCGCGTAGGTCCGCGCGGAACAACGCGAAATCTGCGACACGGCTGGTTATATCGTTCGTAGCTCAGCGTTCTTTGAGGTAACACACGTGGCGTTAGACAGCATATAGCGCGAGTCGATGTTGGAAATTGCTGGGAATTCTAGGCTGGAAGAGCCCCGCGAATTTCGTACTGAAACGAGGTTATCGAAAGCTTCGAAACAGGGTGTCTTTTCCTCGCAGCTGTTCGACGATCGTTCGAGAATTGCGCGAGTCTGATTAATCCTTGTGTAAAAAAAACTTCAAACGCGTTTCGTTTTTCGAAAAGACATTTTTCTACACGGGTACGATAACTCTGTCAATTTTTATTAAATCGACTTGATATTTCCCCTTCGTTTCCTACCGATTTACGACCAACCAGACATCACACATTTCCTGGCCGCGAATTTTCGCGCGTCCTTTCTCATTGGGATCGTGTCGCCGCGATCGGGATCAATTCAACAATAGGCGAAGCTCTATGGACGTCCGCGACGACCGTGGTAAGATGACGACGAGGCCACGGAACCGGAGTTCAAGTAGGTGCTTGAGAGGGAGGGCCGTAGAGAGAACCTGGCGAGAATATCTGCTGGTCCTCCGTAGCACGTGAGAAGCACCGTTGTTCCACGGTGAACGGAAAGGGGTCATAAACTCGCGGAATAGACGAAATTCATGGCGACGTCGGCATGGCAGGGTACGGGGAACGACGACATCTTGGATGTCCAGAGAGACGCTTCTTCTCGTCCCCCCCTTTCCTGTAAAACACGTCGATATCCGGCCCACGGCCGGTTTGATGTCCTCGCATAAACCCGACCGAACGGTGTGTGTGTTGTCTCCGCCGACATCGTGGGGTACAACGCGACGAAACGGCCACAGAAACGACGGAAAAAGAAGGCGGATCGGAGGAGGTAAGAGCCTCCTTCCCCCCCTTCACGTTCAATGCTTCCATGGCCAGGAATAAGGAAACCTCGTCGTTTCCTCCGCGCCCTCGAAATACACTATCCACCCCCACCCCACACACACATTGGTTTGAATAATGTAACCATTCGTAAATTCGAGAATGCCACGGGAACGCTCGCTGGTGCGTCTGTATAAAGGTTGGTTTGTACTACGGGGAACTCGGGACGAACCTTCGACGAACCTTCGACGAGTTCGGTATGATGCAGAGATCGTAGCTTGCCGACGAATCAGGTTAGTTGGACCACAGACCAACGGCGCAGGAAGCGTTTTCGTAGGGCTCGACGAACAGGGCCAGGCCTCTTAGAAACGGCGAAGGCCGCCGCGAGGATGCAACGCGACGTGATCCATTTTTTGCGCCGAGCAAGATAACTTTGAACCCGCCTCCTTCGAGCGTGCTTTTCTTCATTTTTCCATTTGGTCCTTTCTCCCCTCGGTTCAACTCGCTTTTCCTATCTAGGTATCTGCGAGAAAGTTTCGTTTTAATGAAAACGAAGCGGCTGGTTTGTGTGTATGCGTTATGGGAAGGAAAGGGGACGCGTTTGATGTAAAAGAGATGCTGTCGCAGAAACAGAAGCTAATTGGATTAAAAAGATGTATATCCCGTTTACCGGCAGGTACACACGGAATGGTAGAGACGGAGAGAGAAAATGTTCACTGGATTCGACGATGTATTCTGGTGCTTTGAGGGACAGCGGAACTGGACTCTAGCTTCTCATTTTTTCTTCTTCGTCCTATAACTATTCTCGATGAATTCCTAATTGGATCTTCATATGATTTTCTTGTACGCTGATGTATACAGAGTATCCTAAAGGTTCTAGAAATCCCTAGGTCACTCTAAGTGGAGAACGAACGATTGACGATAAAAATCGCTGCCCTCATCTGCCATCATACATTTCAGTGCACCTTTCGTTATACTCTATACAAACTGAGGCTTGTTTCACAAACCTCCATCCCTCAATTTCCACGGAATAATCCCCCCACCGTATAAACATGTGCCCGTTAACAAAATTAATCACTTTGTCCTCAAAACTCGTCCAACAATCAGGGAGAAGGTTTCACGTATTCGCGACAAAGAAAAATAAGAACCTTGGCGGGAGAGAGGACTTCAGATCCGATCCGCGAAAAAGCAATCGGTAAGCAGGAAAACCGGTCACGGTCGGTGTAATGCCGGCCGAAGACGGAGGAAGCGAACGAGAGTGAGACGAAGCGAGGCGGGAACAAGACGGTCGGGCACGAAACGAGGTAAAAATTGATTCGGCAGGTGAAACCTCCGGCTCTGTTCTCTGTTGATTTAAGCAACGTACCGGCTGCCTCGTGCTCTATAATCATGGTGAGCAGTCCGTTATTACTCCGTCGCCAGTTACCTATCTACTCTTTCCTCGGTCCTTCTCCGCCACGGTTCTTCCCTCCTTCTTCGTCCTCCACCCTCCACTTTTCGACTTATTGTTTTCTCTTCCTCTCTCTCTCTCCACCTCCTCCGTACCCTTACCACGTCCCTTAGTGCCCTGCTCCTTCTTCTACTTCCCCACAGATCTCTCATTCGGTCCTTCTTTCTCCCAGTAGAACCTCTCCACTTCGGGAGGCTTCTTGTCGGGACGCCTTGTGCCTCGGTAACGAGGATAACGAGGATCGCTTCTAAGACCGCAAATAATAAATGCGTTTCCGCGCAAACCCGTCGCGTCGTAAAACTCCCGCGATTTCGCCGCGGCCGGCTGTTTCCCAAGCGAGAAGGCCACGGAAGGAAATTGCCGCGTTACGCGCGTTCCGATCACGGCTCGAGGATCGTTCGAGCTAGAGGAGCCGACGTGAAACACGAAAAAAAAAAAAAAAAGACGGGAGGATCTTGGTGAAGCGATCCTTTGTCTCGAGTTTATCGGGAATTTCTGTTTCCAGAAAGCCGACGATGCTTGATATCACCGTAGGATGTTTGTGGGAATTTAGGGAGTGTTTCGTGAGGGATGGAATCGAAGAAAAATTTATTTCATTTGTTTTGGATGACGTAGAGACTTTGTTGATGGTGGTTGAATACTTTTTCCTTTCTGTGGTTATGATTTTGATACTTATTTGATACGTATGAATGCGTACGAAATAATGATTTTTTGACTTTGGGACGAAGTTAACCTTGACAAATCGACGATCGAAGTGAAACGACTGAATTTCATCTATTCTCGTTTATCAATTTTATATTTTCATTGATTGTTCAATAGAACCCAGAATCGAGGAGAAATTTACTTTATCGATTAAAGGTTTTAAAAAATATAACGAAGTATTGGGTCATCGCGAACTTTTTATACATTCATAAGTGTGAGAGACCCGTCTAAAACCAGATATGTACATACCTGTGTAAAATCGGGATCTACTATGTTTTTCAAACGGTTTTCAATTGCCCCACGTTCTTACAGCCAGGTATCGTCGAGATTTGCATCAGTTCATCGCCAAACGTCGATCGTGATACACGTGTGTTTACCGGAGTGTGATGTGTTCTGTGTTGCGTGCTCTGAACTGATTTTTATTCAATTCAAAACTTCACCAATACCGACAGTGTTGGGTATGTACATACTTTTTAATGTAAATTATGCTATTTGTCGTGTATTAAAGTGTACATAAAGTATAATAATGTGGTGGAGCGTGCATAAAAAGCTAAGCAAAAGGTGGGACAGTTTTTAACCCACCCAACCCTAAAGAGTTAATCGTCATTGGGCAACGTGTAGTGTGGAAAATTTACTAGCCTCCAGGACTGTTGGAATTCGTCGAATCGCGGGGAATCGGCCGCGAGAAACGGAGGGGAAACCGTAACGAAAATGAACGGGCTACCGGGTGAATTCCGATCGGACCCCAGCGTTTTTCGGTGCGGAACGGTTCGGTTTCTTATCCCGGTTACGTCTCGGCGAGCTCCGCACTTTCCATAATGCGGAGCTTCGCATGCAAATTGGGCCCCGGCTGTTATTATAAGGGGAACACTGCGCCAACGCTGGACGAGATTGATAGATCATAAGGAGGCGCGATAATGAAAAGCCGTATGGAGATGTTGACTCGTCGCGACGATGGAAATACGCCGTTTCGTAAAATAACCAAGGGAATTCTTTTTTTACCTTCAACAGACTTCTGAGGTGCATGCTTGCCGGTGATAGCTGTTGGGTTACTTGTTCCTCGCTTGGGACGTTCGTGGACGAATAACAGGGTGAGTTAAAGATCCTGATTTCTACTGATTTCATATTTTTTTTACTACTATAAATGTTACGTTCATTCTATAGCTGTAACAAAATAATTCTGAATTGTTCGAACATTTACGCGAGTGTTGCACCAGACAGAGGCTAAACAAAGTACAGCATAAGCAATGAAAAAATTTTTAAACAAGAAACGTTTTTGTTTGTCGTGTTAACGAATGTCCAGCCGCTAATAACATAAGAATATGTTCTACTCAATACCATTCAAGCCTCCGCTAAAATATTTTTTGCTACGAGTAACAATATCGAGAAGATCAAGATGTCAAAATTGGGTGAAACACCCTGTATATTTCATTGTAACTGCTACATTTAGTAGTGTCTACCATATTGCCAAACTATACTCCTTCCAAGCACGAAGTGCCTCAGAAAACGAACCGGTTCGACCAACAAAAGCGGCATAGGTGTAACCTAATAAATCGGTTTGCGAAATAATCATGAATCCCCGTGATCCTCGGTATCCCCACGGTAATCTCATTGTCACCTGTACTCCCGCAGTGCGTCAGACCTCTTTCCCCGCAGAACCCCCAGACTATATCTGTATCCAGCTTCCACGGAATCACCGGGATTCAGCCGTGTGTGCGGCTCAACCCTTGTATCACTCGATCGGAGCGCGTACACAAGGTGAATCGTATTTCCGATATGCGGTTTTTGAACCTTTGCATTCTCTCCTCTCCTCGATGCTGCCACGACGTCGAGGAGGAGGAGGCGAAAGCCACGTCTGGATACGTGTGTACAAAATGATCCACCCACGTTCCCGCATTATCCTGACAGAAATACACTTTGTCGTTGCGACGGCGGCTGTGTGGAAGATCGCGGTGTACGTACTGGGCTCCGCCCGTACCGTGTGCTAGTCTCTTCTTCCTCTCTTTTTTTCCTTTTTTTCTTGTTCACTTCTTTATTTATATTTCAACGTTTCACAACGTCTAACGCCTCCGTCGGATGTTAGCGTTTCCCTCGGCGTGTCACTGTTCCGTTTGCTCGTAAAACAAAGACCGGTGTGCCCCGTGTCGACGTTTATTCAAATGAGAGACTTGTAATTCGGGAATTCAACGCCCCAGACCAGGAGACCGGTGCACGCTCCGCTAGACGGAGAAATTTCATTCGAGAGGTCGCGCCTTTTTGGATGTTGTTTATCGGGGGAAAAAAGTATTATGATTTATTTGGAATATTTTAATGCAGGGTGGAATTTTTTTGGGAAGGTCGTTCTGCGGGTGTCGAATTGATCTTGGAATTGCATTTGACTAGTCTGAAAGGTCTATTGTAGAATCGTTGCTAGTGGAGTACAGAGGTTTCGAAGGTGTGTATTGGGGATTAATTTTGTTCTGGTACTGGAAGTATGTTTAAATTGAGAATTAAAGATAAATTTTAGTTAAATTTTAGTTAATTTCGCAATCCAGTTTAGTAGACATTATATCGATTAATTGAACAGTTATTCCACATTAAAACAAAACATCCAATATCGTGAAAAACTGTCAAAATATCGAATAATATTGTCCGCCATGTTTACAAGTAACAAGCAATATTATTCGTCAGTCCCCTTCTGCTGTAACCCAATTATCGTTACCCTTTTAAGATCAAAAACATTTCCACTTCTCCAGGTCCCCTGTTACCATTTTCCTCCTAGATTTCCTTACGTCCCCCATTACGTAACGTTCCGTATTAAACCGTATCCGAATGATCCTCCATCCAGTCGGTCTGCACGGTCCTTTTCCTTCTCTGAAGTCCTCCTCGAAGAGCCTGGTGTCTTCTCCACTCCCATATTTTCCCTACTTTACACGCAACTTTTCCGCCTCCACAGCTAGACCGTCACCACCACCCCTGACGACGTCGAGGCGAAATGTTTCGCTAGCACCACCACCCGGCGCGCCGTTTCGTCGTCGGAACGCAATCTGCAAATGCGCCAACGCCCCCCCCCCCATGTCCCGTATAAATATCGTTCAGGGTATCGTTATTAATATCGTTCGAAATTTTCAAATGGAAGCCGCCTGTACGGTGTTGATTTATCCGCCGAGGGCCGTGTTTGGGGAGGGGGTCAGGATCGATCGTGATCGGGATTTCAACGGGCGGCAAGAACGCCACCTCGGCCGGTGGCCATTTCTCCCTTTACCGCTCCCTCCTACCCATCCAACGACCACCGTCCACGAGTGAATTATTGGCCTATGGAAGCGCAAAAATAAACGTTTCGCCTGGCTTCGTTTACTTGCCAGCTAACTGTGCCAAGACGAATATTCACGTCAGGCCAACGCTGATATTTATCGTTCACCGTGAAACGTACGGGACCGCTCGTCTTTTGTTCCTCTCGGAGTCTTTCCGCGAGCGAGATTTTCTTTTTTTTTTCTTTCTTTTATTTATCCCAACGGCGAGCTTTCTTGGATCGTGGGCGGGCAGAGAGTCGTTTGGTTTTGTAGTCGATGGGTTTTCTGTTTATTGTTGCTGCGGATCGTGAACGGCCCGGCAAGCGTGTACTCTGATTTCACGCCAAGATGGAAATTTTGTTGTGCTCTGAAGAATTCATGATTGAAATTTATATAATATTCATGGATGCTCGGTTGGGTAAACGATATTTTTTGGCGAGGCGTAACGTTTGGTAGATTTCATTTTTTTTTATACATATATATTAAAGTAATTAACAGTTCGTTAGATACTATTTTGTCGTTGGTGAGTCGTGAACGTCAATTACGTCAGTCAATATGAAAATTTGCGGATCGTCTTCATTGTTAAAATCAAATTAAATACTTCAATTCTCTGTCTACATTGACAATACTTGATGCAGAGGGGGGCACAACATTGTGATAGAAAAACCTTCCCTACTCAGAATATAACAAGATGCCTCCACTCGTTCCACGAAACCTACGAAAAACGAGACTATTTGACCTCCTGGTTCTTCCATCTAGATTTATTTCCTCCGTTTTTCAATATGTGGGTCGGCCAATTAGCTGAATCGACGCATTTTTCAAATATGTTTGCTCTGTATATGAAATATTTAAATTGTAAGGACTTGGACGAACTTTGTTCTTGTTATTGAACTGCAAATGGAGTCGAAGGGTTCTACAGATGTACCCTATGCTCTGCTATAAATTTTGGTCGAAGGACAACCCCCTGCACCACTTGATCGATGCACACAAAGTCAGCGAAAGGTGACAAAAATTTTGTCATGGGCGACGGCTTGCTTCGAGACACTCTACCGTATATTTCTACGTATTCGCGAACAGAAAATAAGTATCATCGGAAATTTTTACTAAAGAATTAAGAAAATAAGTATCTTTCGAAATATTTACTAAGAACATTGCTACATAAAGATTTATCTGTTATTGAATTAATATTAAAAATACCATCTAATAACACATTTTTGTCTACTAGATCTGTACAATTGATAGTATAATTATTCATTTAAACATTGTACCGAAAGTTGACCAGAATCTCTCAAAACTTCCTAATTTACATTCACCTCGATAAAATCCGTGACGCGTACGAATCGAATTTTGTTCTTCGACACCGTTTCTCATTGAAATCAACTGTAAAAAAAAAAATAATCAGAGTTTCCATAAACATCCACTGTCTCTGTGCATCCTCGATGTCGGGGTGAACTATGAGGTTCGCTATTGTAGAGGGACCGGAAACAAGTCCACTAAATATTCCATCGGGGACATTCCATTCCCGTTTGTGAAAAGTTAATTCGTTAGCGGAGTGTATACTCGCGGAAGCTGCGCATTGTTGCACGGTCGACGAAGGGTGATGGGACCTTGTATTTCATAAGGGAAGCGCGTGCGTGCACTTGGGAGGACGTAAAAGGAATAAGGAGTCGGATGCGTGCATGCATAAAGTATGTATCGTCAAGCTCTTCTTGCTGTACGATGCATGCACTTTGACGTAAATGCACGCTTTTTTAAGCCGAGCACGGTGTCTTACATGCTAAGCAGCATGCAAGAGTAGCGACATTTCCAGGAGTAGGAAACTTAACTGGATATGTCTAACTGAAGAGGAGTGAAAGCATCGAACTGGGGCTCTTGCATGCAATCTTCATAGAGTTCCCTGCCTGGGTTGCGTCTATGTGAGAGTGTAACGCTGCTATTTCTCAGGAGGGACCGCCAGTGTGTATAATAATAATAATACATCCGTGTCACAGTTACTACAAGTATGCTGAATATGAAATAAAGAAAGAACAGTGGCCTTATAACATAGATAGAAACGTAGTTCGTGTGAAGTACAAAGGGCAAGGTTTGACATACGATATGACGTCCGTTATTGTATCTAACGCTGTCGAGTACTGTAAGTAACGTGTAGAAATATTTGTAGTTGTTTGTTTAAATTACACGATTGAGGAAACAGATCTTGTCTTAATTGATAATGATGTTTATACAGAAATGGTGTGTTGGACTAACTAAATCGTGTTCGTATCTTGGTCGTTTCTTGTATCAGGGTTGTTCTGTCTAAGGCTTAGAGTCTAAGCCTTAGACAGAGCAACGCTGATACAAGGAACGAACGGGATACGAACACGATTTAGTTAACGATAAGAAATAACATCAAATAGGGTTTATCTTTTGAGTCTTTAGGCATCAAATAGTGTCTATCTTTTGATGTCGTTTCTTACGGCACTGGTAGGAGATAATCGAATGGAAGTTTCTGAAATGAATTAGACCATGTTGTGAGATGAAAGTCACCTTTCTAGTAATGTGCAGAAGATATATGGGATCGTAGTTGGATCAAGGTGGTAACACTGACTTTTTAATGAGGTTTGGTACAGCGATAGAGCTTTGAATTCCGGAGCCAATAATACTTGTTTCATCCGTTTCCATTAGTTTACGAAATATGTAATGTTTAGTGCCGAGGCGCCTTCGAACACTCATAGAGGATTTACTGTACCCCGTGTGCCAAATAGAATCTTACCGATCTAGCAGTGTCACAATACCAACATTATCCAAACAAAAATGGCGTCAGCGAGCTGCTGGTGTACGATATACTCACAGTACCCCAACAACGCAACAAACGTCGTCAGTCTTTGCATTATGCAAGACACCGCGCAGTTTCAAGTGACCAGGCAGAGAATCGGGTTCGCTCGAACTCCTCAAGACGCGATTCCTCCCCCCTGCCTCCACTTACCTCGCCATTTATGAGCAACAAGTGTTCCTCTCGCTGCAGCGCGGATGAATACTTAATCAAGATATACATAGTGGCAATGTTCTAATGTTTTGTTTTTTCTGCATTTCTTTTTTCAACGATCGAACACGATCAACGTCCGCGAATCGCCATTTTATCCGTGGAAACATTGTGTCCTTCGTCTTTCCGGCTTCGCTGTTCCCCGAAATCCGAAACGGCAGCTGTCCATCCCCCTCTGGTGTTCCGCGAACGATAAAACGCCACCCATTACGGCCGTCGTAAATCAACCGTGTCCGTTTATCGGCCCGGGGGCCCCCATTATGCGACGATCGTAAAGCTTCGACGTTACGCTGATACAAAATTAATATACCCGACGGTTTCAACGCGACTCCGGGCCAACGTAAATTCCCCCCCCCCCTTCCCCGTCTCCATGATCGCGAATTAAAAGCAATTAAACCGGTCGCAGATTACACGAGCCAGGGTGCAACTTTGTTGCTGGCCCCTGAACAATCTGGGCCGATTTTCTCGTCGTAAATTCGCTACCGGGCGATTTTACCGTCGGCGAAACATCATCGTCACTTGCGCCATCGTTGTTCCGCGGTTCGGTGTAATTTCAGTAATCTCGGCAGAACGGGATCGTCGACCGCCGACCGTGATGAAAGAAACGGGACAGCTTGCCATTTTTTGTTTTTTGCGGAATGAAGGGAGGGGGAAGCTTGTAACGGGAAATTTGTTGGAGATTAGGGGATCGGTGTCGATACCTCGATGGAAGGTTGAATCTGTCCTTTGTATTAGCTTCGGGTAATTGTTGAAGTTATATGTTGATAGATTTTGGATATATTTGGGAATGGAAACGTGATTCTGTCTCTGGTTGTTCGGTAACATATCGGTTTCGGTATAGCTTTGATGGCATAATATCGATATCAAAATCATACCGGTTTAAGTCCCTGGCAATTTTTATCTTGCGCCTGGGTATCGATCACTCTTGGAATAGTTTGTAGAAGATTTCAATTCTCTTGAATACTAGTCGTAACGATACCGTCGTCGAGGTTCATCAAACTTTTTGTGTTCCTAGTTATTTGACAAAGTTTTCCGTGACCGTTTGATGAATTGAACCGTGACGGACGCGTTACGGACTCGGCGAACAGGAGGATGAAAAAGATTAGAGTGGTCGGTTGGTATTTCCAAGGAGAGACGAAAGACGTGCGCAGCCGGGATGCCACCAAGAACAATTTGGCCCTGTAATTGCGACGAAGGAACAAATTGAATTCCTGTACGTATTATTACGTACGTTTCAAACAAACTCGCGATATTTTTCAACATCTTCAGGATGTTTTCAATCCTGATCGGGGACCTGGCTGTCCAAAAATCGTCGATATAAACTATACTTCGAGCGACTTCTAATCAACTCAATCGATCTGATCGGTCGAGAACATTCGTAGAATCAACGAGACTTGCTGAAAATGGGAGAAAAAGCTTTTTGGTAGCGAGTACCAGTTTTCTGAAGCATAATTGTTATTCTTTGATGCCAAAAAAATTTTTTTTTATCATGGCAACATGTTTTAATAGTTTTTTTTTTGTGTATTGGCAACACTTAACAAAAAAATGGTTTTTCTATAAAATTGTCAAGATTCTAAAATAAGTATAACAATCCTTCCAAGCGGATCAAGAATATCGTGAACACAAAATAATTTTATCTCAAAGACAGACTGCTACGAGATATCCTACACCAACTTGTACAACCTCAAGTTTCTGATAGCTCCCAAAGTTCGACAGTTTCATTACAATTTTCCAAACCACTATTTCATTTCTACAAGAAATTAAACAATCTTCGAAGCACCCAATATATCGTGGCACAAACTAAATCTAAAAGAAAATGATCAATGAAAAAAAAAAAGAACCCTCCCCTGATGACAGAGCACAGAACGAATCCCAGAGAAAACGAATCGACGAATCTCCATAAAATACCCGCAGAATTCGCTCCCATCGCTATTACCGCGAAGGGTTTCGCAACGATCGAAGTGTATCGACAGCGAAAAGAAAGAAAACGAACCGATCGGGCGGAAGACGAAGGTGAAGAAGACGGAAAGGAGACTAGCGGGTGGCATCTCTCGACCAGAGAGGTTCGACGAGATGAAGGGGGTGGGGAGGGATGCCTCGGAGAGAGCAGTTTGGCCCTGTAATTACGGACAAACAGGGGAGAGGGGGAGGCTGAAGGGGGACAGCACGAGAGGAACCCTATAATCTTGGTGGGACCGCCCCTTGTTTGCTTGTATAATTACCCCGTGGCCCTCCTTCGATGGGGCCACGATGGGCCCCGGTTCCAATCCGCCGGATCGTTCGTCATTTCGTTGGTTCGAGGGCACGGCCATAATGCCGATATCATTACCTAATGCATCGCGAATGCATTCCGTTGCATTCGCCTGGGCCGATGCATGGCCCTGCGGCGCTCACGATACTCCTCGACGATTTTCGTTTTCAGCCACCCTCATCCCCGTGGGTGTGCGGAGGCTCCCATGATCGGTTCGGAACACAGTTGGGCAGAATTTTTATTCGAATAATATATAATTAAAGGGAACAGTATGTGAGATCGTCGTGTTGACTTTGAGAGAAGTAATGAGATTAACTTCTTGCCATTCGATTTTTTCTACGACTTTACTCTCAAAAATTACTTTATCGTTAATATTTTCCCAGACACAAAAGGAATTCTATTTTTATCTAAACCTTAAATGTTCATACCAGCGAAACGCTATTTCACGTTGACTCAAAGAAAACGGATAATATACATGTTTACTAAATTCAGTTCATTTTTTGTGTGCAAATACTTTTTTTGTACATTGCACATGCTGAAACATTGTTGACCCTGGTTGCACAATACACTGACCCATCACTATACATACTCAAGTCCCATTCTCAGCTTCCCTGCCTTCCTCGCGTCTCCTTTCTTTTCCCTCTCCCTCAGCACACAAGAGTCCGCCTCAGTCAACCATTTCTCAGGATAGACGTAATTGGATTATTTGCATTGTTCCGCCGTGGCTCCTCCGCGATGCTCGTGATGGATCATTCCGCAAGCACCCCCTCTTCCAACAAAATATCACCCAAACGGTCTACCGAGTTAAAATATGCAATTGAATATTTTTTTGTTTACTCTTAAAAGAAAATCCAGGTCTCAGAGTGTAAGAATATCGATAATAAAATTTCTGTTCAATTCTTGTGTACGGAATGATCCGCGTAGACTGTTTCGTCGAGCGGCTCGCTAATCGTGTGCAGGCGATCTTTCGTGGCGCGACGAACCGGGGACACGAAAATGTTATTCCGGATCGAGAGAACCCGCGTGTGCATTTTATCAAGGACCGTTTCTATCGCGACGGGGAATCGTGCGACGTATCGTCGCGGTGGCTATCGACGCGATCGCTCACTGTCACGGTTCGCGTGATCCTTTTCTTTTGCTGTCTTCTGCGGTTTTTCCATTGCCTCGATCCTCGTGTGCATTACACCGCGGGCAAATTATCAAGGGAATGCGGTCGAGAGGCGAGTTATCGAATTGCACGGTATTAAGAGGAACGTCGTAATGGCGGTTATCGAGGGTAGGGTTGAGCAGTGTTTCGTTTAAGGATTAAATAGTGGTTCTTTTGTTCTAGGAATCAAAATTTAAACAAGTAAGGAATAGTCAGTGGTTTATTTATGATGTGTGACAACTGGTATTTTTCAGATATTCAAAGTTATCTATACATATTACGTATTTTTGTAGAGAAATGACAATTACCGAAAGATCAAGTGTTTAGATAAAATTTCCCACGCAACCAGTAAACAGCGTGCTTTTACCGTACATGCGCGTGTGTGCCCGTCAAACGGCGAATCGAAATAATTAACCCGATATATAATTTCATTGGCTTCAACCGCTCGATCGTAATTACGTTGCTTAACGTAACGATATTCGTCGATGTACTCTAAATACCGTCCGCGTAATGAATTACCCCCGATCGATTATTATCATCGTCCAAATGACTCCCAGGCACAAAGGGACATTATTCCAGCGTATAAACGGCTTAATAAAACTGTCACAGGGCAAAAACAAGAGGGGGGAAAGACGGTCGTCGACTGGTAATCCAGGATCTTTGAGCGTAGACGGTCTAAGAAATAATTCTCCCCGTTTTTGGCCCCATCGTAGCGCGGATTAGGGGACGCTAATTTATACCCCGTGGCGGACAAGAAAAAGCCGCGGAGTGTATGCTCGAGAGGCAACGAGCCACCCGCCGCGGAGAGTAAATCCATAGGCTTACGAAGCCGACGACGGATGACGAAACGTATTTTACGGGTTAGGCGTCGAACTCTGACACTGGCGACGACTATTTTCAACATGTATGTATATTCTATACTATAATAGTGATGTGTATATTCTATTTAGAAGAAAGCATGAACCTAACCTTCAACGGTAGCACTTTTCTGGTTAGGTAAACGGTAGCTAAACGCTTAACCCTCGAAAGGCGGATGGTCTGGTAATTAAATATATTTGGTTAACAGATTCGTTCATAGACGCAGAAAACAGCAGAAATAGCATCTAGAGAATTCCAAAAAATTCCTTACAATCTCGTTTCCTATTTCTAAATACAAAAATGAATATCTACATTCTTCACAGTCTTCACGCCCGCGGCCTCCGATCACCCGGCCGAAAACCGGGTTCCAGGCGTCACGGGCACTTTAACGAGGCGTCGACGCATCCTCGGGGGGTTGTAATTCACGGGGTGTAACCCGACGTGCCGTGCAGAGAACCAGGAGTGGGGTGGGGAGGCTAAGGAGACACCCGTTGGAATACCAGGCGCGGAAGTATGTGGACTTTCGTGCGGCCCTGCGACACGCTTTTGAACCGAGACGTGTCCCACCTACTGTTTTAACGACTCCCCGACCCATTTTATGCACGTAGACCGGGTGTCGGAGGGTGAAGGGGGTGGCTGATATTACGCCCGCTGCCGCGCAGAGTTACGTCTTTGATGTCGCCCTGTGAACGTTTCCGCGCCGGCATGCAGCCGTTTTAGTAATTCTTCGTCGATGCCCTCGGCGACTGCTCTCCCTGTCTGCTAATTGAGTTCTCGAGCCTTGTGTTATTCCGCGGTGGATCGTGTTAGTCGACGTTCCTCTTTCTTCCTCTGGTCCTCCCCCTTCAGTCGATCTAGGAGACCTGCTGGTTATTAGCACCGCGGATACATTCGGTTGTAAGCGGAATTCCTGCGAGCTCTTTGCTCCCGTAACAGTTTGGTCGACGTAATGCCAGCTGTACTGGAAGCTGACACGTTTTATTCGTCGGGGGTTAGTTCCAGTTTGTTTTAGACGATCTGGTGGGAAGCTGGAATGATCGGTTCTCTGATGTGGAAATTAGAGGACATTGTTAAGCTGGTATAATTATCGTGTAAGTTTGATTGAAAAATATCAGTGGATGCTGTTGACGTCTGGAAGGGTCTATCCTTTCTGCTAGGGGTAATAACCGTTAATACAGCGGTTTAGTTGGGTTAAGTTTCAAGATGTAACAAAATTAATCTAGACAATTCTAACACTGTTGGAGCGAAACCGTGGTGGTCGTTTGAACATCCTGTATATGTACACTGTTGGTGTCTAATTAATTTAGAAGTTTCTCTGATAACTCATCTCTACTGGGACCACATCTTGATCTTCCTACAGCCGTGTATCATAGATCGACGTAGGTATATGTTCAGCTATTCCTTAAGTACAGTATCACCTGTTCTCTATACACTTATGTCGATTAGGCATTGTTTACTCCTCTGGGTGAGCACTATACCACCCGAAGTCCTAGACCAGTCTCCCCGAACACTCTGTACAATGATCACGCGATACGCAAGTACATTCTCTTAATCCAATCCATCTCGGACCAAGTTCAATTCAGGGAGTAGGAACGCAACAATTTATCGAGCGCAAGGGTTAATCCGGCGCGAGTACTCACGAGGCTAGCGATACTGGATGGTGGAAGGGACCAGAGAATATACGCAACCAGCGAAACGTCTGCAGCTGGGAGGGAAATACAGGAACAGAATCGCTCCCTCGTCGCCTCTGGCTGGATATCCGCGGGATTAGCGTGGCGACGTTGTTCTAAGTTCGGGACATGTTTGGAGGACGTCTGACTGGTTGGTGGGGGTGGGTGGCGAAGGGGGTGGGGTCTGCTCCGCGTGGGCGTATGGCGAAAAGCCAGCAACGGACAGCCACTCCGTTTTCTCTCGGATGCGACCGGACAAATCGGTCCCCATGTCTTTCGTTCTCTTTCTCTTTCTCTTTCTCTGTCTACTGTCCCTCTCTCGTTTCGTGCTCCCTCTTTCTCTGTCTCCTCCGTGTGTGTCCCGTATTCTGTACGGGGTGTATACAGGGTGTTAATTTTAACTCGAGCACCTAAGTTATTTCCGCTACTATTGATAGGAAGAAAAAATGACTAAATAGGATGTATACGATTTTAAGGAGTGCAACTGATGGTGGTAAAAAAATCCTGTGAAGGTCATTTTAACGATTTTTACATGTTATAACGCGATGTGGTAGTCGGCGTCAAGATGAGTTGACCTTGAATTGACCTTGAAGTCGAAGAAATCAGCTTCAGTTTGAAGAATGCAGAAATACATAAACGTAATAAACATTTTATCACCATCAGAAGTACGCTTTAAAATCATGTACATCCTGTTTAGTCACTTTTTCTTACTTTAAATATCAGCGCAAATCATTTCGGTGCTCGAGTTAAAATTAACACCCTGTATATGTATACGCGACGAGGTATCCGCGCGTGTCGCCACCAGCACGTACGCCGAGCGGATCGGCATTCGAGGGATATGTAAGATTCCCAGCCGCCCACATCGCGACAAATTGTTGCACAGCTGATCGACCGACCCTCCACGCGAGCGAGCAAACTTTTAAATCTTTTTCGGGCGCCCAGCAGCTTTGCGTACGTGCATACATACATACAGACACGAGGCGGCGATACACATTGAACTGGCTACGAATGAAGCCCGTTGATTCATGCCTCGGCCGTACCAAACGACGTAATGACAGTCCGGTCGGCAAATTGCCGGGCCCCGGGACCGTTTCCAATGATTTATCGGGCATCGCCACCCGTGAGCGCGAGCGCACGTTCGACGATAAAACGCGATTGTTCTACTCTTGCGATAATGATTAGCCTCGCGGATACCGCGGGCCTCTGGTTTATTTTTGCTGTTGTTGTTGTTGTTTTATGCTGGATGGTGGTCTGTGGGCAGTCGTTGATAAGGGCGTAATCGATAGACTCGGTTAAACGGAGGGAATGATGGAGGATTGGGTAATCGACTGATCCAGAAAGAAGCTATTACAAGCTGGTACGGGAAAAGTGTATTACGTTTCAATGCGATTTTTGTTGGAAGAAGTGGTTCTTGCGTGGGTAGATGCATTTATTACGGGACATGTTACGATCGTGGGATATAATGATTACGGTTCAATAACGGGTAAGCTCAATTTGGTAATCTCGTGGGGGACTGCTTGTTCATCTGTATTCCTTTTTTCTTCAGAGATGATGAATTCTCATCAGCAGGAAATCAATAGAATATATGGGAAGAAAATAAAGTAGCAATTAGACGAAGATCGTGGTTTCTTGAGTAAAAATATAATACAAAATTGGTCCTCCCGAAAGTCGGGGATAACACAAGGGGGCACGAACTCGGGTCGTTCGAATTTTCGGCCGCTTTGACGTGGTTCCCGTGGAAAGAGTCCAAGTAAAGGGTTGCTCTCTCCACGGGGTCGGTCGTTTAGGAACGATAGCGGTCGTACAGAAGTCATTTATCGGATGAAGCGTGGATCCGTAAAATCGAGGGCCAAGAAAGTCGGCTAGGAGGGTTTGCGCGGTTTTTGATGTGGTGTTTAAACCAGCGGCTAAAGGTTTGCCCATTAAATCAATGGCGGTGTGCCCTCCGGCCCTCTTTTCCGGTAAGGAAACTTCAAAAGACGTTTTTTGCGTTCTGAAAGTATACTACTACGTGCCAGACGGATACACACGGTACACATTGGTTGTGTTTCATGAACCGGTGCATAGGCGTAGCCGGGGCACTTGCCCCCCTCCCTGGACGGAAAAAAGTGGTTTTTGCCCCACTCTACAAGAAAAAATATTGGATTTTGCCCCCAGTCCCTTCCCAGAGATACAAAATTTTTGCGTAATATTTAATATTACATATAATTTGAAACACCACCAACAGCTTCTATTTAAAAAAGCACACATTTTCAACGATTTTATGACTTTAAAAACAAAATAAAGTGTGTCTGGATAGGTACAACCTTTTTCACTGTGGCAGTCGATGTGTTAATAATTTTTGCCCTCCCCTTGACTGATAACCTGGCTACACCTATGAACCGGTGTACACACCAAGATCGAATTTCCGTACCGCTGATTCAGTTTCCAACGTTCAACACTTCGGCGTTTTTGATTTATAAATACAGAAATAGTGGCGAAGAAGGAACGATTGGGATTAGTGTGTTCGTGGAAACGCGGCGAAAGGTCGCGATGAAGTAAGAACTAAGGGAGGGCAAGAAGACAGAGACGCGGATTGACGAGAGAGGAAGTCGTAGAAAGGATATCAAAGTCCTCTGCTGTCTGACGTAGGAATCCTTCCCATCGATGTCTATGGGTATCGATTTTTGAAGACCGTGACCCCTTCCCTTTCCCCTCTTCTACATCGTTTTCCCTCGTTATAAATCCGCCCGAGTCAACGAGGATAAACGCACGGAACTATACGGCCCGCGCGCTGAAAGGTAGGTACTCTAAGGGGCTCTTTCGAACGACCAATCAGTTCATGGTTATGGTTCATGGATAACGTAGAATAATAGACGGTCTACGCAAATGCAGCTTACCGGGGCGAACGTACGAAGATTTACGGAACATTCGAGATCGCGAATTTTTCAGACGGTTCTGGACGAACGTCCAGATATTAGAATCTAGGTCTGATAACATTTTCGCTAAGGAAAAACTTGTTCCAAATCACCTCACGAGTCTCCCAATTCCGCGTCCTCCAACATTTTTGTTTCACCCCGTATATATTTTTTTTTGTCGTTAATAGAGCCGCAGAAATCTGTTATTCGACCGATAACCTGAAAAATCCCAATAAATATCATGGACGTCACCGAATAAAAAGACTCGTCGGTGGCCCGCGTGTACATTCCGTGAAACCCGTTGAATGCCCTTTTATTCTCGCTGCGCACGTATAGGCGGTAGGCGGCCTCTCCGAGTTCCGTGAGTACGGAAAAATGTCGCCAAGTTTTATCGGCGGTCACGCGTTCCCAGAAGGCTTATCAACGGGCGGCGACCTAATTATAATTGCCGTTCTGTGTTCGCCGGGCCCATAATGATAATACGTTTCCGTATTTCAACGTTACACGTCCACGATGGAATACCTGGCTAGCGTACCACCATCGCTCAGGTGTATCCACACGATGGTTTCACGGAAAGAAGGGGTTCGGGTGTGGGGGTGGGTATCATAAAAACCGGCGAACGCAACGAATCCGTAACGCGAAGCGGCGCGTAACGCGAGATACATAATTTTCGAGAGGGAACCTTAGGTGTATATATAGCTTAATCTTCGTTAAGGGTAAAATGGGGGTGGTTGGAAAGGGGGGGGGGTGGGAGAGGGAACGAAAAGAATTTAATATATCGTTTCGCTGGGGAAAACGTTATTATCTAACGTCGCACGCGATACACTGCTTTATTTCGAGCCAGTCTCGATTTAACCGTTGGACAGCTTTTTAATTTCTCGCGGACCGGGCCTAAAAAGGGCTCCGTGTCTCGAGTATCAGCCAGCCGTGGCGATAAGTTTGTTTCGAAATTTTTCTTTTTGGCGAACTTTCCGTATACACACGCCGACCGTCTGGATAGAGTTATATCTTGACGATCGGAACTATTATATTCAGTTTGGAGTGTATGTGTGTATACAGGGTGTTAATTTTAACTCGTGCAAAAATTTATTCGTAAACCGAATTGTTCACGATCCGAGGCGTTCGTGAACACCGAGGTTTGACTGTACGCGATATACAACTGGTTTATTTTGCTGTGGAAACTCCACGGACTCGAAAATAGCTGACGGAAGTTCGGAAGTCGTTTCAGTTCGAGTAGATAAAGAACTGGGAATTGGGCGGTCAATCAAAGTTAATGAGCACACGGTGTAGAGACTGTAGAGCCCCACGATGCGCGCTCGCGACAAGAGATATCGCCTCGGGGAATATTAAACGTTTCGCGGAAATGGCCTTTCCTGCATTTCAAGAAGTTCGGAGAGACCGATAAACACGTACCGTCGCGGTCTCGAGGCTTTAGTGCTTCTGTACAGTATCCGACAGTGATATTCCTTTCTATTGGAACGAGCCACGATTTTGGATCACCTCACCGTGAATAACGAGGCTATCGATTCTTCTTTGTTATTCCGTTAACGCGGACCTGACCGACGCGGTCTTCCGAGCGTGTGGGCTCTTGTTAACCCCTTTGGTTACGGAAATTGTTGCCTGGCAGCAAAATCAAATTCTGTCCTAACGTAAGTAAATATTTAAAATGATGAAATTGCATAACTATCTATAACACACCCACCAAGTAGTATGGTCAGTAAGTTACAAACAAAGGGAAGTAATGACCATTTAGGTGGGACAGAAACAGAGACAGTTGCCAGCCAATGAGCTTAGCGCGCGACTGCTTTGGTTATTTTTCCAAACTTGTCCCGTCGAACAGTACTTGTTAGTCATGATTTCGTTTCACAATCGATCATTCCACGTTACGATTTTCATCTAACCAGAAGTCTCATTAACGGTACGATTCATCCAGATATCTCATACCATTATCAGTCCCGATTATTACTCAAGCATGAATTGCTCACTGTGCAGACCATGAACAATCTATGTGACACATCGCAATAATTCCCGATCACCAAATATCATTTCTCAGGTATTCGATATTCGTATGTTCTTACAACACCTTTCTCCATCTCCTACAACTCGATTGATAAACCATCGTCGCGACCACCCCCCTCAATCCTCCCTCTCCGTTATCGGGAACAATAGACACGTTACGAATATTGACAAAAAATGGCCCACTGGGCGATTTATGACCGATTGTATAAGGACTCATGAATTTATTCAATAGAAACTCGGTCGAGTAATCCGCTTTATAAGTTACCGATCTTAGATTAAACCGCGAGTTGCAGGCCCTGGTACCGGCCTGTCCCCGATACCGTCTCGAACAATGCGGAAACACAGTGCACATATCGAACGCAGGGGCCCTGGTTTCCTTGCGTTTCGCAATTTATATCATCCGGTATTTAGAGGACAAATATGGGGAAGCTCGCGGAAGCAGCCACGAAATTCCATCGTTCGACACAGACACATACACAACTATGAAATGCATCCTATAGCTTCGAACGAACCGTGGATAAGCATATAACCAAGGAGACAGACAGACCCTTTGCGACCGGTTGGATGGTAAATTTTCGTTTCTGGCCACGGTATGGACATTATATTCCGTTGGTTGAGGTCCCTCGAGGGGGGTCAGAGGTTTCTCGTATGTTGGCGTAAGGCAGGGGTCGTTCTTTTCTCGGAAGCGTGCGCGCGCGGTGCTTCCAATCAAAGACACGTCAGGCGATCTTAACAAAGGGTCCAGGCATAATTCATCGCTGCGTATTGGTAGCCGATCTCTTGGCTGGCCGTGTGAAAGGGTAAAGCCTCCAAGAGACAGAGAGAGATGAGAAAGGGGAGGAGGGAAAGAAGGAGAAACGCGAGATAACAAACTGAGAGCTCTCTCGCGCGCGCAGCTCTGGCAACCTAGTGAAATATGCACCCATATATCAATGGCGTGCATATCAATTGCCACCACTGCCAACTGGCATGACTATAAAGCCAGCCAACTACACTCCTGGTTCCTGGCGAACGCCAGGGAATCGAAACCGTGGGTGGGAGGGGGTAAGGGGAGGAGGAAGAAACTGGGAAGTCGGTCCCTTACCATCTTCGTGAACGCAAGCTAGTGGGGCCGAACGTTCCCGGGGACCCGCGAGAGCCTGTTACTCGATCGGGCCTTTATTAGCCATAAATTCGATACGATACGCGCGGAATATGATAATGGCAGTCAACCCTCGCGTACTCGAACGTGGATCCTGACGCCTAACGCTTTCAGCCGATCGATCCGTGTCCAGAGTGTGTGTGTGTACCTACACCGTTATGTAAATGGGGGGATTCGACGTTTTTCGAGATACAGTTGACTGCACGCACACCACCTAGAAACCAGGGACTTAAACCGGTATGATTTTGATACCGGTATTATGCCATCAAAGCTATACCGAAACCGATGTTTTACTGAAAACCGAAATAAATACCAGAATTTTTTCGATTGCTTTAAGAGTAGGGGTTGTTTAGGGTTATATAGGTCGAAAGTACAACCGAAAATACCGGTGCAATACTCGTGTGCACACGGGAGTGATGTTGAAGTGGGGGACGGACGTTTTGGATGATTGTTATTAGCTGAAAATGCCTAACCCATTAACAGTTTAATGTAATAGGGGACGGTGTGTTCATCATATACGACGTTATTATTAAAACGATATTTTATTTTTCATAGAAAACGAGATTGTCTGACAAGATCCTCACGTATGTAGAATAGAAAATATCATTTTCCTGTGATATAGATGACACAGCAGGTAGTGTAACGCAAGGAACAGCCACTTTGAGTATCGTTAATAAAATCCACTACATTTCACGCGAATTAAATGCTTCCCCCCTCCTGTAAAAATGATTAAACGCTGCAATTTTATTGTGGATTAGTTTAACCGAGAACGCGACGTTGGAGAGGCAGAGAGCACATTCTCAGTTTCGGAACCTGCTGGAGGGGTGGGGGGGGTGGGGGCGTACAAAGGTCCGAAGCAATTATTCATTGTTACGAAGCTCGCGCTCTGTGATACACCGGAACGCTCGTTAAACAGTCGTACCGTCGAAAGCAATTGCCCAGGAGTGTCTTCGTCTTGAATTCCCCTCCCCCCTCTGTACGGTGTATTTCCACGCGATATTACCACTCCTCCCGAAGTTGCCCGGGCAAACTGAATTAACGATAATAATTTAACGGCACGGGTCCAGCCCGGATTACAAAATTGCAGTAAACGCTCGAGCTGGAGTTTAGTAAACTTTTGGAAAGAGAGAGAAGGAGAGAGATGGGGGAAGAGAAGCTTAATTAGCATCAAGCCAGCTCGGAAAGCGGCCGTACTGGAACGGCCCTAAATACATTCGCGTGAGTTGACGCGGAAAATAGCGCGGGGGTGGGAACGTGGCCAGTATTCACACGGGGACCGCTTCAGGATGATCTATTAAGTTGGGGAAAAAGTGTACAAAATTTCGCTGAGGGTGTCCCATTGAGTTGGGCATAATTTTATTTAAATAATATATAAGTAATAACATCAGTATCTGAGATGCTCGTCGTGACCTTTAAACAGTTGACAGGGGTAAGTAATTGTTCGCTAAGTGCTCTACTCCTTGTAGACGAAATATTGGTTTATTATAAAAATTGGAACTTCCATATGTAATGAAAATGGTGAAATACTTTCTTGATCTTTTATTCGAAACTTTTTGTTTAGATAATGAATTTAAAAACAAAAATATTTAATAAAGTTTGATCAGGTTTTCCTTAAAACGGACAGGGACTTTCTGATCGATACCAATTTTTGTAAAACAGACAATAAAAAAATATATATGCATAAATATCCGCAGTCTACTTATGACAGACTCAACATTCCAAATTTCCGATGTCCAAATGTTACAAGAATACGTCGCTAATTCGATAATAAAAGTGATATCAAAAGTACCACCAAGAGAATAAAAAAACATTTCACCCAAGTTCCACGATAAATCAACCGCCGTGGATTCAAGAAAATCCCCGAGTTTCAATCGTTAAAATCTTCTTACCCTTTTCAAGAAAAAAAAAAACTATGAAGAATTCCACGTAAAAAAAAGGAGGGTGGACGGTCGACGTGGAGGGTGGGTTCAAAACGAGAGAAAAGAGGCTGGTTCCGGGCTACCTGAAGCTAATGTTACTTTTTCACCAAAAAACAGGAGTTGGCAGCCAGTTTGCTTTGCACGCTCGCCTCGTCCACATCGGCGGCGGCCCACCCCGAGTGGGCGGGTTGGTTTGACTGCGCGAAATGACTTAATGAACGGTATCTTCTACTCGTGCTCTCTAATCATTCCGGGCACTTACTTCTTGCCGTCAGCCATTTACTTTCGCAACTAGCGCTTCTTGCTCTACCCCTCATCCTATCCTCTCGTCGTTCTCACCTTTCCTCCCCTCCTGTTTCCTCCATTCCGATGGAACGTTCGTTCCTCGACGAGATTCGATAATTACGGGAAAATCTCAGAGGAACACCTACGTGGATACCGGGGTTAAGGACTCGGTCGCGTGCACCCGTTTCCTCTCCCCCTGTTTTTTTTTTTTTTTTAGATGTGACCGACCAGATAGGTTTCTGGAACCGAACAGACTGCCGTACAGATCTCGTGGCGATCGGTTGTGCTCGTGATGAAGGACAATACCGGTGTCCTCATTAAACGGTCGCTGCGTTTTTAGACTGTATTCTTCGAGGTATCGTCGAATACCATCATGGACCTCGGCTCGTTACCGTAAACGTCGACTAACCGAGGCGAGTTCGATCGACAGATAATTTTTTTCTGGGGGGATGAGGAAAATAGGTGAGACGGGTACAGTTTTGGTCCCGCAACTGGGCGTCGGAAAATTGTCTCAGTAATTTTTCGTGACCTGGAACAGTGGTGTTCGATTTAACGTCGCGATAGTAATTCGAGAAAAATGGCCTGGCGGAAGCGGTCGTTAGGCAAGGAGACACGAATGGCTTGAAAATTGAAACGGTGAAATTGGTTTGTTAATTGTTGCGTGTGATCGTGGTGAAGATTCGACGTGCGTGATTGTTTGGAAATACGATGGCTGATGAGCGATTAGATGATAGCGTCACCTCGTGATGCATCAATCTTGTGAATTTCGCGTTAGGAAGTAAAGCAAACACTGGATGTTTGGAAGAATTGAAATTGATTTTGGAAGAAATGCAGATACAGTGACTCACAAATTATTTACGTACCAAGAATACAACAATGCATACAACAATGGGAAATATGACAAATGATAAAGTTAACATCAGATATAATACATTTTCTGTCTTACTCTCATCACAATAAAATTTCTAAAAATTAGAAGAAATTCCAATCCTCACAACTGCCTTCACGAACCACTTCAAAAACTGTTATTTTGCACAAACTTCCACAGTGTAATCACCGTGTACAAATTTTCGTCGATATTCTATACAATTTAAAAGATACAGATTGAAAAAAATCAATTCCTACATTTATCCCTGATCTCCCCTACCAGGCAAAAAATCAATTAAACCCTCCACTAAAAGTCTCCGAACATAGCCTGCAATATATTCAACCCTCGAAGGTACAATCATCAACGCATCCAGACCTGACAAAAACCAAACCTCTGCACCGTAGAACAGTATACCGGGACGGATCCGGTAAATCTGTCTCCGGTTACGAAGCGGCGATTCGCGTCGGCTCCAGACCAGATACAGTTGCAAATTGAAAGTGGGTCCGTGTGGGTCCCTTCACCAGGGGCCGATGAGACGCAACGAAATGTATTTATGGGACGATCATTGCGGTCTCCGGCTCGTAACTTATAAATTAGATTCGTGTCGTCGCCCTGGTACGTCGACGCAGGCCCAGCCGCCTGCGGGGTCGTCGCAAATATATTATGACGCGCGTCCGTGGACCTGCATTCTTTGTGAGACGCAATAACGCCTCTCGTCGACGCGTTCTTCCTCGCCTTCCTTTACGTCCGTGTGTTTCACAGGTGTGACACCTGACACAGGGCACGCATACACAAATATACATTGGTGTGTAAAGCTGCGTCTACACTGTGTAGCAAAGCAGTGTTGTACAACAAATTGTTGCATAACCTTGCTATACAACATGTTTTTCTAACTTGTTACAAGACTATACCTTTCAGACGAGTCTGTAACAAGTTTGTATAATATTTCGCGTCTCATAATTAATAATGGCGTCACACTAGATGGATAACATATAACTTGCTATATAACACGAAAAATGTTGTATAACATTTTTCTTTCCGTTTTTCTAACAAGTTTTATAACTAAACTAGGGATTTTTATGTAAAATAGAAGTTTCTGAAGTAATTTATAAAGACAGGAACAATTGTAGAAATTTATTTTCCCTCTTAAGTATTTTATTGGGTTTAGAATAAAATAGAAAATTTGTTGGATCCGATGAAAGTTTTGTTTTTTATTGTATTTCACAGAGCCCTATAGGCTATAAATGCAAAAAATCCGGGGTCTATTTGTAATTTTGCTATATAACGTGTTATGTTATACAGTGTAGACGCAGCTGAACACGCGTCGCTGGACCTTCAGCAGTCGTGTGGCCGTAAACGCGGCGAGGGGTGGTATTAATATTGCATTCGAGACCATCTGGCGGCACGGCGGGTTATTAAAATGTAAACTTCATTATCATTCCCTCTCCCCCCTCCCCCACTGTTGTAATTACATTTTTTTCCCCCTTCGTTTCCCACCGCCACCCCTCCGACGCCTCTATTCCACCCTTTTCCTCTCTCTATCTCTTTCTGTATTCGGACTGTTGCCAGGAGCTGGCAGTTACATTAGCGAGATCCCATTCCGATGAGGGTGGAAAATGGAATCGAAGGGAAAATACCTTTTCCACGGTACTACGGGCATCGACGCTCCGATCTCTTACCAACCCCTCTTCGACGTTGCTTACTTTTCCTCCCGTAGGGAGCTTCTTTTTTACATCGGAGCCTGTGACCTGACCGCGCGGCAGCGTTCGTTCCCTGCGACAATTTACATCGCGCAGTTTAATTGTCTTCCCCCCCCCCCCGCCACCTCTTCCCGAGAGACGTCGAGATCGAGATAACGCGGTTTTAATCGATGCCTTCGGCGCTTGTTTACCAGGACGTTGGTGTCGAGCTACATTTCTTGTACTCGCGGGCGTTTAATCGACGCAAGGGGGTAAGTTGATCTTCGGAGTTGGGGGAGTTCTAAATGATACCAATTAATAGTCGAATGGGAAGAACAATTCGTATCGGAGACGTTATTCGGTAAAGAAGTGGTCGTCCTGTTCCGAATAATTACCTCTGTCTTGCAGGTGTCAGTGCTCAAATAAGTAAATCCATCGTGTATATTGAATAAAATGTCAGAAATTTATCTTTTACAAACCGTATCGAAACAAAATGATGACCAACGAGCGTGCCAGTCAATTTTCAATTCAGTTTGATTTTTAAATTCTATTCGCTCGAGTTTCACTATCGCGACCGCCACAGGTGAATAAAAATCCCCAGAGAGTATTCAGGCCGAACAGAGAGACAGCGGTGCCCGGCGGATCGTCCGTTTTGCCGTTGCGAAAACGAGCCCAGCGACGGTAAAAAGCCATCCCCTTCTCTGTTTTGCAAACAATACCTATCCACGGGTCTCCTTCGGACCCCTGTATCGCGGAAATTGCAACTGCGTCCCCGGAAGAATATGGAAACTCAGTTTGCGAACTCTGTCTTACTGTAGCTAACTTCGGACACACAGAAGGCCGCGTTTCAAAAACTCCCGCGGAAAGGGGAAGGGGAGGAAGGAAATCGAATTGCGTCGGAGGAATAGCGTCGTCCATTCGCTAGCGACGACGCGCACCTGTTTCGCCAACTTTCGCGAGTTCCGTCGACGATTTAACGCAACGTCGAACGGAGAACGGGGGATGGGATCGATCGAACGGAGAACACGAGGGCTGAAGATATTTCGATTTTTTCCATCGATAATGCTCGTTTAAGTAATTGAATAGAGGTCTAGAAGAATGGTATATAAAAAGAGAGTTTCACAAAAATTTACAGGAAAACTTAAGATCAATTCATTACTATGATTTTAGTAATGGTAAAATAATAAATCCGTCATTTTGACGGGTTTGATAGAAACTCCCACTTAACTTTTATTTGTCGAACTTTACGTATAGGAAAAGCGATTTTCCCTATTTTTTTTACTATTCCAGTTTTTATTTAGAAAAGACACCCCATTATGATGCGAACCGTTCTCAAATATTGTGTTTTAAGAGACGTACCACTACGTCATCCGACATTAAAGTGTTAATACTGACGTCACGGTGTCAACGCAAATATTAATAATCCGACGATGACTGGCCGCTTATCAACGCCCTGGGCCCCGTAGATCGCGTTCACCATAATGGCCGTCGTCTCTCCGGCGGTGTATAAGGGAATTCTGTGGTCACCGAGCGCGCAATCAACCGGTGTGGGAGAGGGTGGAGGGGGCGAACAACAATGATCGTATTCATCGCGTGAAAAACATTCCCTGGGCACCTTGGGGGCCACCGCTGTCGGTGATTTATGCACTCGAGCGGACAGGTACCGCTCTATTTACAGCCGGCGTGCCGGGGCGATTTCCATAAATAAAATCGGACGGACGACGACGACGACGATTTCTTCCACGTGCGCGCGATAGATCGCGGCGTGTGCTGCTTATCTCGCGCAGGTCGCCACCGGATACTAGAGGTGATCAGGTCGCCTTCACTGGGTAAATATAGATCAGCCTTCCGCGCGATTATCTGACAGGGAGCAACAATGAGCGTACCCATTACCGCTGACGAAACGGGATCTCTGCTAATCGGCTGTCCACCGTGGGACGTGAATTTCGAAAAATTAACGAAACGAAATAGCGTACCCATTACCGCTGACGAAACGGGATCTCTGCTAATCGGCTGTCCACCGTGGGACGTGATTTAACCACTGGACGATAGGGATGTTCGATTTCGATTCGATTCTTTTACTTTGCGGCGCACGAAGGTGGAGACTCTAACGAAAACTAGGAAGTTTTTCAAAATTTTTTTCGAGAGAATCGAACATCCCTACTGGACGAACATCCGTCGATCTTGATCGCTGTTGATCGAAGGATTTAATTCGTGATTAAAAAGAGACTGGTAATCTTCGTTATGGGCGAGGAGAAGATAATACGAGATTTTAGCAATGAAGCATCTATTGTTCTAGAGTATTATATAGGGTGGGGGCGTTTTTATGATCGTTTTATCAACGAGACTATTGTACAACGTTTAGCCTGAATGGTTTTATTTGAACACATACATTCGGCAATAATACGATGCTTTATACCGATCTCGGCCGCTGGAGAACATCTGCGCACACTTTATTCCTCGGATAACCCCGCAAAAAGGAATCGTTCTTCTGGCGTGTATCTGAAAGGGCATGGCGACGGAGTGTAGTGTTTTCTATATACTTATCGTAAAAGGATCAATAAATTGATTAAGGAAGACGGTAATTGACTCGATGCGGCAATTTCTGTGCAAACTATGCAATTCTTAATCGTTTGCCTTCTGCGTTATAGCACAGTATTCGTTACTTTGTGGTTAGGGTGTATGCATGGAACAGGTTCTAAATTGACGTATGCAAATTGTAACACGGATCCTGATAGACTGGGAAGGTTACTATGTGATTTTCGAGTCATTATTTTCTCACTCCACTGAATAATTTCTACAGGACATTAACACGTACTCACGGTTACTATCGTGCATTCACACGGGAACAAGGTTTTCCAGGCTACCTTTGCTTCTTTCCACAACACCTTAACACCAGAACTACCTATGATAAAATGTACCTATATTGATTTCTATTGGATCGGTGTTCTTTTCATCAATTCTCCACGAAAGGGTCACCATAAACAACCCTATCGAAACAGTCGACGCAAGATACAACATTACTGAACCGCGAAACCACTATATAACACAACTCTCTCTTGCCCCCCCCCCCTCCGCGACTGCCAAGAATCGCGCTGGATAATTGGGCACAAATTGCCCTTTACGATCGCCGATCGGCCCCGATAATCGGACCCAGGTACTCGCCGTAAAACGGCAGTTTTACGCCGGCGATAAATCGGTGGATCGTAATTGATAGCGACGTTTACAATGCTTACCAATGGAAGAGGGGAATCGACAATGGTCGCGGGACCAGTCGAAAGAGGAGGAACAGGGTTGGGGGTGGCAGTGGTCGACAGGAAGTTTGTATTGGCGCAAGGACGCGGAAACAAGGACACGGGTTTCAGGTGGCCGAGGCCTGTCCTGCATCCCAACAATGGCCGCCGTGCATTGCAACAATGGCTCCCCTTCGCCCTCCCCCTCCCCCCTTCCCTCCGCGACGGAGGCCACTTTGGTTAATTAATTGCCGACCCTCTTTGTTGACGGACGCGGTGTGCCCCGACGCCCGATTCTCCCATATCCACGACCGCTTTCTGGCTGAATTAATTAACAACAATTCGCTGGGCCGTCACAACCGCGAAAAGTGGTCAATTTCGACGACGAGAAGACGAACACCACGACGATATGCACCCCCTAACCCACCCCCATCCTTGCAATTTCCACGGGAGGTGGTCCAACGGGCCGGAACGAGAAACGTAATTACACTCGTTCGACGACGACGATCTCTATTAATTCCTGATCGCTGCTGGATAATAAATAGTGGACGATTCGGGGAACTGGGACACGTTTTAGATCGTTTCTTTTGGGAGGGGCGCTGATAGGCGAGATTGCTGGCGAAACGGGGCAAATGATTCTGGAAAATCCAACTTCCTGGGCGAATGGGACCCGTTTTTTTTTTGGATGGAGATCTGCATTTGGAAAGGGAAGTGTTCGATGGGTAGTATGTATATGGGAAATTATTGTGGATATGTATTGGATTGTGTTTAGTGTGAATATTTTTGATTTTCATATCTTTTTTGTAGAGGGTGTAACCAGAGTTGGGCACAATTTTATTTGCAGCAGTATCTAAGATCGTTAACACCTGTTAATACCTGTACCAACAGTTAATACTAATTAACTAATTGTTTGCCAAGTGTCTACCGAATCCAGCAGAAATATTGTGTCATTATAAGATTTGTAATTTCCACGTTTAACCACGAAAAAATGACTTTTGTTCGTGATTCGAAATTCTTCGTGTACTGTTCTTCTATAAGTCCGGCAATTCTATGAATGTCGCCGTAATGCTTGAAGACCATATTTTCAGGGTACCAGGCTGTAAGAAAATGCAAGAAAAAGAAAATCGATTTTTTTAAACCGGTCACAGTGAAATACCCAACTTAAAAAAGAATTAAATCCAAACAACATACGTTACCAATTTATTCAAAAGCTCCCAATTTATTAATTTTTCGACACATTCAATATTTACACGGTCGTACCTATTTATTGTCGAAACAGTTTTCGCGTATAATCTAATGACGTCGATCACCGTTGGTTGCCATGACAGTGAACGACGTCAAAGCGTCGTTTCCGCGTGCAAAAACGAAATTTCGACCAAGTTCGACAGAAGAATTCTTCCCGCATCCGACACCAGCAGCCGGACGACAAAAGCGCGTGTTCGAGAAATCTGAACGCTTTCGGGTAATCTGATTTCCTCTCGACCCAATTTCCCATCGTGGCCTGGCCAGAACTGCTAGGAAAACCGTGGCACCGGGTCAAGGCCGAGTCCTGACGGAGCACCGAGAAAAACAGCGTTCTTCCACTTTGATTATCCCTTTTCATCGTCGTGTACCACACTGGGTGTCAGGCAGAGATTTCTACCGAAACGTTAAATACCGGTATTATACCGGTATTTTCGGTTGTACTTTCGCCCTGTATAACCCTATATAAGTCCTACCCTTACTGAAATCGAAAAAATACCGATATTTATTTCGGTTTTCGGTAATATATCGGTTTCAATATAGCTTGGATGGCATAATATCGGTATCAAAATCATACCGGTTTAAGTTGCTGGTGTTAGGTAGAGAAGGTTTGCAGAATGCGAAATTGCAGTTCCGCGAACGAATGAACGCGTCGTGAATAGCGCGACAGGGGAACAACAATGATCGCATTCATCGTATCAAGCGCGCTTAGTCAGCGATCCCCCCCCCCCTGGTTAGGGACTCTGATGCTGTAGTGATTGGGTAGAAAGTGATTCTGACACTCTTGGAGAGCCGTTGAAAATCGTCAACCGTTCATTGAGTCCCGAACAACCAGCCGAGTCACTCCAAGGCTCGCCTCTTCACGGTTCTTCCAGGTCCAGGAGAATTAGTGGCTAGCTCGATTTAGGAGTCATTCCGTTACATTATGATCCCCCTTGGACTCGTTGCAGTTCATGCCAGAGAGTGCGTAGCCACGTGTGTGTCCGTTTTCTCGAACATCTTCGACGTGACTTGCTGATTTATCTGGATTCCATCGAGGCTCTCTGACGACGCCCTGATGACCGTGGGTTTGACGCACGGAATGTCCTGAAATGCGGGTCTGGGTTAGACGAAGGACATTGCTATTCTTGGTTCTAGGGTTTAGTTCTCGTTTTGGAGGATCGATCGTAGGTTTGAGAAAGTATTCGAGGAACGCAGTGGTATGCGAGGGTTGATCGGAAACTGAGGTTTGCTAAGGTTTCTTTTATTTATAATTTACGTATAGATTAAGTTATCGTTGTTGAACTTTACAATGATGATTGTACAGTTACAAAAGAATTAATGTTGGTCACTATATTGAAAGAAGATGGTAGGAAAATTTAAATGGAATCACCATTTTTTAAACACTTACAATGATAGGCCCTTTCTTTAAGAATTCAGTGACTATAATTATTCAAGGTGACGGTAAAATAGTGTGGTTCCATTTAAAAAATGCAGGTGACCTTGATATATCTAAAAAAAAAAAAAAACAAAATTACAAAAACAAACAATTTTTTTGACATTGCGTGAGCCCCATTGAACCATTCAACTTTGTCCTTAAGACATTTGACGTATCTTTAAAAACAACAAAGATATTTGAGGTGCAAACATTAGATGACTCATCCTGTATAATCAATATGAAACATGGACGTAAAAAAGTCTGTTTCCACGTAGTGAAAATATCCGACGCATCGTCTAACCGTTACCCAGAACCGAAGTTCAATAATGCAAAGCGAAATCGACGAGTTCGAGGGAGACACGCGAGCCACGCAGCTTCTCCGTCGCGGATATCAGAATTCACGTATATACGACCGCGGGAGGGCTCTAGGGGGTCGAGGTGTTTTCAAGCCGTTGTCCGCCTTGGGTTAACGGGCTGCCAATAATTTATAATGAAACGCCGTATCTTTTGTTGCTCGGTGAAAATTGATTATTGCCTGTTGTTTCCTCGCCAGCGAATCAAATTTCACGCTTGTAAATCATGTGGGTTTAATATCGGCGTGGCGTTCCAACCCGCACGCAGCAAATAACCCTTCCCCTTGCCCTTCCCTCCCTTTTTGCTCGTGCTGTCGAAACTCTCATCTCGCCCGATCGTATGCATCCGAGGCCTGTTTCTCTCTCTCTCTCTCTCTCTCTCTCTCTCTCTCTCTCTCTCTGCCCCCCTCACTGTTCGCATACTCACGCTTTCACCGGCCCGGAAGCGATCCCCTTTCCTTATGCGGTTACTGTTCAGACTGTTGGGCGTATTCCTTGACCCTTTGGAAGAATGGTCCCCCGGATAGCTTCATCCAGAGACGGGCAAATTGATGATCTAGATAAAAAAGTTTTGAATAATGAATAGAAGATAAAAAATAGTAATTTGTTGTGTCTTTTTTCTCGAGCAAACGTGGTAATTTCGATTTTTAACCTAATACCTAATTGTAAGATTCTTCTGATTCGTATAACCTGAACGTAAATAAAGGTGACTGCCACGGTCTACTGCGTGCAGTACGACTAACCGGTAATATATCATCGGTATCTCAATCCTTGCGAAAGGTTGGAATTATTCTTCGAAAAGGACACATTCGACGCTCAACGTAGTCTCAACAGCAACTCAAATCTCCGATTACTCACTTTCTTGATCGTTGTCCAGTACCATAACCAAGCGAAGTTAGACACTTAGGCTTTCTAGGCCTATCGAGACACTGCATCCTCTGACCTTGACGTTTAATAGCCCCTGTTAAAAGTATAACGCCCCCCTTCGATAAACACGCTGTGCTCCGACTCCTATGATAAATAGTTTTACGAGATACACTCGCAATTTCCCGTTGGTCCGATTAAGACCTCCGGCGACCGATTCCCTTGGTTTTTATCAGGAGATAATGGAGCCGGGAGCGGAGAGAGTGGAACTGGGTTACGTGTGCTCGTGGCGAATGATCGTTAGGGGAGTACACTTCTGGGCTACCGCGACCCATGACGTTGGATCGACGATCCATTCTTCTTATGCTCGAGTCGTCGACGAATTGATCGTTTAACCCTTTCGATGTTTACGTTGAGTATATTCGCCATGAAAAGACGGCATTTTTGGGTTTAATGTAGAGTATACTACGAGTACATTAAACACACAGGTACATGTTTTCAATATGAAATGAAACACTTAAAGGGTTTGGCTGATCTTTGGTAGCTTAATCCACTTATATGGGAGAGTATGCACACGGTTGTGGAATTGGCTATCTTTAAATTTATGCAAAACAATTAATCATCGTACATTCCTTTTCTTTACTCCTGCTGCTGTATGTTTATTATTGTTACTTTTCTGTGGTCCGATTGAGGGGTCCTGTTGTAGCTTTATGAGGTATTAAGGCATAATATTTTATTATACAGTAATAGATGCATTTTTTTAATTCTCTATAAAAAGTATTATTCAGAGACTTGGGTCGAAAAATGATTACTTTAAATGAGTAAAATTAGTAGAATTAGTTAATTGAAGTCAAACTTTCATTTTTAATTTTCGCTTGTAATCAATGTGACGTGGTACGTGAAAGTACCAACTTAACCATGCGCTAAAAAAATATTGAAAACGAGTGAAATACGCTAGTACGAGAGATCAATCATTTAATACCAGAATAAAACTTCGAATCACAAAATACAATTTTTCATAATCAGTGTACTCTATCAATAAACCGTTAAACTGTCTATCGAAATTTCATCGAACGAGTTTCATACCGAATTCCGAGTAAATGTCAATTCCTGTTCGTCCAATATGTATCGACCGTCTCGATTTCAGACGAGAGTTTGTCGTTCGATCCCCGCGGTCAGATCCTAACAAGCCCTGGCGCCGAAATTTCGTTTGAAACTCGATCATCGTGCTCCGCTGGACGAAAGCGCTCGCGCGTCACGATTTATAACCGGCGGTGGTGCCCCTCTATTATGCCCAGGTATTTCGTGTGACATTAGTTAACAAGCGGTGCAGGTAATCTTGCGCAAGCCCCGATCAGAGTTCTTCGATAAGCCGCGTGGCGATAGATCGATCGTGATTTCTGCACTTGCATGTACACCAACTGGATTTTATTCGTATTTCCAGCCGTGGTTCGTTGGAGGGAACAATGGAATCGTTGCCTCGATGAACGAATGGGACAGGATCGAGCACTGGGACGTTTGCAGCTCGATGGAAAATTAACGAAACTGGTAACTGTTTGAAACGACATACATATAGTTGCTGTAGATAGACATCTGGAAAAATAATTTGTACACAGAGAACGAACAAAGTGTATTCGGTTGTACGATTGCATTTGGCTCGTGGTTAATGGGCGAACACGTTTACCTCTAATCTTTACGTACTAATGGGTCGCAAATGGTATGCTCTGTGATTATCAAACGGACGTTGTCCAGCACCAATGTGATTCAGAAATGATCGAATGCTTCGACCTGTGTCGCTTTCGATTGTGATTACGTGGATATCTTGTACTGTTTAGAAACTCGTTGAGCTAAGTCGTTGTGATATTTGGGTCATCTGAGAAAGACGGTTGAATCGATGTCCTGGAACAATTCTAGCTCTCTGCGAGGTACGAAGTTCCAGAACAAGCGGAAATCTCGTTGAGGTTAATTCAGCTTTCGATTATTGTGTAGTCTAAACCAGGTGATATTCAATCCACCAGTCATGTAACCAGTTAATATAAACGGATAATGTCGACAGTCTAGTGATCGGTAATTACTATTTCATCGACCATACCTAATTACAACCAACGCAATTCTAATTCGAATAACGCACAAATAAAAAACCAATACGTGTGTTTGTTTCCCTGGAACAGCGACCTTTTTTTTCCAAATTTTATTCGCACGAAAGTTGATCGAAACCGCATATAAGTTGTTTTAACGAATATTTCTGTTCGATTCCAACACTTCACGCCCCAAACACGGATTTCAGTTATACATCACCCAGTTTTTTTTTGTTCTGTTATTCTCATGGCATGTGACGATCACCAGTCTTAGTATCTGCACTTGTGGCTTTATCGGACGACGGTCCCGTTGTCTTCTCGTGGTTCCATTAACACGTCGGTGGGTGTCACCGGTGACTGACGACATCGGAATGGATTGGAATGTTTCCTTAAACAATAAATTCTAACACTCGTATATGTAAATGTGAGGTTGGTGGAGACGAACGTAAGAATAAATGAAAGGAAAATCTTATTTTGCAAGTTAATATCCATTGTTGCAACCTGCAGGCACAACATTAATAATAAATGAAATATAAGCCTTCTTAAAGATAAAAAACAGTACTTTGTCGTTTTTAATCGGTTAAACGTGGAAATTTCAATTTTTACAATAAAATAACACTTCTTCTGGAACAAATCGACATTTAAAGCTCAGAATAATGCACTTATATGCTGCAACTTATGGATTAGTCGGGGTTTTTCCTTAATATCTCGTAAACAAAGCCTCGGATAACATTTTCGCTAAGGAAAAACTTGTTCTAAGTCACCTCACGAGTCTCCCACTTCCAGGTCCTCCAACATTTTTGTTACACCTTATACAACCTACACAGTTCCGTACCAATTACAATATCCACTACATTAAACCGACAGTAATACTCCAGAGCACTTAACATGTTCATCACCGACGGGTTAATCAGTGGACCACACCCCATTATCGTGTCCCATTTAAACACTCGTCGGGATTGCGTCAGTATTATACCTGGTCTTCAGGGTCCTACGGGGAACGTCGAAGGTGCAACAGTTCTGTGTGCGCTCAGATAAGCGGTGCTGACAACCAGAAACGGAGACACGATTTTCGGTGTATTTCGTCGGGTCGCATCGGGAACACCTTTATAAGAGGCGAGTTTTTACACACGGGGCTGTAAAGATAAGCCGGAAACACCTTCGTCGATGATGTATGCCTGAGAAATCCACGGAGGAATTAAGATTTACAGCCTCGTATAACCATTGTGGACCGCGATGTGTGTGCCTCGCGCAACGAACTAGGCTCGCGACGATTTTAAGGAGGTCTTCCTCCTCCTCTGTTCTCTCTACGACGGCGGCGGGAACATAATAAAAGCCCGTCGTCCCGCCGTGGCCGTAAATATTTATCGAACGAGGGGCGCGAGCGAAAAGAGTTATACAGCCGGGCTGAAAACGCTTTATTTACTCTGTGGCACGGAGTTGCAAACCGCGGGGCCCGATTTACGAGCGACTCGATGATTCCACGACGAGCGTCACCGTTGAGGATTTCGCCATTGTTACCGATGTTCTGCTGTGAAATTTTAATTAGAGAGATATAGACCTTGTGTACTATTGTGAAGGCTTTACTTGGCGGTTGTTGGTTTATTAAGAAGTTATTAATAAGAAAAGTGGTAATTATACAGATGAGGGTCTATTTTACAGACTTCAAACCTTCGCGACACAACTCAGGGTGATGACCTCGACAGCATATTAAAAAATCATCAAGATCGGAGGGTGGTACTTTTTTTGTAAATATTTATTTTATTTTCATTCGAGGAACGATGATAGAATAAACATTCCGCAATCGTGTGTTTTTACAGGTCTCTAGGTCAAGATCTGTTCATTCTCAGGCACAGGGCAACGAAAACTTCTAAATAAAGAATATCGACGTTATAATTCTGGAACTCTCGACGGGTACGAAGATAAAGGTAGGATACATGAATCGCTACTGAATAAGAGAATTGTAGAAAATCCAGACTAAATCTGAACCCTCCATGAGACTATTTTTACCCCTCTCTGCGCTTTCTGCAGTTACGTTTGTTTCTTTCTTCTCGAGGACCGTATGTAGTATATTTTGCAAAGGCAAAGTTACGTAAATTAGCTCGTTAAAAAAATTAGAAAAATTCTCGAAATACTGTGTTCCAGGGGTACATTGCTTTTTAAAACTGTAAAGTCTTCTGAAGCTCCCAGTCTTATATATATTTCGATCGTGAAAAGAAAAACGAAACTTTCCACATGTACAAAGGTGTACAATATTTGTCTTTGTAATTCCAACAAACGAGAATAAATTTAGGAATTTCGTTCACCTCTGAAGTATTTTATTTGGTTCAGAATAAAATAAAAAACTCACTGCATCCGCTGAAAGTTCAGTCTCTTACGGTATTTTATAGATCTCTATAGGTTATAAATATATAAAATCCCCAGTCTACTTACGAGTTATCGCTATACAAACTAGAATTGAATAGCTTGTCCAAGACTTCGGTCTGTACATGCAGGAACGACAAGAAACTTTCACTGCGACGCGAAATAAGTTACAACATGTCCAATTACCTGTTTCTCACCGCGTTTCCGTCAATTTCCAAACAAACACAAACAAAAATCGACTGTATAACAGAGACATTATTTTCACCGACAAGTGCATAGATACACACGTGATTAGGATGTTCAGGGGGAGAGGGGAGGGTCGCTTGTGACAGAGGAAACACGGCTGGTATGTATCGGTTCGCGTGAAACGGGTTAAAAACCGGAGCGATCGCCGCGATAATAATCGGCACGTTGGAAAATCGTGGAACGGGCGTGACCGTAAGCGTGCCAAGGTGATTCTCATTCCGTCCACGTTCGGCGTATGCGTCACAGAGAGGGAATGGAAATCCATGAAGGGGAGGGTGCAGGTAGGGCCAGGTATACAATCATGAAAATAATTAAATAACAGGTATCATAGAAAAACGGCTATAATTCGGAAACAACGTCGTATCGAGCACATGTTCGTATGAACATTATTTCTTATTTTACTTAACCGAATCTATCTCCAAAATTATGGCCACATTTTTGGAAACACCCTGTATATCGAGGAGAAACCGAGTAAGAGGCAAAACACCCGGGGATCGTGTCACAGGCCGGGGTCGTTAAAGGGGCTAAAGCGTTTACAGTGCCGTGTTTCACCGGCCAGCAATGCGAAACAGTTACACAATTATCGAAAAACCATTTACGTCCGCATCTCGGCCGGTAACGGTGTATACACACGCGAGGAACCGGGCACAATAGTGTGTGTACGAGGTGGGGTGGAGAAGGAAGTTGCGCAAGCTCGTTGCACCCTTTTCCAGCCCGTTTCGGTTTCGCCGCTAAGCAGACGAACCCGTGATTTATAACGGCCGTTCCTCGTAAATATACAAGCGACAATATATCTTTCGGACTTGTCCGTGTGTGAGGGCCAAGCGCGCTTTTCGAAGCGAGAGTTCCTTTTCCTTTCTCTTCGCCTCGTATACTCACACCCCCACCGTCTCCTGTGTTCTTTTTTCCAGCGGTCCCGATTCTTTCCTGGACGTTCGATCGCGGGGATGACTTACACCGGCCAGGGAACGGCCGGAACGCGAACCGAGATCGAGTTTACGATCATCGTAAAATAAATCAATAGACCCCAGAGCTCTAGTGGCTATCGACGATCCTCACCGAAACGGTGATTATGGTTTTCCTGCGTTTTGTTTTGCTTTGTTTTTTTGGTTCTGTCGTCGATTTAGGGGATGCACACTTTGATCGTTAATTGGGCACTCGGGTGATCTCAATTTGGTGATCGTGATTTGTCAGCAACGATTTGGAGCTTAAGGGAAAATGTGGCGTAGGGGGAGGGCCTCCTACCATTGGCTCTTGGAAATTAGTGAAATATACCACAAATTTACCAAGTGGTAGGAGACCTTTTTTTTCCGCCACTTTATCCCCTAGCGGAAGCCGAGTTTGCACATCAATGTACACAAGAATTCCATCGGATAGTAATCCGTGCTACTACAAAGGATAACTCTTTTTTTGCCCCGAACATTAGTCACGACGATTGTTCACCGACGTGGCACGCATCGTCTGGAACAAAAGCCGCTGTTGACGCAGCAGCAGCAGAGGTCGTACATGTTTTATCTCGTCCCGTGTGCAATCTCGACGTCTTCGTGTTTCCCGGGGAAGATACGGGTTCTTCTTCCGAGTCACGGGGTCCGGTTCAAGGATCGTCCTGCCGTGAGAAGCGTCTGCCAACTTGCTGACGTTCCGTATTCCTTTGAGTTCGCGCGATCGTACCTGTTCGATTACCAGACAGATCAGTCTCGAAGAACCGTTTCTTATATGTGTTTCTTATTTTCTCGTAACCTTCGTCATTCTCGGGACTAACCGGAGCTTGTGTCCACGTAAGTGGAGCTAGCATGGGCGTAGGCAAGGGTGAACAGGGGGGTATTTGCTGGAAAAAGTGGCTTTTGCCCCACTCTAGAAGAAAAAAAATTGGATGAAACTGTAGAAAAGCTACCTACCCTTTGATCTGGATAATTTTTAGGTATGTTGTAAAACTCTCGACATTTGGAACAACTTTTTCTCATACATATAACGAGGGGAGTTGCTTAGTTTCCGAGATATTCGCGACAAAGGTACTAGCGCATTGATTTAGCTTCGTTTAGCTTAACCTTAGCTTTCGTATAAATCGACCATAGATATCGAATCGATCAATATTCCAGAGAACATATTAAACTTGTTCCCACCACTTGCAGATAGGTCAACCATCGTCGGATATGAAACTATCGGTTTTAAGTTGACCACGTACGAGGTATTGGAATGGCCGTAGGAAGTTGTTGGATTCCCGTGGAAAAAGGCCAAGTCGTGGCTGACGTCCTTTTATGAAAACGGATATACTCCCCAGGATCCGATATACCCATTCTCAGCGGCATTTCCGCTCATAATTTCGTACGTAATATTGCGTGAACACCGCGAAGGAGGGGAACCCTACTGAATTCGGAAACTTTCGAACTCTCTGGTTGAACTTTGCCTGTTTGGCAGGCTTTCCTCTGTTCCCCTTGCAAACCGTTAGAAACACCCTTTCGAGTGTTTCTAAGAGTTTCAACCCGGGGAACCGCCCCGATAAAACTCAGCGAACACTCGCCGACTCGGAATTTCCGAGCAGCTGGAATACGTTACAAAATTTGGTCCTTTTCAAGCGCAGCCGACGTCGCAAATTTTATCATCGAATTCCCCGACTTCGGGTAGTCCCCATCGAACGTCTTCACGCCGCTCTGCTGCTTTTCCATTGCAACGTTCTGCTGCAGGATCCAGACGCGATAGGAATTTCGAACGTTTCACTTAGAATGATTAGAGAATGATTTAGAGCATGAATGGTAAATTTCGTGGAAGAGGAAACAAAGGTATGCAGGAACGAAACAAAAGATTCCAGGACAAAATGCGACGGGAAGCCTGTTAATTTTCCTCGAGGCCTGCAACAGAGGTAAAATGTTATTCCGCGACGAAATTAATGGTTTCGGTATAGGGGTGGGCCGGTTGGTCGAAAATAATGATCATTTTTAAGGTACCCCTTAAGCGCAACTCACTTCTGTCGAGGCGGTCTTAACTTTCTAATGCTTTTTACATGGTCTGTACGGGGCCACTATCAGCGCTAACGGCAAGTTATGAATACAGAGCTAGGTTTCTAAGTGCATTAAATATGCAGCCCTGATAACGGCAAAAGAGATTAAGCGAGGGGGAGGGTTGGAAGGTATGTATATAATAGGAGAGCGCACAGGTATGTGGCAGCGGTCGCGTTTTACGAGTCGACACTAACGACTTAAAATGAAGCAAAATACAGTAAGACCGTTGCAGGAATAACAACTGCGGGCCGCGAGGCTCCGACAATATTGTCTTTTACTACCTTCGTGGCGGCCATTAAACAAGCCGCTGCTTAGGTATACCCGCGTGTACCATTGCCATTTACATCGACGATCGTCTCAAGTCGTTAATTGACAGACAACGGAATTTATTGAATTCTTCGAGGAGTAAGTGCCTCGAAGAATTTACATTAAGTAATTACCGTCGAGATAGTTTACTCCCCCCTATCGTCAGTAGTTCACCTATTTAACTTCTTGTGCGTAGTAGTACTTTGTTGTACAGGGTGTCTCGAAGGTCCAATTTATTAGCACGATGGTAATTGCTGTGAAGTACATTCTTGTTAGAGATTGATGTTCATTAGATTGTTTGGAGTAATAATGAGCAAGGTTCAAATGAAATATTCTTGTCACTTATCGTTGCTTTAATGATTCGAACCTTCCTGCATCCAGTTACTAACAGAGCAACTATCTTTGGGCAGACGAACAAAAAGGGTAATTGTTTTGAATTATTTCGCTTGGAGTAACGTCTCTCACAGGTGATAGATACCTTGGGGCTAACAGTGAATTCCACGTGTCACACTCGTGGTCCGATCTGATTTCACTTTGATAATGGGTTTCGTGTATTTCACAGTACATAATTTTTCTATTTCACATACATTAGTACATAATTCCTTTTGTGTCTAGGAAGCCTAATAACAGTAAAGTATTTCCGAAGACTGTACACGTCAAGAAAATCATACGGCAAGGGGTTAAACCAGATTTCGTTAATCGCCCGCACGTTACCAGCGACATGTCCCCCGATCGAGTCGTCGTCGCGCATTTTTAATCGTTACAACTGTATCGTTACACGGCGCCTTGTGGCCGGAAGATACACGGTTCTCCGGTTACACGTTCGCTCCGCATTATAAACGTCCCCGGGGCGAGCAATTTCGCGAAATTATGGCGATCCTGGGCCGCCGAGTCGGTAGCGTCGCGGTCGTGGAAACGGGCATTAATATCGAGCGTGCGACGTTAAAGTAGCGAGGCTCGTTTGCCTGGCAGTGTATCGGTTCCCGCTGGCCTTTGCCGTGCCACCAGGATATGAAGCTATCAGTTTTAAGTTGACCGAGCCGCGAGCAGTTAAGATACCACCGGCGGAGACAGAGTTACCGCCTTTCAAATTGATACTTCTACGGGCCGCGAATTCTTTTTCACAGCGTTCCAACACGTTTACCCGCGCCCGCATAAAATCTCCACCCGTTTTCCACTCGTTTTTTCCTCCAACGGTTCCTCTTACCCATCTCTCGCGGTGGAAGTCCGAACGGATGTATTAAAGGGGAAGAGGACTTTCCCGTTGGCGCTCACAGTGCTCCAAAATTTATCCATACGCTTATTTAGCGCGCGGAATATTTGGAAAGTTATGGAGTTTAGTCAAATATACTTGCGTGGTGTAACAATGAAACTATTGTAGGTTTGAATCAGTTTATTTGATGTAAAAACGAAACATTTTTTTATTTAGGGAATGGTGATCTATCTTTTTTCGGAGGAAAGTTTTTTAATATGATTTCAAACGTGGCATGCGGTGGAAATAACTAGGAAATAAACACTATATATGAAGACGAGTAGAATAAGTTATTAAAATAAGCAAATGATTAAATATTGGATCTTTTCAATTCGTTGTTGTACCGGTCACATGATCCTCCAATATGGCGTCCCACGTTACTTGTTTACAACTCGGAACTCGGTCGCCAGATTGAGAATGGCAATGGACATTTTTGTTCCCCCCTTTTATTCGATTTTTTCAATAAAGTCAGTATATTTCGGGAGGGGTTGGAATTAGACGGGAATTCAGTAGAAAGCAGATACGTCACTCGATAACCCAACTGGGACGATGTTAACAGATTCCGCATTCGACGCGATATGTCCAATGAACTTTCTGCTCGACGCCCATTTATCAGTCGACGAAACGAATTTCCTCGACAAAATATCGCGCGCCCGGTGTATCAACGAAACGTCGAATTCGTGGACGCACATATTAACCGGCGATATTCGCGACAGCCGGTATTCAGCGACCAACTGACACGGGGTAGTTCATTGAAACTGATAAGCCGTGCGCCGCAAATTAAATTAGATCGGTTACACCGAGGCGAGGGGGGATCTGTGCAATTCGGAAACATAATATCCACCGTAATTTCGACGGGTGAAATTATTTAAAACCGCGCTGCGTTGCGTCGATTATGAATCTGGGTCGAACAAACATATTATAGACAGGGTGAAGAATCTTTCGCTGCTAGGGTCGAGACGAAAGCCGCCTGTTTGGTAATTTAAGGGGTCATGCTCAGTCAGAAATTTTCAGAAAATCGATTTTTCTACATTTTCTTTAAGTACAACATTCCGATCCGACGAATATCAAATTAATCCACCCTCGAACAGACGAATTCGTCTGGAGCAGGGCAAAAGGATATTTCGAAAACCTCGGTCGTCAGGCGAATTAACGTCCGTACGCCTATAAATTAGGCATAGACGTGGATTAAAGAGGATGTAAAGCGTGTGGGATACCTGGGCTCTAGCTTTTAACCCACTCACGTCCAAGGGAAAACCGGTTGGGGTTCATCTGGAGGATCGAGATCGGATCCTCGGTTTTCGGCTCGCGAAAGGGGGCCTGAAGTATGCCTCCCCATTATCATCGATGTTGCAGTTCAATTTCGCTCGAGTTTCGGGGCCGTTGGGGTGGGTGGGCAGGGGGTCTGTCCGGCCGTAAGTGAAAGAGGGGTGCCCTGTGGTTAGGGTGTGACGAACGAGTGTACGTGTCAGCACTGCAAACCACCCTCGTTTAATTTGCTGAGAGCCGCTGTATATCACCCGCATTCCGCTTCCTTCCCGGGGAAGTAGCCGAAGGAGGAACTTTCCGACGGCCGTCCGGGGAATCTCTTCACTAGTTGATTACAATAAAGACCACGTTTCTCCGCCGAGACGGGCAATTTGCTTGAACCGGACACTGGTGAGTCGCGTACTTCGTCTTTCCTATGGAGATGAACACGGTTATTGTATGGATCAAGGGTATACAGAATAAAACAAACTGACAATCCATTTCGCGTGTAGTGATCAATCCTTTTGTTGTTAGGATTACGATCTGTGGACGATGTAACGATCGTTTAGGTTTCGATGGAATTTTCAGTTATTCTGCATCAAATTTATCGCGTTCGAGTGACACACGCGCACGCTTATAGTTCAATAAAATATTGTAATTGGGCCGTGGCAGACGGATCAATACTCTCGCACCCGTTACTGACCATTCACCGCTGTTAAAAAAACTTTTCATCTCCGATGGCGGCAGTTCAATCGCGCATCTCCCATATTTGAAAATTAGAACGGAAACGGGCCGTCTCTAGGCGCCTTCTGGGTCAAGCATCTTTCATAAGTAACACGTGTACTTTCCCCAGGGGAGGGAAATCGTTTACACACTCCTTGCGGCTCGATATCGTTAACAGAATTTCGCTGGTGAACACGTTCGCCAGGTGTGTTCTCCATCCCTGCCGCCGTTTCGCGAAAAAACCCCCGTTCTTCTAACTACAGGAGTCTTTTAAGGGGAGCGCAACAACACAGTTTTTTTTTAGAATTAGCGTGGGCAGCTCCTTTGAGCCTGGCTTGAAAGAAATTCTCTTTGAAAGCTCGCCGCGTTTTTTTCGACGCTGCGTGCCCTGGAGGAACCGCGACCGGTTGCAAAGTCAAACAAGTCGTAGGCGAAGCTGGTTCACGATTATGCCCACTTGACTTTAGGCCACACAAAACGGCGAGTTCCGTATAGGCTGGATTGCAACGAGCCACCCCTCCTCTAGGATCGTATCTCGCAACCCTTTCTCCTCTCGCACGCCCTACGGTCTCGGCTTTCCTTTGCTGTGTGTGCCTGTGCTCTTGCAGAGAAACCTTTCGACCGAGAATCAACGGCGAAAGTACTTAAACTCCGTCATTCGGGGGTGCAAAACGGGAACGCACCATCCCCTTCGGGCCAATAAGCCGCCAACGTTGGCCAGAAGGCTGGCGGGCAGGTAGCGATACCGTTTATTAGATTCTTGAGTGCGCTAGGGGCAAGTTTCGAGCGTTTTTTAGCGTTGCTTTTCGATAAGAAGATTTGGTTTGGTGGGGAGCCATGGGCGTAGCCAGGTTATTAGTCAGGGGAGGACAAAAATATTAAAAAGGCTGTACGTAGCCAGACACCTTTTATTTTGTTTTTAAAATTATAAATCGTTGAAATTGTATGCGTTCTGTTAATAGAGGCTGTTGGTCGTGTTTCAAATTATACTGCAATAGTAAATATTACTATACTATACTAGCACGACGTGACGAAAGTTATGCACATTTTCTATACGCAATAAAATTGTACAGTCTAATTTGTCAAGACGAGAACAACAGTATTCTATATTACAAAAAATGAGAAAAAGAATACGACTGTTCAATATCGATATTTTCGGCTTAAAATAACGATTTGAGTAGACACTCAAAGCGTTAAAGGGTTAAATTGTGAACCGAGTGAAATTTAGTTAAATAAATCGTAAAGTTCGGAATTTCCGGAGGTGTTCGATTTGTTTTTATTCCGAACGAAACGGATCCGCAACGGGGAATCAGAGATGCGTTTAAGATAGCGTGGGAACGGTGGGTATCGGCTTCCTTCCGTGCAATTTCCCGGTGTACATCGAAAACTCTTGGGGGCGCGTATTAACGGGGAAAAGTCTCGAAACTTGGCTGTTTCAAGCTCGCTCAGCCGGACGCGAGTTAAACGAGCGTACGTGGCTAATAAGCTGAGTCGAGTCAAACCCTCTCTCTCTCTATATATCTCTCTTCTTCCCTCTCTTTCTCCGTCGCGTTTATTAAATTCCTAGGTACACAAAGGAGAACGCTCGAAACGAAAACTCCCGCAACGCGATCCTCTATTTCAACGGTCCCCTCGCGGAATCTCTCGGATAGATAGTAAGCAGACGAACTATTCAAACGGTGTAATGATTCAAATACTAACGGGGAAAAAAGAAATTATATTTTTTTTCGTTGACGTAAACGTATCTGGCCACGATATTTCTGGGCAGGGTAAAGGCACCAATGAATGAACAATCTTGTAACTATTAGAATCGAATTTTAAGTAATAGTAATGTTAATAAATATTTGGCACATGAAAATTAGACTTTTTAATATCTATACCTTTTTATAACGTATATGGTATATATATATATATATATATATATATATATATATATATATATATATATATATATATATATAGAGTAGCGCGAGAATTGTTTGCATATGAAACAAGGAATTGAAATAATCAATATTGAATTATTTGCTTATTTTAATAAATTGATTTACTCGTTTTTATATTTAATGTTCAGTCACTGGTACGTGTTCATGAAACCACACACCATCCAAGCATGCGTAAACACCAACCACACCAGTGCGAATTGGGATTTTGACTTTTTCATGAAGGGAAAGAAATGCAAATTAAACAGCGAAAAGAATGTCTTAATGCATACAAAATTGCACTGAAATTGTACGTTAACCGCGAAACTCTTAAAAACGGAACATAATCCCAGCGACGAAGTAATTGGCTTTTCGTCGCGTGCTCGTTGGAGCTCGACGTGTCCTGTTTCATTAAACTGTCCGGAGCTCCTGGGAGCCGATTCGGTAAGGATTCACGGTTCGACGATCACAACGTCACCGTGGATCAAAAGATCCCGTGAATGTGTTACGTCCCTTCGACAATCTTGTCGCTTTTCATCAGTACTCTGGGAATCTGCGAAAATCTGCTTGGAAGCAGCCTCTCTTTATTGTCCTCGTCTGAAACTAGGCGAAACTTCTTCTCGTAAGCAAACAAATTGTTTATAAAAAATTAAAGAAGGTATATAAAAAAATGTTTCAAATACTCATAAATAGATTGTGGATGTTTATGCAAACACATATCTTTTCTATTCGTTTCACAAGAACTCGCAAGAAACGGAAATTCTTCAAAATAAACATCCTATCAAACTTCGTTAAATATTTCTGTACACTCAGTCTTAAACAATCATCCAGGCTATAAATATATAAAATCCGTAATCTAGTCGTAAAATGGCTTAAATCTTTAGGGTTAGGTGAATTAAAAACTGTCCCACCTTTTGCTTAGCTTTTTATGCATGGTATAAAATTGAAGTTACTCATAGTCATACAGTCTAATATTTTATTCGTATATAATTTTTTTTATATTAAAAAATTTCTGTGCAACCAGGGTTTTTATTTTCTTTAAAATCGTGTGCCTCAATTGATTTTATGAAAAAAAAAACCTTTTTGTACAAGATACCAAAAAGGATGCAGTGAAGGTGTTAACACGAAAAATGCTCCAGTCACTCGTCTTGTTCGAGTCCAACAATTTCCACACCTCCACGCTTATCCTATCACGTCCAATAACTCGCTCGAGGACAATTTGCTCTCCAGAAACGTTTGAATTATCTTCGTTCGACTACCTATAAATCACACACGTAACACCTTTCAACGACGCGAACGATGAAAAAAGAAGAAAATGTCTGGCAGACCGTGCTCGATCGCCGAATCGCATTAAAACACGTGTAATCAAAGCGTCCAGTATTAGAGCTCTCCGATGCGTGACTAAAGGCCTAGCGCGACGAGCGAATGCGCGCGCGCGCTCGCAGCCCTGGTGTCTAAGGGGAAATTCCGATAATTCGCGCAGTTCGATTAAACATTATACAGCCGACGCGGTGAAAGTAGCCAATTTCATGGTGCAGCGAGCCCAATAAAGACACGGGAATGCGTGTCCGCCGCGCAGCGCGTCGGCGAGCGCAAGATTGTTCCGAGTGTGCGTGCGCCGAGAGACCCCAGGCTGATTTTTTTTTCTTTTTTCACCCTGCACCACGGGATTTTATAGAGCGGCCCGGCGAAGGTTAACTTTTATTATCGCACGCCCGTCTGTGTGCTCGATTAATTTTATAACGTGTTCTCGCCCCCTTACCTCTCACACACACAGTTGTCTCGCATTCGTTTATCTTCTTTGGTTCCCACCGCGAGTTCTGCGAGTTCTTCGGTGTACCAGAATGGTTTCGGATCATCAAAAGTTCGATTTTTTGATAGTTATTTATTCTATGGAAGTTTCTCGAGTGGTACCTTGTTAACACTAGAACTACCGAACGCCATTATAAACCGTAAGTGGCTAAAAAGTTCCTCCGTAGCTTGTACGTATATACAGTGAGTGTCAAAACTAGTATACATCTTACAAAGGTGAGGTTAACTATATCCGCCAATCGATCTCACGCTGCTAAAGGCGAAATCGACGAAATAAGAGGTCCAAGGGGAAGTGATACTTTCTCGCGGGGTCGCGTATTGCCGGTTCGCAGTAAAAAAAGAAGTGAATTATTATATTGGAACGTATGCAAGGAGCTGGAGTTGGGACGAACGGGTACAGCCGATGGATAATAAAAAACCCGACAGAAGAAACGCATATAGCGCCGCGTGTCGTGAATAAGCAAGTCCAGAGACCGAGGAGGCGTGCGCGTGAGCGCGTGTGGGTGGTTGGTGTGTTCGCCGGGTCCGTTTCGAAGAAAACTTTTTTACGATCGACGTAGCCGTCCGCGGTTTTCTATTTGTTTTTAAAAGGGCCTCGTAAAAAGCGTGCCCCGTCTCGTTCGCAGGACGCCCATAAAATGGCCAGTGGGTGTGAAGGGCTGACAGGGCGGGTTATACGGACCATCAAGGTTGCACAATCTGTCATAGAAGTTTGGTGGCTAGACGGACAGGAGGGGGAAACAGAGCAACCTGTTGCTTCATTGTTACTCGGGGAACGTGCATGGTAGCCGTGCGTACATAAACCGCCTTTCTCCTAACGGGTGCAACAACGGGAGACGATGCAACGGGAGCTTGTATCCGGCCAGGAGTCATTTTCGCGGTGAATCCGTTGGATCAGTGTTGTTTTGTCACCCACCCCCCCTTTTGGATAGTTAATTCTCAGTATCACGGCAGACCAGTTTTTGTGTAGAGACATCCGGGAGATCGCTCACCATTTATTTATTAATAAATATTTTTAAATAAAAAAATTACCTTATAATTTAGAAACTGCAATCTTTGAAACACAAACACATTGTTTGAAAAAGGTGTTATAGTTTTTGAGAAAAAAATACGCAAAGAAGACTCTTTTTTCAGCCTCCCGACTGAGCATGACCCCTTAAAGGGTTAATTTACCTGCGCGGTGCCGGATGGAAGGCGGCGATGCACCGCTAACAAGACGTATTGCTCAACAGGCGTGTCGGTTAATCACAGAGTCGTTGCCCGGCTCAGCCAGTATCAATGAGCAACGAAATGTTCGAGGCCCCCTGGTCGGAGCTTCCGCGAAAGAGATGGCCCAGGCCCCCCTCAGAGGCTCTCCCTCTCTTTCTCTTATGTCTGCGCAAATTCGCGGAGTGGATCCACCGTGGATCCACCGTGGATCCACGTGACAACGAGAACCGGTATACCGAGGGGCCCCAGGATGATCTATGCGTTGCGGGACTTGGGGCCGCGGCTAAGGTGCATTCTCTCCCACCTCCTCTCTCTCTCTCTCTCTCCTCCGTTTGGCGATACCGAGGGCTAAATAATATCAAATACGCGAGAAGGAGGCACCGGACACACGGGCCAGGCCGCGCATACGTGGCCTCCCCATTGGCCATTGAGGTGTCCGCCGGTGAGTAATGCCATAATAAATTATCTGACCGTTCCTGGCTACCGCACTTGCGCCTCTCTATCTCTTTCGGCCCCTTAGACCCCCACTTGCTACCCTTCCCCTTTACCATTTCCTTGGATCTCTGTTGCTGTCTTTTTGCTCGAGCTTTCTTTTCTTTGTTGTCTCGGTGATTTTCTGCTTGGCCTCTTGGTGGACTACGGAAATCGTAGGTCTTCGTTGTTAGCTACGTTTAGAGCTAGAGATAGGTTCCGGATATTGTTAGGGCATTGCCTGATCCGGTGGGGTGCAAGGTCATTGTAGGCTTCTTGGGAGGACTCTAGGTGAGCCTCGTGTGTCTTACGGGAGTGTTCAATATTGGTTCTATTATTGCGATGTGGTCGAAGAAGTTGACTATGCGAAGTTAACAACTGAAATAGAGACCATATTTCTATTCGTAAAGTTATCATCGAGACGTGCATGTATTTCAGGCCATTATCGGATCTTTCGTAAGAAAGGGTTGAACTTAATCGGGATATTCTCAGTGGTACATTTAAAAATGTATTTTCGTTTCCAGCGGGAATCGATGTTGGCCGATCAATTCGCAATGGAATACGAAGATAGGCTCGGTCGAGGGAAATCGGTCAAGGTGATTCTTTATTCAGCCACGCACAGGCATTGGTGCATACTTGATTTTTCGTAAAAGTTTTCGGTACAATTCTCAATGAACTAAACGTTGAAAACCCTATCAAGCATTGGCTTTTTTCTTTACTAAAAAGGGAGAGCAGAACCTTGTTTAGAATCATAAAAAATTCTGTCAGTAAATGATCACTGAAAATGTAAATAGAAAAAAATTTTTAATCCAGCAAATTGTGTAACAACTGCGAAGTGCCGTACTCTACTCGGAAATAATTCAGAAACAATTACGTTTCCAGTATCCGTAAAAAAATTAATATACACATAAAGAGGACGTCCAAATTTGATTCAAATTTCAAAGTTCACACAAACACAAAAATAGTTTCAGTTAGCAGGATACGAAACCGTTATATCGAGAAAAAAAAAGGATTAATTTTCACCGAAGCATATCGTAGTTTCAATTCTAAATGGATAATCGTGGAATTAATCGGATTCGGATTGCTATGAAATTAAATCGCGGATTTCGCGACGCTCGTCGTCGCATCTACTCGCGAACATTGATCTCGTTATTATGAACCGTTCCCCCGTAATATGATCGATGGCCGAACCGGAATCACGGCTCGCTTCCGGCGACGGGTGTTTGATTTATTCGACGTGCCTGAATTTTCAAATCATCGAACGCCCAGGCAACGGGGAAAGGGACGATCGGAACCGTTTCGGTTTACGATCGTCGCGTGCGTACTTCGTGTTATGCATCTCGTACTTATGTGATGCATAACTTTCGTGATTATAACCTAGATTTAGTTCTAAACGAGCCGTCGCTAAATTCCCCTGGAATGTCTAAATATATATGATAAAATCACCGGGCAATTGCGTGACATGGGGAACGTCCGATTTCGTTAAAAAATGTCTTGTTAACGGTGGATACAGAACGGCGAATGAGGTACATTCTTCGCAACGGCATTTTAACTTTCTTTTTCTCCTCGCTAATGGATAGTTTCGCGAATGATTCAGATGTATTATCCTGTTCATTCATTAGACGAGTCTGATTGCAAAGGGTGAAACCACCCCGAAGACCACGAAACCAACCAGAAATGGAAAAACAGAATCCACGAAGATGTATTGTGCACGCGAATTGGGTCCCCTAAAATAGAGCGCGACGAAAATTACAAACGGAGAGAAGAACAGGTTCACGGCGAAAACACTGCTGTCGAATGTGCATCGGGAATTAAAAAAAACGAGCGTGCCGTTACGTTTAACGCGCGACAGAATACTCGTCTGCTCCCCGCGGTTTTTCCCAATTTATCCAACGAGAACGGGGACGAATTTTAGGTGTTTCGTTTCGATGGGAACCCACCCCGCCTGGCAGTGGCCCGATTTCTGCAACTTTTTACCTTTTCGGGAGCCTTTCACCCCTATTATTATGAGTTATTTTACTCGTTGATCAGTGTAGTCATCGAAGCTCAAGAATCTTTTTCCATTTCCGTCTATCACGATCACTCTACCCTTCACCGAAGCTTCGCAACGTGCCCAGGACTCGATAGGAAACAAATTGAATATATTCGAAACGCCACCTGAATATTCATCCAGTCGTTCTTTTCCCGTTTATCCAACCAGAACGGTGACGGATTTTCGCTGTTTCACCGTCGACTGGACCCCCACCGTGGATTCACGCATCATTCCCCCGCCCCTCTGCACTGTGCTATCCCTCTCTATTATCAATTTCACCGTGGAAAGCCCTGAAATTCGCATTCGCACGCAGCTCCGCGAACAGCCCGGGGACGTTTGAACTCGCGACCGATGCCAACAGAGTCGCCCGCGGTTTGCGGCAGTTGCGAGGAGTGCCAGCAGCACCCCCAATCAAATTCCAACAATTACGCGGCTCCGTAGACCCGAGGGTTTGGGTTTGCCTCCTCGGGGCGAAAACCGGGCTCGTTTTACAGTCGAACCGACCCGAAAACCCTCCCCCTCCCTTCACCATTTCCCGCTCAAACTACCCTCCCCCGAGCCACGCTGGTCTCTCATTCGCCTGTGTACCGCCGTAAACCCAAATTGCATTATTAAAATCTAATCTACCTTCGGCCGAGTACTACGTATGGCCATCGGAAATCTGATACACCCTGAACCGAGAGAGATGAAGAGAGAGAACGGACACATGGGGTGGGGAGACAGGAAATGGATGAAGGACAGAGGGAGGAAGAGGATCGAAGTTCGATGAACGGTGCAGCCGGCCAATAGGAGGAGGGAGACTCACCCCTTGGGAATGATATAGGTAGTACATTCGAGATCGAGAGATTAGAAACGATTTCGTTGGTACCTGTCCACCACATCTGCTGTAACGTGTAACTGTTTCATGATTGTGCGTTGTTTAGGGAGAATGGAATAGTAGTTAGCGTATAGGGGGGAAGAATGTATGAAATTTGAGACGGACGAGGAGAAATTGTACGATTGGTGGAACTTGGGAATGATTCCAGGTGAATGCATGGAGAGAAATCTGACGGAGGAATGATTGAGGGGTATTCGGGGTGATTTGGAATGGTCAAGTTTGATTTGTGAAATTTGTTTTGTGTTTAGTGAAATTGTTGATGCAACGACTTTGCGATAGATTTTTGAATTTATTGGGGATTTTGTGGAGTATCGTTTTACGAGGATGTAAGGTAGCATTTGATAGGGTGGTCTCTGCGATATTTGTATTGCTTGCCTTTCTAAAAATGGAGCATGAGTTTTATTTTAAAATCAATTGACTCTCGTTTATAGAATCAATAATATACAGAAAATTGTCTGGTGTTCTCACAGTATTGAAAATAGTGATCACATTGTTCTGTGTAAAAATTAATAATAGCCAGGCTAAGACGTCAATATTTTTAACCATGTTATAGGTTATAGGATGACAGACGTCAATGGGGATGGTTTTACATAAACACTGAGCGTTTGATTTTTACGGTTATCCGGGTGTAGGTGGATGACGCTCGTTGGTTTTATTAATATTTTGTCGGGTTGTTTATTCTTCCCTAGTTTGACGTAACAAGTGCACCGGTCTGAATATATTTTTGTGACGATAGTATCTCTCGGGGTTCCTTATTGTATATTATTTAATAAATCGTTATAGCCTTTTGTAGGATGTTTGTTCCTTTGCTAGTTTGACGCAAGACTTCGAGTAAGAGTGAGCAGATACTTTTTTAGATGGCTGGAAATATCACCTACCCTCTGGTATTTATTATCGAATAATTCACTGCTTGTTTCGTTACTGTATTTTCGTAGGAGGTACTTATAGATAGCAGTATCCATTGGTATTTATTTACGAATCCAGTGCCTAGACGATCTTCAGATCTTTTGAGAAACATCATGAATTGGAAATTAGAGTAGAGTCTGTATAGTTCCTTCAGCTATTTATTCTCACATACACACTGCACTCTGATGTTTGTGCAAACACAGTTTTAATGCACTGTGCTATAGAAACTGTGATTAAACATAAAATCTCTTGCTCCATTAAACGCACTATAAGATTCGAAACGGAAGAAGAAACCTCCTCAAACATCATAAAAAATTTCATATCCCAGTATTCTATAAAAGAATCTGAACTCTTTGAGGCGCACATTTTTATTTAGGTATATATATTTTAATTCCCTATTATACTGGGTCATTTATCATAAAGTAATCAACAAACATGATTGTGTATTTCTAAAATTTTTTCCTCTGCCTAAAAAAGAAAGGATTGAAAAGGACAGTATATGTCTCGTTTGTGTGAACAAGAGAACTAGTTGACCATTTCAAGCACCTGGTAGCAGAAAGACACTATATCCTATGTAACACTTTTATATTCAATTGAGAAAGCGGTATGTTTTCCTTAGCACCATGCTTTAAAGACTTAAACGAGGCACACAAAGCGAACAACTCGCACAATTCGGCTTCAACTCCACCTCGAAACACTTTACACAAGAATAAAAAAGTCCATAAAATCCCGGCCCTTTAGAATCGAAAAGTTTACCCACGCTCTTTTCACACAAATGAAAAATCACCACTCGATATAAAACCTGTCCAAACAGTTTACGAACGACCACACTACTCCACGCGTGCGTGCCCCAAAGAAACCCGAAACGTCAGGCATCCCCGTTAATGACCGAAGAAGCAAACCTCCGACGATCAAATAATCATAATTCAACGATGGATAATCGATTCGCCGTTTTCTGTTTTATTTTTTTTCTCCGTCGTTTCCTTCGAAAGAACCCGCAGGGACGAGTAAACGATCCAGGTTCCCTCTTCCCCTCTTTCCACGTGCACGGGGGCGTATTAATTTCCGGTCAGGACACACGGTGGTTCTCCCTTTCCCCCGATTCGACGGGACGAAAACAGGCCCGGGTCATTTGAATGGGCGCGTGAGCTCGCGAGCGACAGAACACCGATGATTATCTCAATGGTTTATGGAACTAGGCGAATCGTAGGCAACCGAACCTCTGGGTAATATTTATACGGTTTGCAACAGGTGAGAAGCGTGCGGTTACGTTCCAACCACCGACCGTGTTGTTCGCCCCTGCCATCATTGGGGCCGCAATTAACCGAGGAAAAAAAAGGGAAAGACTTCGAGAAGAGGATGAACACGGAGGGGAAATAAACGATGGTCGACAACGAGGGCTACTTATAGTCCACGCCCTCCGTCAGTCGTGCGCGCGCGAACGGTCTTCGAGCGTAGAATCCGAATTTTTAAGATTATGTACAGCGACGAGCAAACTCTGCTTCCACTGGGGGAAACAGTAGGGAAACGGCCTCCTAACATTTGGCATTTGGAATTAACTATT
>NW_015373900.1:452302-578402 GCF_001272555.1 Dufourea novaeangliae | reverse complement strand
AAACAATTAGAATAAAAAAAACAAGGAATCAAAAAATGTACCAGTTTTTCCTTAAAAGATTCCACACAATACCACCAATAGGTCAGCAGCATCAATTATTTAGAAGGTTTCTCGCTTCTTCCGGGTTCCATCGATCCTCCAGGATTCCAGCATCATCGATCTAATAGACCAAAAGCTCGGCTCCGGAACGTCCGACCGCGGGATTCATTAATGTAAAGCTATCAAAACGTTCGAATTATCAGGCGCCAGCGGTGTACACAGAGCGGTAATCGACGCCGATGAATAATTAACGCGGGGCTTCAATGGAGAAGTTCCAACGGGCGAAGATTAAAAACGTTGGAAAAGACGAGAAAGGGGGGAGGGGGGGGGGCTTGAAAGCGCCGAAGTTGCGACACAGCTTTCGCTCGGGCCGATTAAAAAGAAGAAAAGACCAGGACTAATGGAGCTAAAAAACGGGGGATAATAGCGTCGCGACGAGAAGTTTCGTTCCCGACAGACGCAGACGTATCCCTTAAATATTCATGCGATTTAATATCGTCCCGAATATTCGCGCGATAAAGCGATGCAAACGAGCCAACCGCGAGAATTTCAACTTTTCGTACTCGCGCTGATGGAGTTGAAAAATCCGCGATACGAAACGGATGGACGTTAAACTTTCCTCTCTCTTCTACGTGGATCGGTTGAAAAATTAATCGGAAAGACAGCTTACACCGTTTTTTAACTCTTTGCACTCGATTGTCCTTCAACTTTTCGAGGTGGGTTAAAACATATTCCAACATGCATGAAAAGCTACGCGAAAAGTGGGACGGTATTTAACCCACCTAACCCTAAAGAGTTAACGAAATACCTTCACGACCGGCCACGTACGATTCGCGAAACACACACCCCGCAGCTTACCGAAATCTTCACGGAAAAAAAGAAAGAAAGAATCGCCGTTCTGGGTCCATCGGCAGCCGAATTTAGTGCCACCTATCAATTACATTTTCACGTCGCGGTAATTGGATTTAGCGGAGGGGCCCCGGCCCAACTGGCCGGAGCGGATCGACTCGGAACAATAAATATACAGGTATTTTCATTATCGAACGTCGACAGCGAGCCCGCTCGTAAAGTCTTCGCGGAACGAGCCACGATGATTTACCGTTTTTCACCCCACCCCTGTGTTCGGTGGCCGTTCGCGGTCTCGGTGCTCTCGACGGCGAAACAACGACCAGTTAAAATTTCCCTAACAATACGAACAGATATTTCGTCTATATTCATCCCCCTTCACCACCCCTCTAACTAATCTTAAACGAGAAATATACGGTCGACGTGGCTGCCACGCCTCGCTCATTCTTCCCGAAACCGCTGTCATTCCTCCAGCTGGCCTCCACCTTCGATATACGTCAGTATACATATACAGGGTGTCCCGAAATATCTTCGACTCTCGGAAATCAGGGGTTCCTGGGATAATTTGAAACAACTTTTCCCATACCGAAAATGTTGTACGAGGTTTTGTTAACGAGATATTAACGAAAAACGCCGACCAATCAGAGCGCGAGTTCCCTCGACTTCTCCACCACCCAGGTTCGGTCTGTATTTCTAATTACAGGGACCGACGCGCGGTTTTCTTCGACCTTCAAACGATGCAGCAGCTCCGAGGCCCCGACCTGGAATCAACGAAAATTACGGATTCGTAGCGCCACTCGATCCCCACCCCCCCTTCTGGTGGATCCCTTGGTCTATTAAGGGAACTATTAGAAAGGATCCTGTTAACTCGTAAAAGATATGTTAGGTCTTTATGGGCTTGATCCTGTTTCTATATAGGGTTCTACGGAAATGGTGGGTATACAAACGGGAGGACAGAGGTGATTCGTTATCTGGAAATAAGTTAAAGGTGCAGAATGAAATCCTGGACATTCCTCCGAATTTGTATTTTTATTGAAAAAAATTTTGATTCAACAAACGATTCTCTCGAGAACTCAAGTGAAAAGTTCTATTCTGCGGATTAATAATTTATTTTCCGGTAAGTTATCGTTTACAATCGGCGTCTACCATTATTTAAATCGTATTTTGTACGTTATTCGTGAAAGTATTTCGAGATAAAGGATCGAACGGTATCATTTTTAATACGAGCAGGGCAGAATCGCCCTCAGAAATGCGTTACTATCAATTTTCCAACAACAATGTATTAGACTGTCTTTTTTTTCTTATCTCGTTGATCAGAATCTACAGTTTAAATTCGTGGGAGGGCCGAGGCAATTTTTCTTAAAGGCTCCGATTTATCTTCGCCATTGGGCGCCGTCCGTGAATGCCAAAGCGATATCAAAGGGGAAACGCGAATCACACGGATGAATGGGGAACGATCGCGGGGGCCGGAGGATCCGTGAATCGCGGCGTTGTGCTCGGTCGCGTGTTAGATATGTCCGTGTACGGTTCGCCCGTTCTACTAATATTTCCTTGTGATTCCTCCTGCGGGGATCGGATGCACCATTGTTGTCCGTCCTTGTGTTTGATTGTTACAAAAGTGTCTGTGGATATCCGTGAAATTAACCGCGGGGAATAACGGAATAGTTGAAATTTGTGAATTTCACCTATTGCATTAGAGATGGAAAACTGAAATTTTAGAACCAGTGAAATTGGCAAATTTTTATAAGGACAGTGACAAACAATCTGGTCGAATAAACCAAAATTTCAAAGCAAAGTATTGTTTTAATTATGATTTTATGAAAAATGAATTCGGAAGAATATTTTCAGTTCTAGATAAAAATATATTATCTTTAAGTATATTCGTTTTGGAATACAAGAAAAAATGTAACTCTGTGGCACACGTAATAGTCTGCCACATGCAGAGATGAGGCAAAATAATGTGAATTCTACCCAGTTGAACGCAGGAGTAACCTTGAAATATTTTTAACACCTCCAATTATCGAGCCCTCGTAAAGTTTTAATGACACCCTCTATCGCTTTCAACCACCCTATGCGTTTAATCTTTCCGACTCATGCTTTTACTTTCTGAGACGGGTTTATTTTTAGATCAAGAGAGGTTCCATGTACCGGGTGGTCGATAATTCTCACGACATCCTTACCCTGGTTCAACGAACGTTCGTTAAGGGGCAAAGATGTTGAACTTCCGGATGAAATGTCTAGGGTGATCTATATTAACGCATTATTTACCGGTTTATATTTAATAGGTTCAGCAGAGCTAACGATCGACAGCCAAAGAAATATTATCGAACAGTTCAATGATAGCAGTAAATTAAATTTATGGAAAGTAACAAAAACTGTAATGGAATAACGTAACGATTTTTTTCTGCAACTCTGATTTAAGGGTAATACTAATATGTTTTTTTTTTATCTATAAGCATTGAAATTGGAAAGCGTATTAATATACTACCCGTCATTAAAGTCTTAAAAATACCCTCGTATCCTTTAAGCGTGACAGACTCCAATCTCATTAATTTTTTCGTAACATTCGAATCACAGTTCTCATTGATCTTCCCTCGTAAACCGAATATCAAATCCTCTGGATACGCACAATAGATGCAAGGAGGTATCTAAGGCGGCATATTGGGTCGACGGTTTAAATCCATTTTTTATCTTTATGGAATGGCGAGACTTTTAATGTCTTCTTCGAGTGGCCGGTGGGTTTTAACGAGGCAATGAAACACTTCCTGCTGTAACGGCTACCGTTGACCGCTTCGGCTCTCACTTTCGACCGATTCAATGTCCTATAAATCACACTTACGAGGATACACGATTAAAAGTATCGATATTAACGAATCAATTATCACTGAAGCAACGCGTGCTTTTTTTTTTACCAAAGGGATCAAAATCTTCTGCATCGAAACGTTTCTCACCTAGAGCACAATAAACAGTCCATCGACCGTTTCCCGATCGCAATCGGAAGGGCACGTTCGCGAGATAATTGCCGGAAGGGGTCGATCGTTCGGGAATTAATTAAACGGTGATCCACGGCCGGAATCGGCGTCACCAGCCTGTACATTAATCCCGCTATCGGTTCATGCGATCGAGTTAATTCCCCGTGGAAGGTGTCCCTCTGCGTGCAAACCGAAAAAGGCACTACCACTACTACCAAATGGTTACCACCGTAAATCTCCGCTGGTGAGAGACGCCATTAACGCGGGGCCCGGTTATCTGTACGGTAGGTGACACCACACACGTCTAGGTGGCGTGAATCAGATAGCCGGGGTTAGGCCCATTGATTCCCGGTGGAACCAGTTCCTCCTGTGGTGCAGACAGTTACGCTCCATATCCCAATTTATTAACGGCGGTGGGTCTGGTAAGGTCTCCCTATCTCTTTCTCTCGCGAGGAATCATGCGAAGAAAAGGTCACGGTGTGTGTATGTGTGTGTGCCCCGTATACAATATCCGCGAGAAAGCACCACGCATGAATGGGGACCGTCGCCAAGGCCATAATTCAATGAAACCTACGCGGCTGCCCCCGCGTACAACAGTCGCGGCCATATTATTTACGTGCAAATTGTATTTTAATTTCCGAATGGTATATATTTTGCTGGGAAGTTTGCTGAACTACAGAAACTAGATTTTATATTATATTATTTATTCATGTATTAAATATGAAGAATTAGATAATAATGAAAATTTCAACCTTGTTTTATTCGTCAATAGTAAAGTTTCTTTCTTTTATTTTATTCTAAGAATTCAATGAATCGACGAATATTTCGTGTCGAGCAGAGTAGCTTTAAAAACTAACTCTTCCTGTAATTACGTCTGGCTCTGGGCTCTAGATATTTATAATACACCTTTTTTCAATAACGATCGCCCAGTGAAACCTTCCTCAACGATCCTCAATACTCTATACTCTATATACTCTATATAGCCTATATACTCTATATACTCTATACTCTGTAGTATAGAGTCTATACTCTATGTGACCCAATACGACCGAGGTTAACAGGTCACACAGACTCCAGCGTCGCCAGAATTAATAATTTTCCCCGTTCACAGACGACACCGCCACACAAACACCATTTGCCCTGCGAAGTAACTCTTTTAATTAAGACGTTCTCGATATTAATTATTGTCGCCGAGAGATCGATCGTCGCGTGGGACCGTTGGGTAATGTACCGCGCTTTCGAATCCGCGTAAACGTAATTGAAACCGATCGTGGCCGTCTGGGGGTGGATGGAGGTGGTGTGGGGGATGGAGGAGGGATGAAATTGCGAAAGATAATTGGCGGGGCAGGTGGACGAAAGCGTCGACGGTGTGTGTTTCTGAACCGAGTTGCTGGAAGGCCATCGAGTTCGGGACTGCCGGAAGTTTCCTAGCACCTCCAGCAAGAGAGAGAGAGAGAGAGTGAGAAAGAGCGAGTTCGCCGGAAGTTTAAACGTTCGCGTAGGAGAAGCGCGGCGTTCGACAACAGGGGATACAACACACTTTCCCGGAATGCCTGTTGCCACGGTGAAAAGAAAAGAAAAATAGGAAGACTCGACGAAGCTTTCACCGAAGGGAAGAGCGCTAAGTGCATCGTGACATCCTCGCTCATTAGCCGCCGAATGATTATTCCATAAACGCTTTTACCTATTGGCCCGGAGTTCGCGGGACGTCGACGACGACGAGGATCGATACTCGGCGACTAAATTAAACGTAGAGTCCGTGTGAACTTTCTTAACGATCTCGTTTGAAAAATTGTCTCGTTCAATTAAGCTGTCACGTTGGTTTGAGCGTTTAATGGAAAACGAAGATGGTAAAAATAAATTTTGATTCTGGACCACTGTGTGATGTTTCGAAATAAACAATATTTTCTCAGACAATCCAGGTGTTCCCTTCTACAACTCCGTGTCAACTGTTTTCATTTTCGACGCGTCGGCGTGTACCGTGGAATCATAAAATCGAACGTCCCGTTTAAAATCCACGGCCACGTCGATCGACGCCGACCTTGGGGGCTCGGCAATTGCCAGCAATTTTGCGGATCTTTGTTTTAGGCCTGTTAATGTTTGCGCTAACGCGTGCTCTTTACGACCGTAATCACGGATGTTCCTCTCTCGGCTCGTCCGCGGTCTGCGAAGCAATCGTCGAAACACTGTTATTAACCGATAATAAATTTCGGAGAAGCTCGATCGACGAAGCACGACGTAGAAATACACCATTTTCGAATCGGCTCGCGTGTGTACGCTGGACGAAGAGTGGAAGGGGCGGGAACCGTCGAAAATCGTTGCACGGTCGGTTTAAAACGCGAAGAAATGGGCCAAGAAAAGTCTCGGTCCCACTGTTGCCATATGGTTACGTATTTTAAATTACGAAATAAAATATTAGTATCGTGTATTTTCAGAATGAAAGGGTTAATTCTGACTTAAAGGTAAATTAATCGCTAAGCACTCAAGTAAAAAATACTATTAATAGACGATCTACATAAGTAATGTCTTGAAAGCAATCATTTTCAAAAAGAAATTTCAAATTACTCACAGATTCGATATACTTTTCCTCGCTTCGAACCGTTGGGAATCCTCGTGGCACTGCGATAAGAGCGTTGGACCGAAGTTAATTCCACAGATAAACGGGCTCGTGTAAATAATTTTTCGGGAAACGGAAATCGTGCGAGCTCCGGAGTCGTCTTCTCCTTCGTCTCGTTCTCGTTAACCTTCCGGCCACCGTTTATTTCTCTTGTTACAGCCACGACGCGGACGGGGCGGACGGCGCGCGCGCGCGTGCTCACTTTACGACCGTAAGTGTACTAATGGAACATTCCTTTCTTTCCGAGTCAGTGACACCGAGACCATTCGCGGAACGTCCCCATTGGACGAAAAGAAAATGGCCTCGTGAGATCGTGGGGGTTTAAGAAGGGTGATTGATCGGTGGACTCGTGGAGTCGGAAAACGGGTGAAAAAAATTGGACGAGTTCCGTATGGGTTCGAGGTAATATACCTGCACCGTGGATTGATGGTTATGATGCGTTTCCACTGTAGAACAACTATCGAGGCTCCACGATCGAGAGCCATTCGAGAACAGGATGAAATTGTTTGGCTAAAACAGAATAGAGAATGGATAATTAAAATTATTTCGTTGTTATAAATTGTGTTAGACGATGTCACCTTGTTTTATGTCGAGATGAAATGAGCCACTTTATTATAGGTCGAAATAGACCCGAAAACCGTACCAGAGTTAATGTGTAACAAATAAGTTGTCTTTATCGATGTATCGATTTGTTCAACATTTTTCAAAGCCAAGCTATTTCATCCTCCATTTAATGTACCTTTAATTCCTTCTGTTTCCCTATAAAAACTACCCCACAGTAAAAGTTTTATTCACCGAACCTCTTCTGTCGTAAAGTCAATAAACAGCCTTCCCCATGTACCAAATCTGTACATCGACTGTCACTTTAGAGAACAGAAAACGTGGCACCACAGACAGACGACGAAAAATTTTTCATCAAAAGTCCTCCTTATTTTCATCTCTTCAAGTGTCTGTTAGCGTTTCAAATGGAGGTCCGACATTTTGACAGTATCAACAAAAAAAAAAGACTGAGTACTCTCATCATGTTATCATTGCTAAATATAGACCCCCTCTAGTAACCATAATTATTTCGTCGATGCGACGATATAGGACAGCTGGAAAAACATGCTATTCAAAGTAATTGAAGAGCATCGAATCCGTAAGCACCGCTACACCCTCTACAACCGTGGCAAGTGTATACAGGGTGTCCCATTTTAAGTTTTGCGTGGAATTATTTCCCAAAATATAGTTTGATCGAAAAAATGCAAATCTTCCCTAGGTGGACATGTTTCCAATGGTGGTGACCATTTCATTTCATTCGAATTGAACACCCTGTGTATCTGGATCGAAAATCGTTCTCCAATTAAGGGTAGTTGGAACTTCATCGTTCAGCCACGAGGTCGTCCGCGTGTTGCCCTTCGTAACTTTAATCACCCGAGTACGAATTAACCAGTCGATCGTTCGTGACGAATGAATTCGTCCCTGGTCGTGTTGACATTGGCCGTTTAATTCCATCGCGACCCAGCACGCGATACTTTTTCTCGTCGAACATCGACGAAAAATCGAAGGTGAAACGGTGGGGGTAGAAGAAAGTATCAGAGCACTCGAAAGCGTCTTCAACTTCACGTTTCTGGTTTCACCGGGGCAAATAGGAAGTTGTTCACAATACTCTCGGCCGGCGACCCGAGCCATTATTTATTAAAGATCCATTCTTTTTACCCAGGGTGAGGTTCTGGGGAAGGGGTAGTTTCGGGCCGAACGTGTCTTCGAGCGACGATATCGGGAAAAAGTTCGCCACCAGGGAAGAGGAGATTGGTTAGAAACGTCGAGAGCGAACGTGGAGGCTGCACTGGTGGTGGAGGATGCAGCTGAAGAAGAGGAAACGTACCGATCAACGATAGCGATCTTATTGTCGCGCGGCGCTCGTGTGGAGGAGGCTTAAGGAGGTCGAGGGAGCTATCCTATCTATCTCTGTCCCTCGTCGGCGACTGGATCGAGTAAATTACAAAGTTGATTGTCAATAACCCGTTATGAGGTATATACTTGGCGATGTCCCGTGTGAGTTCGATCATTGAAAACGCTCGACCCTTCGTGGAGCATCGATGAGAGATTTCATAAATGGTGAAGTTTGCTTAGCTCGAGTGGAGACCGAGGGATTTGCAAGCACGGATTTATGATACGAACATTTGAATATAGAAAATTATACGTATGGAATTATAGTGTTGTTTCGTGGTTGTGCTTTGTTATTAGCAGGGGGTGTGGATTATCATGCGAACACATAGTTACGAAAGTGGGGGATTATAGAAACAGGTATTCCCTTTATTATGGGTTTTATTAGGGTGGAGCTGGAATAAAGCTGGATTCACATTAGCGAAGGTATGGCCGGATCACGATCAGTGTGAATTTTGACTACAGTAAATCCTCGGTAAGTGTTCGGAGGCTCCTGGGCACTGACAATGAGAGATCCCCAGGTGTAACGCTAACTTTTTGATGAGGTTTAGTATAGTGGCGGAGCTTGGAATTCCGAAGCCAGTGATATTTGTTTCAGCCGCGTATGGCCATTAGTTTATGAAATATTTAATATTCAGTGCCGAGATGCCTTCGAATATTCGTCGAGGATTTACTGTACATCTCGCTGGTGTAAATCTGGCTTAAATGTGCATTTTGAAATTTTATGGGGGTTCTCAATGTGATTGAAATTCGGAAGATATGCCTGTCCTATAATTGCATATAGCTCCCTCTATAACTGTTAGTGGATCATCAAATAATCTGTCCTTTAAAATACAAATGACACAATCAAAGTCAGACGCGATTACACACGTTATTTATAGTGACAGAAAATGTTCCATGAATCTAGATCAAACGTGATTTGGAAATACTCATAATTGTTCTAGATGTTATATAACGATTAACGATGATACACTAACGGTTCGTTCATAGTGTTTATTCTAAGAAACCATTCTATTCACATGTACGGAAGCGTATTCCTTATTCCACACTGAAAATTCCTATACCAAGCCTTTTCCTGACCGTTCTGTATCTTCGTTTCTCGGGGATCTTTTATATTAGACAGAAATTCAGCCCATCTCTGACGGTCGGTAAATTTTTACACGGCCTCATCCCATGCGCTTCGTGCATCGAAACAACACGTATACCTATACCCGCCGAAAGACCACTGCGACGCTGCCTTTTGCATCCAATTCCCTTGCTCCTCCCCCGAACTGGCCGTGTATCCTGTCTTATTGAAAATTTTATTCTCACCCGTTCCGATGGAATCTTTATCTTAAAGCAACGGGCCTCGGCTGTTCGGGACACACATACAATATCGACAGAAAGTTTTCGAGCGATTGGAGCTTGAATGGAGAAAACGGGGATATTCGTATACGAATTGTCACTTTTTAACTGGTTTCAGGCGAGACATGCAATTAAAATAATGCCTGTAAAATAAAAGGGAACGAAAATTATCTGAAAAATATGAATAGTATGAAAAGGCAACCTCCAGAATTCGAAGTCACAGTTTGAATTAATTTTTAAGTTTATTCTTCGTGAACGAAAATTAATTTGAACGCCTGCTGTTTACAGGGTGTTGAAAAAAATGATCTAGATGGATTTAGTAGGATTTTAAGTGCTTATAGTACTCGCCGAATGGAGTAAAAAATATCTGGTCCACATGGATCCTAAAATCAATCTTACGATGCAAAATATAAAAGTTTATTTTCACATTTGTTGCAGATGTTCGATATGTCTTCATCCATTTCAACAGAGAAGTCACATTTCCGGATCATTGACGTATATTTTCAGATACACCTTATCTCGTATTGCCTGTTCGACATGCAACGATGAACTGATATACTTCTAACCCAATTCTTGTCTTTATATTAAATATGTTGAGCGTTTATAAATATAAAATCTACTTTTTACGTCGAGAGCATTTATTTTAGGACTCACGTTGATTACTCATATGTTATACCACTCGGTGAGTACTACAAGCCCTCAAAGTTCCATATCCTTTTTCATACCACCCTGTATAACACGCAAGCAAACATGCAAGTATATTTCTTCAATTAGATTTTACTTTAAACCAAGTTCAATTGAATGATATAACAATTTATTAACCAGTGCACTAGAGTTTACCATAAAATTACCTCCCACGACTATTTCATTATATTCACAATACCACCACAAGCATTCCTAACCAAAATACCCCTCCTTTTACAGCATTTCGAAAGGTTAAAATTTTCCATAAATGCATGTATGTATATTCTTATTCTTAAAATCCACTCCCCTAAATTCGTTGCAGCCCCAGAATTTTCCGTCGATGATGCACACAGAGCCAGTGGCAATACACACACACACACACACACACACACACACACACACAAACCTCTTGGGTTCTATGCATGCAGAAAGAAGAACACAGAAGGTTTCCGTATTCTCCGATAGAGAAATACAATTGTCGATGCGTGGTGCCGCAGCTGCATAAGGAGCCTCGAAGATACAGATGGAAAGAGGAAGGGAGGCCTCGTGGAAACGTACCCGATCGCGATAAGAATCTCATTGTCGTCGTGGTAGCCGGTGTGGAGGATCCTTCAGGGATGAGGCGATAGTGAAAGAGAGACCCGTGGTGGCGGCGACCGCATCGAGCAAATTGCAACTCTGTCGAAACTATCGGGCCGAGCGGATCGCTCGGAGAAGAATGCGCGACACGATTGTTAGGGGGTCTGGTTAGTTCCGGGCACCTTTTCATCCCGTATACGTCCCTGTCCGGTGGTGTAACCTCCTCCGCGATGATAACATCTACGGGGACACTGGGCGACATCGAGTACCAACCTATTCCTTTCCATCTCCCTCCAACCACCTTTCTTTCACCACCCTTCTTCGTCTACTTATCTCTGCCTCCTTTTTGTCGTACTCTCTTCCCCTCGTATCCAGGGACCGGATCGTGGCCTCCTTCTTGCTCTCCATTCTCTATAGTTCGGGTTTATCTTGTAGTAGGCCGTACGAACGGCCAAATTGTCATTCGATGCCCTGAGAATTCGATTTTCAGTCGAGTTTGCGGTGACAAGGGTACCACCCCCCCCCCTCCTCTCCGCCCCATCAAGACGGTTTAAGGAACGACCCCGATGAATCGTGTGGCGTCCATCCGTGTTACGGGGCCTCGGGACCGACGACAATATTGTGAAACGTCTTGTATGTATCGTGTGTCTTATAGTCGGGGTACGGATCGGGGTATAACTAGGGTTGGAAACTCCGGGGGAACAGGTATATACAGGGTGAGTCGATAAGAACTAATTTGACACAGTTCTCTCTTAAGAAATTACGTTATTCTGTTACGTGTAGGTAAATGTAGCTGAGGCTTCGTGATTTTTACTTTAAAGAATTTGCAAAATTAACTATTTATCACTTCGTTGTATGTTTTTTACAATTGGATCAATTTGACAACGAGGGATAAATTAAGTTCGAAAAATGAGGGACGGATGAGGGTTAAAAAAAAGAAAATTTTAAAGAATCAAATTGTATCCAGGCGATGCATCCCTTAAAATAATACATAATTCGAACATTTTCTGAGACAATCAATTGGTAACCAGTCGTTTTAGATAGTTGTTTTTATTGACTCACCCTGTATGCATAGTACCGGGAAGCAGACGATAGCGCGGCGAAGTTCGACTGTTTTTCAACGGCGACAATGCAGCAGGCGAACTCGTGCCCGCGGAGTTCGGGCCTTTTGTCGGGATCTAATGAATGGGAAATACTGTCTTCTCTCTGCTTTTGGAATGAGCGAACGGTTATATACTCGTAATTTTTGGGAATGTCGCCGATCCATTCGAGCGGAAATCGGTCGCCGATTTCGCTCGAATAATGGTCGGATACTGTTTACGAGGGACAGTATTCGGTTACTTGGATATCTCTTCTGAAGATGAAATAGGTATGCTGTATTTTCGTAAGATTGGTGCATTCTTTTGGAGAATAATACGTCAGCTAGGGATACTGGGCATTTATAATGGATGCAACTAAGTGAATAAAGTAAGAATTTTTAATGAAACTTTATTACGGATGTTACTCTTGTCTGTATCCCTTTAACGGTGTTTGACGAGTATACTCGTCATGTGAAATGTTCACTTTTTGGGTAACGAGAAGAATATACCCATCATGTGAAAGAATAAAATCCCTTTCGCCATAAAAATTGAAAGATATACTTCTGCGATTATAATAGAATAAAAAATTTTGTCATAATTGAATTCAAATTTAATCGCACGGTGGTACACATTTACGAAACAAAATTCTACCGTTAAAGGGTTGTATAGTAAACTCATTCATCCACGCGATAAATTTCTATTAAATGTACGCATCAATGAGTACTCTGCTGCTTTATGTAAATTCCTGTATCTATGTAAAATTCTACGATATCTTACCGATACTAGTTATCTGTATTACCCTGTTATCTTGACCAGTATTTCCGTGTAACCATTTCTTCGTACCATTGTGGATCCCAGTTTACAGAGGATGTAATTTAATTAATCAGAAATTTAAATTCACCAGCTGTTAATTGACTCGATCAGGATGATTTTTTTTCAAGTTTCCAAACGATCCAATAGATTATCGATTTTAGGGATGGAATTCAATACTTCCACCCCTTCGATCCTCCGTCCAACCGCGATTAGCGCGTTCGACGGTCATCGTCTCGTGTAATTTACGACACCGCCTCACTCCTCTACACCGTATTCGCCGACTGTCTCCGTTTTTGCGACCGTCGCGGGGCGAGTCAGAGGGGGGGAAACAATTCCGCTGAAAAGTCCCAGGTAAGGTGAACTAAGATAAAACGTATATAAACGGCCTTGTCGAGTGTCGTACAAGTTTCCCTTCCAAATGTCCCCGTATTAGCATATTACGGTCGTTAAGGCGTAGCGACGTGTCGCTGGGTATAAAGGGGGGAAGGGGGGCGGGGGAAGAAAAAAAGAAAAATTAGCAATCGCGTGTTAAACTCGTGGAATCGTTCGGCCTGGGACGGGAATTAGCATTTTTTCGTGACCCGTGACGGAAGCATATTCCTCATTCTCCCCAGTCTCCGCGTATTCCGACAATTTTATTTTACATCGAATATCATTCCTTTTATTCCCGTTCACGGCGGCTGGGTCGCCACTTCGATTCGCGATACGTTCGTAATCATTGAGAATGTTGCTGCGATCGGGTGGCGATGAAATACGAAAAAATTTGAGCAAAGACATATTTTTTTTTTTTAAAAACATCTGGAATTAATTGAGAAAATGCAGAACTTCGTAATCTAAAAATCACCTGGTTAACGGGTTGACTGAGAAACGGAAAGGTTAAATAAATCCAGGAAATAATTTTCACAAAGTTCAAGATCATCCCCTTCATTAAATCGAGAACTTATCGATCATTAATTCGGGTAATGAGTACCTATCTATCTAAAATCTCGCCCTTTGTATAATACATTGTACGATTGTTAAACCTGTTCTATTCATTCGAGTTTGTTCCTCCTCGAATCAACAAAGGTATCACATCAGAAAGGGAAATTGAATCTATGTAATCCTAGGGGCAGATGATCTGCATGGTCCGTTTCGGCGTAGCGTCGAACACACTTGTTCCGCCGTCTGGGAAAGCCGTAGCCAGACAGTTTCGGTATTTTCCGCCGGTCATCCAAACGGGGTTTTAATCCGGGCACAGGACGCTCGGAGTCCACCATCCACCCCTCATCCCCCCAAAGGAAAAATGGTCCCTGTAATGCCGGAACTTTCCAGACTGTCGGGAATCGGGAGAGATGAGTTCGAGACAGTTTCCGCAAAGCCGATACCCTGCAAGGATGGAATTATAGTACGCGATTTCGTGTCTCGCGCAGAAACCCGCACACCCTACGATCCTCCTCCTGATTGAATTAAAGTTCCTTCTGTTACGTGCACTTCGAGGGCCGTTCAGCTAAGATCCGTCGATGAACTTTTCTACGGGACCGGAAGTTCGCAGATTGCCGACCAAAGACGTTCGAAACGTCTCTGGAAATCAGTTCCTTTTTACTGTTTTTTTTTTACAAATAATAATAACGGACTTGGTCATCTTCTTCGATTACTTTTATATCATCAAGAAAGTTATTATTCCGAAAATATTAGGGACAATTGTATTGTATTGTCAAAGGAATCGAATAATAATCACGAAATATCGATGAAAACGTGACACTTTTTTTCATTTTTAGTTGACAGTAATTCGTCGAGGGTCAGAAGGACGCGGTATTCAGGGATAAATGGAACTTGCCCCCCTCCTTTAAATCGTATAATTGAATGGGGAATTCGGCTTTTTTTACGGAGCTGAATTACACGGTCCACGAATGTCGCTCGAAAACGGAAATCCCTTGTCGCTGCTCGAAGAAAGGCTCACGATATCGGATGACTCGGATTTTTCCCAGAGGATGTACGCTGTATGATTCGTGTCGCCTGCGCTTACGATTCGTAGGGATTTGAGTTGCCAAGGTCCAGATGCTGCTGCTTTTCACGAATAAAATTGTGCGCAACTCTGCTACACGATTATTGTCCAGGTGTCATCCCCACCACTGGAGGGGGCGAGTGGAACCAGTCAATCGTATACTTTGTTGCGCTCTAATTGCAGAAGCTTGGGCTTCGGACAAAAAAACGAATTTCCGAGGGTCTGAAGCATTTCTCCCAACACAATTATTGTCCCGGTGGACCCGATTTCAGGACGATAATCGAGAGGTGTCTGTATCCATCCAACAAAGGAGTCAAGACGTTCAATGTTTCCAAGTCCAACTAACGCCAAAACTGAGCTGAAACTTTATTCCCTCATCTTCTCGAATCTCTCGCTATTCCTACCCGTCGTGTGTATCTTCACGGTATTACACACGGACGAAAATAATTTTCCAGGCGGACGGACAGTGTGTTCTCGCGTAAATAGAAAGAGCGTTCGCGGCCGTGACGGAAAGACAACGCTCGAGATGAAACACGGACGCGGACAGATGTTCCGAGTCAGCCGAGCCACCTCTGATCGATCTAATCCGTGTCCCGTACGCGGCTTCGCGAACCATCCCCGGATTAGCCACGACCCGCGCCGCCACGTGCTGGTCCACGTTGATCACAAAAAGAAAAGGGGATCACACGTCGCGGAGCAGATCGATCGTTCGGTAGTTTCGGGCCGAGGGAGCATCGCCGACACGCGAGAAAAGCGTCTAATTAACGGGTGCTCGTTCGCTCATCAGCCTCAATTAGGCCAATTAATTCGTCTCGAAGCGAGCACGACCGCCATTTGCATCCTTCGGCGGCGATGTTTCTTCGTTCCGCGATGGCAACGGCCGGCGATTTTATTCATGGTTGGAAAAAGTTAGATTGGGAATCCTGAGGTTATATTCCAGTAACATCACGAATTGACCATCGCTGATTTTTATGAAGGTGTGTGAGATTGTAGTTCTTATAAAAATATTTGACACGGCTTTTTTCTTAGGTGCTCTTGTTTGTGGTGAAGGGGTCAAAACAGCCCTCAAAGTTAGGGGTGTGAACTCTGTGTATATCAGTCTTGTTATTTTGAAATAACGATTTAAGTATCTGGGAGTTAAACTGTTAATATGGCTAGGTCCATAGGAGAAGATATTATATTTATACTATATTTATACCTATACGAGGTTTGGACAACAATTCTTTGAACAAAAATTCTAAATTAAAACAGATCAAAGAAAAGATCAATTTGTTCTCTCGAGTAGGACCATCGAACCAACATGGTTCCTAATTGAAGAAAAAAAAGCAGAAAACAACGAATAGAAGATGCAATTTACCAGCAGACCAATATGTATTTCCAGTGGGTCTATCAGACTGCTGTGTGATACGTCGAGGCGGATGCAATTCGCAAAAATTCAAGAAGCGTCCGTGGGGAGAGCCGCCGAGATTCGGCTTCGCGTCGCGATGCCTGGCAAGTGGATTTAGATAAACCGGAGGTCTCGTGGTCTGGATCTAGGTATTTCTTTCGGGGCCAGAGCAGAAACGTCCCAATCTCTCGCTTTCTCTCTCTCTTTCTGTTGCAAGATACGCTCTTCAGCGTTGATAAAACACACGGCGAATGGGAACAGAGATCGGAACGGATTAAGCGTTCTATGTTTCCTTGGCGGTCGACGATAACGCTTCCTGCAAATTTGCTTAATGATAAACAGAAAGATGGAGACCGGAGACTTCGGCGATAATACCGTGAAATCGATAGCAGGCGATCCCGAACAACGTCGTCAGGTTCGAGAGACTTTCTATGGAGTCTCGATTGGATAAGAGGATGTTTGCAGGGATAACGTCTCCTCGAGGGGAAAATGTATAACCGATGGACACAAATTTCGTGTATTGTGTAAAATTCGTCAGGTATACCAGTGAGTAATGCATCATTTTCTTAACACATTACAGAATATACTCGAAATATGAATATTCAAAACAGAATATTCGGAATATGATGGCGAATTTTTTTTTAACACCCTCGATATTTGGGACAGTCGTGCTTTTGTGCTTCATGTGGAGCAAATGATACGAAATTTATGGGCATATTGTTAGTTAATGGTATGGAGTTATAGTATGGATCTATGAAACCTCACTGTCAGATTTTCTTAATATTTGGTAAGAAAGATGTTTGAAAATATTTGCAATACCCACGATCCTTTAATAATGTGGAGTAATCTAGTTGCAGTCAATATTTTCGTCTCCTACCCATTACCATTCCTAACGCGAACCAAATACTTTCTGGAGTTTCCTACACCGTACAAACCGTCGAAATGAACGCCGGCCAAGTTTCCCTAAAAGCCAGCCCGCCGCGTCGTCCTTCCGACATAAGTACACCTGAGCGAAATCCTGGGTTCGTGACACCCACTGAAAACGTGACCATAGAAGCCACCAGGAACTGGCCGTTGCTCGGCTCGATACGAAAATCAGCCTCTCCTTCCTCGGAGGATAATAGATAATTTTCTCCCCGCTGTCTTCGACATTATCGCGCAACAATGCACCGGAGGAGGATGTGTTCCGTGGACGGTGGGGAAAGAGAAATGGTTACCAGACAGGAAGCAGCCTGTGTGCCTACACGGTAAAGGAAGAGCTGAACGAAGAAGCCGCTCCTCCGCACGAGGGCCCCCCCCCCCCAACCTTCCCCCCGCCACCCCGTCGATTCTCTTCAGGCTGTTTGGTTGGTGGATCCCGAGCGCTTATCGTGATCTACCAGGCAAAAGGGCTTGCTTCCTTCAATTAACGAGGAAAAATGGCCGAGGCCGGGGCTACATCTTTATTTTCCGCGGCCCCGTATCGGTCCACCTCCCGTCCCCCCGTGCGCGTGAATTATTAAAACGATCCTCACGGTTCTGGCCTCTCCTTTGACTTCAGAACCTGCATCGTGATCACGATTGAAGGGATCCATGGGACCCTGTCGTCGATCGTGGACGTCGGCCACATTCCGGTACCCACGGTTCACGCGTGTAATTTCGATAAATACTTGCGGCCGGTGGTGGTGGTGGTGGTTCGCGGTTTCGGGAATGGCCCGGCTGGAACCGCGAGAGTGTCAGGATATTTAAGCCGCGGAAGGGCAGACACTGCAGCGCAGCAGCTCGAATCGCCTAAACGCAGAAATTCTCCGATTGCGAATGGGGGCAAGCCCAGGTTAATGGGCAGGTGCCGACCCAGGCTGGTGTTTCACTCCAGGCTGGTGTTTCACTCCAGGCTAGTGTGTCGGCGCTGAATAGATAAACGATGCCCCAGGGCTCATTAACGCGTTCGCTGCCATTATGGTTTCACAGTGGATTCAGGTAGACTTTATTTTGATATTATAATGTTTATGTAATCTTTAGGCTGCTGGGAGTATCCCTTTTGGGATATTGGGAAAATTCGAATTTCGGTGCAGTGCATATATGTTATATATTAGGTTGATGAAAAAATTCGTACCCTCGTTGTATCAGTTCTTTAGCCAGAAACCTCGGATTATGCACTCTACCGAAGTGATGGAGAAAGGTCATCGAACAGAACGGCACATACTATATTGATTAAATGTAATTTTTAGGAAATAAAAGTTGTCTTCAATTTTTGTCGAATGGAACGAACTTTTGCATCAATGCGATACATATGATGGCCAAATCTTGTTAGGATAGGAGCTGTACATATATGCATCGCTTATTAGAAATACTCCAGGGTCGCATCTTCGATTGGAACGAAATTAAATTGTGAAATACGCTTGCAATCTGTACGTACGTCAAGGCCCCCTGATTGTAAAGTTCCGATTAAGGGTATTTAAATATACCCTTAGTCAGGGGTAAAGGGGTAAAGTGTAGGGTGGACCAGTTAAATGGTATCTAAATATCTGGTGGAAAGTATTTCTTCTCGAGGTCATTTTTTTAACTAAATTTTAAGGTCATCGGTACTTTTGTAAAAAGAAAAAGGACAGACTGCCAGACATTAAAAATTATGTTCACCTACAAGATGAATGTATGTAGTACTACAGACTTATCCCGAAGTTCTCCGTTAGAATTACCAGAACTTACGGTGTTAATCATCGAAGCTCCGGCAAAATTTATCTCCACATAGAGCCACGCGACTTTTAAAAGCTCCGCTTTCGGAATTAATACCCGAAGCTTCGAGCGCACTCAGGTTTCATACTTCGCTAACGAGAAATATCGCGAAGTATCCTACAATCACCCGGAAGAGACGCAGACTGCTTCCAAGCGTGGGTCCAAGACAATCGCCGAAGACAATACACCAGTACTTCTTATCGTTATTGCTTCATTTCTCAATTATTCCTCGATTTCATAAACCTATTCTCTGCAGGGACTTAAACCGGTACGATTTTGATACCGATATTATGCCATCAAAGCTATACTGATATCGATATATTACCGAAAACCGAAATAAATACCGGTATTTTTTCGATTTCTATATGGGCAGAGCTTGTACAGGGCGAAGGTACAACCGAAAATATCGGTATAATACTGGTATTTTACGTTACGGTAGAAGCCCCTGATTCTCTGTACCAACTATAATAGGGGGTAGGCGGGGGAGAGAACAAGATACGACCATCGACGGTAAGAAAACGAAAGAAAGCCTCGACACGTGCGAGCGACAGAGAAAAAGGAAGGAAGAGAGAGAAAGAGCGCGGATGTTGCACGTGTCCAGACAGAGAGGAGAGGACACCGAGGGCGATAATTAAGACGGACGCTGATTTCGCGATAGCGGCTTAGTCCTCACGACGAGGACCCACCCGCCATCGTAAGTACAGGACGTAACTGTACTTACACCGCACACACCAACGAACCCACCACACAATCTAAATGTACACACTCGATGACCATCACACACGTACACACAGAAACCCTCGACGGTAGAGTAGCCTCGTGTACAGGCGAACATGCACTCGAACTCTCCATTATACCGTGGTCTCCTCGGTTCTCCTCTTAGCAGTAAGAAGATTCCATACAGGGAGGGGCGGGGGGGACAAGGGAAGGAAAGAAAGAAGGACCAGTGGAAAAGATAGAGAGAAGTACACACACCGTTGCATCTCACGTAGAGGACCAGGATGACTCCGGTGTGTGCCTCGTGGAGGAGTCGAGCCACCAAGATTTATCGGCCTCTTACCGATACTGAGCCGTGCTCAAAATGCTGCAAAACACGGAGCAGCCAGAGTGCGCGCGCGCGCGCCCTCCAGGTCCCCACTGTATATATACGGCCCTGAGCCGGATAACGAGGCGCTACCGCCACGGTAAATAGCCCCCGGTCATTTATTAGCTGAATTTATCTTGCCACGCGTCGAACAAAGGGATACGGACTATACGGCGTGCTTCTTGTTGTCTTCCCTTCGGATCCTCCGGGCCTTCCCCCCCGCCCCACCCGTTACCCTCTCGTTTCGCCTTATATACCTTCTTCCGTCGTCTCCGTTCTCCCAACGATTCGTAGGGGCAGAACGGTGTGTCCATGCCGCCCTTAACCCCGCCGGGCAGGTATCCACCCGAGGCACCTGCGTGGAGGTTCCCCTTATCTCCGTGAGACTATCTACTGGACGGAATTATCGGTGAATCCGAAAAATGACGGTATTAAGATTGCCGCGGTTGCTCGCGGAGACAGTGTACGTGCACGTCTGTGGTTTTGCATGTGAATACTGTTGGTTGGTAGGTAGCGAGGATGATGGCGGTGGTGGTGATCGAGCCACGGGCACGTAAAAGGAAACGCGTGTTGTACGTGTGCGGAAAACGCCTGGGCAGATACCTGCGAGCGTTGATTTGTAATCGTACGTGCGCGGACCGGAATCGGTACCAACAGCCCTCGTTCCTTCGACTCCGTCGTGTGCAGTTGGTAAAGTATGCGCGCGAGCTTTAACGGCCAGGATATATCGAACCGGTTTTTATGGGTTTGATTAATTTGCCGGTGGTACGCGTGGCGACGCGAACCGTCGCGCAACCGGCCGATATTTGTGTCCACGGGATTTCTCGGGGTGGTAATGGCGAACTGGGGAGGGACGTTAATGGCGGACTGTTTTTTCCCCCCCTCAAATACCCCCCTGTACAACGTTCTACTCATGTTTCATATATATTTTTTTTACAATGACGATGTAATAAAATACACATTGAATAATATATTAAAAAATTTTCAATTCTATATTTTCTTTGAATCAGAACCAATTCCTGTATTTCAAGTATTCGAATAACGCGCTCAATTTCTGGGATTCATTTACACGCACTAATCGAGACGCACCTGTACTTGGTGACAAACTCGTGCACAAATCTCCCCCAGGAAAAACCGAGGGACCATTGGGATTATCGTCGTCCCAGCAACAAGTTTCACCGGGCGGAAAAAGAGCGACCGGTTATTGCCGGCAATCGATCAGCCATGGGTCTCCCGTCCAGCGGCTACAAAGACGCCACGCTAATAAATACACCGTTAGAAGGAAACATAAACGTGTCCCCTGTCGCGTCTCCTCTCCTCGTGGAGACTCTTCTTTTAACAACGTAATAAGCTCCACAGTTGCGCGCGCGCACGGTTGGACACTCTCGTTTCCCGGGGCCCGAGAACCCGCTCGTCCAATTACTGATTAACGATCTAGCCTACCCGTAGGAAAATAATTATAAAAGTTCCCCAGGAGTGCCACTTAACCCCTCGAGGGGGCCAGATCGCGACAGCGTGGTTGAGCTCTTGGTACGCCGACCTGCGACCCCTTCCGGCGAGCTGGATCGGTTTCGATCGACGGGCGCCCATAAACCGATAAATCGCGACCACCACGCTACCGCCCTTTCCCTTCCCTCCCCTACCTGCCTCGTCTCTACGGGGCCCTGTTCCCCGGGGCATTAACGCGGTGCACGCTGCGCTTAATGACGCGTCGGTGAGCGAAACGTGTCTCCGGTTAACCGAACGCGTCGAGACGTTTACCACGCCTCCCACCCCCTTTTGGTTGTTTTCCCCCAGTTGGTTTCGTGCGAGTCGAGAGCACTTTGGCACCGGTTCGTTCGATTCAGTGGCGTGTTGGAAACGATGATAAATTATTCTTAGGCGCTGAACTGTCATATTTTACCGGTAGCAAATACCTCTCTCGACACTTCTCGCCTGGGTACTTCGCACTTTTGCTCGCACTGGACCCTGATCGTTAAATCTTCGTGGATATTTTTTCATTTTTTCCGGGATCAACAGATTTTGCTAGCTGTGTGGTTGTGAAGGTATTGCAAGCATTTGTGAATATTGTTCTTTGGAAATTTTGTGTATCGTTTGACTTGAAATTCATAAGGAGTATGATCGTCTGAGAACGAAATCACTTTTTGCACTGGGTGTCAAGGTTTTTGCATCGAATGGAAAAAGTGATCGATTTCGCCGTGGAATGATCCTTATGTCTTTTTGATATTCCATGGAGATATGTAGTGTACTGAATGAAATATTGAAAATGAAACTTTAGTTCCATTTTGAAAAACTGGTTAGAAGCCTATCAATCGTATCGAGGTCTATATTCGTCGCTGGAACGAGGAAGTACTCGGTGTGAGTATCGCAGTAAGCGAGCGTGCGCGATGAAAGAAATATAACGAGATCGTAAAAGCAGTAGGGGGTGAAGACGGTAACGCACTTGAATGTCGGAAGTCACGGGCCTTGAAGACGATTCTGTACACTTTTTGGACACCGTGTTATACACATTAAGGGTCTGAACCTATTAACAGGAACGAGCGTTTCAAAGCTATTCGAGCCTCGAGCGACGAAAAACACATTTGGAGGCTTGTATCCTTGAGGGTGTCGCTTTCCACGATGCTTAAGTGTCTCTCCCGGTGTCTCGCTACGTTCCGTCAAGAATACTTTGTGAACTAACGCCTCTGAATTCTCCAGCCATTGCTACGAGACATCCTACTGTAGACAGTCGATAGATCTTGTGTCAAGTTGTTGCATATAAAGCAGATGCATATAAGCCAGATGAGTGTTAACTAATATATTCTATCACATTCAAAATCCCACTCGTCCCAGCCGAAAAGTTAACATAACACCAATCGAAAGTGATACATCAAGATTTCCCAAATCGAGTAAATATTCCAAACGATACATCATTTCCAGCGCAACCGTTCAAATTGAAGTTCGTTTTTTCCCCCATGACGAGGTGGCTCTACACGCATTGATAATTTCGAGTTCTGGCGATACGCATCAGACTCCCGTGTATCGATTCGTCCATCCACCTCCCCCACACGAATGTTCCCGCGATTTCGCCTGCGGAACTAGTCGCCCGCCCGGCGTGTACGTTCCGACGCGTGACGTTCCGCGTAACTGTTCCAATTTGACGGGGCGGGTTGGTCGTCGTGGTTTCGTAAGGAAATTGGTTCGATCGTAGTAACTCACGTATTTACCGACTCGCCTCGATGTTTGATCGCGGATATATTGGCGAAGAGGGCCGAAGGCACGCACGGTGGTCTCGCGGTGTGGTCCTCAGGTCGAGAAGAGTCCGCTGATAGCATTCTCACACACTCTCTGCTCTCCTCCTACCCCCTTCGTTTCCCTCCCCCCCTTTTACTCAATCCTCTGGTTCGTTCGTTCCTCTCCTCCCATCTCCACGTGGGGTTATCTTCGTTCTCCTGGCTCCACCAGCGATCCTCTTCCTCCTTCGCTTCCCCCGTCATTTTCCTACGCCTCGATCCTTCGACTCTCGTTCCACGGTTTCTCTCTCGGAGGATCGCGGGTAGAGGAGGCTTGTGCCCGAATGAACCACGATTTTTCGCAAACTCTTCGGGGCTAGTCTCTTCTTCTCTCTCCGTGGACGTATATAACGTACAATTACCCGAAGACCAGATTACACGGGGCGCATGGGAGAAGCTCTCTCTCTCTTGCCGCGCTCGTTATGCCATCGCACAAAGCCTCGTTCACATTGGGCCCACTTGAGACCGTGCCTGATCCGCCGCGCAACGATCAACGAGAAGTAAATACGGTCTTCTTATCGTTCCCCCCTCCTGGTTGACCAGGTATGTACGAGTCTACACCGTGCGAGTCCACCACTGTGGTATACACATAGTGGATTCTGGACGTTTGAATCGATGTTTCTCGTATTTCTGCGATACAGAGGACGTTTCGGGATATATGAGAGTATTTCAGAGGCGAATCGGATGCATGGAAAATGATGAAAACTGGATAGTACGAACGTCATTGGTACGGACTGGTGGTTACAGGGCAGCTGAAATCGGGTTGAATGCGGCTGGTCAATGTATTTCGGTGTATGCAAAAGCAATGGCCATCGTGTTTAACTCTTTAACGTCCAGTGTTGCACGGTGTATCATTCGTTTTAAAAGTGCTTGAAATTCTGTCGCCGGTTGATATTTGACTTTAGTAGTTTCACTGATACGAAGCAGGTCTCTTTGTTTTCAGTTGAGAAATTCAAATATTCCCTCCGGAAATAAATTGAAGGAGAAAATGGAAAAAAAATAGGTCTGTTTAATATCGATGTTTTTGACTTTGAAATAACAAGATACAACATAGGTATATATCAGTCTCATAATTTTAAAATAACGGTTTAAGGATCTGGGCGTTAAAGGGTTAACATTAAAACTACCAAAGCAGTCAAAATACTCGTTAGTACTTTCTTGAAACGACGATTAAAATGTTATAGCAGTGCATTTTTTTCAGATCTTTCGAAACTTTTATTTTAACATGGTAATGAAGGAATTAGTTAATTCATGAATTTGTGTATTTTCAAAAGTTTGTCGTGTTTATTGATCCGATAGAAATATATTGATCCTACGGTTATCGTCGGCGTTAACATTGGAACTACCAGAGTTGAATGTATATGCTAAAGTAAACTGTATAATATATTGGTATAATAATACATAATACGGTGTAACTACCTTATTTTCGGTTTCTTGTCTCACGCCACATATCAGAATCGTATCGATCCACTATCATTCCTGACACCTCTCACGATCCACCGGTAACAGTGTCGTCCGTCCTGCCGACCATTAAAACCGCTCGTCGATACCAGAAAAGTGGCTGGCGTGTTTTCTCCATCTTCTTCCTCCCCCTTCTTCGCTGTCCCCTTATCCGAGACACACAGAAATAGAGAACTCCCCAGGCCCGCGTTGTCTTCCTGTGTTCATATTTAACGAGTGAACTTTTCGTCGAACTGTCGGAAAGTTTTCGAGTGGCTCGCGCTTCTTATACCCCTCCCCTCTCCTTGTCGCCCCTCTGAACAGCACCAACCACCCTCTCCACGATGTTATTCGGTCGTCGTTAACGCTTCGGTTCCCGCGGAATCCAACGAAGGCGTCAACAGCTGCCGGCGATCATCGTCATTCTCTCTCTTTCTCTCGTAGTATGTATGTTATATCCTTGCACCTTGCGAGCTACACTCCACTTCATGGCCCTTTAAGTGGCCCTACGCTCCAAGGAGCTGGGACTAGCACACGGCTCAACTATTAATGGCGACCCGATAAATACGTGGAATGTCGCGTGGTTCCCGCGCTAATGGAACCGAGCCCCTAGCCGAACCCGATACGGAGCTCCGATTCTTCGTTCATTAAATTCCGTCGCGTGCGTATACGCGACAAACGCGTGCTTTATGCTGCTACGAACCGATGAATGAGGCCTCGTACGTCTCCGTAAGGTGGATGGTGCTCCGTCAGTCGAGAATGCGTGTAATTAACGCGCTGGGAAAGTCAACCGTGTGAGCAGAAATTTTCCGCTGTTTCAATAGTGCCTCGCTGTTATAAATTTCTTTAAACCAATTGCAAAATAAACGGTTAGAAAATATGTTTTCTTAACTGTAATCGTTTTATTAGGTACTCTTATGGCCCCACTGCAAGCACCGACAAAGCTCATTTTGATCGGTCTTTTAATTCAACCTTTACGATTTATTGAAAAAAGGTGGACACGACAGGGTGAACCATGAATTGTGATCAGTAGAGATTACTCTGTTATTAGCAGTCCGATCGAAACTCTTTTTTTTTTTTCACGATTGTTCAAGGTCACCTTCAACTTTCGGAAATGATCCGAAACTATGATTCACAACAAGTATAAGAACACTGTCACTATGTTTGGTAACTCACTCCAAGTAAAGAATACATAAACACTTCTCTTCCTCTCAACACTCACGTAATTTCAACCGTTTAATTCCACCGCCTAGAGTCGAACAAATCGAGCTAACGATCGCGAGGAACTGATCTACGCCCGTCGAGACAGCGACACGTTACGGCGCGCGTGTCGAAAGTCACTTATTACCATTTTATTGCATTGCATCTGGCCCTGGCCGGTCGTATTTTACCGTTAAATACGACGTTTAGCCCGAACCGACGGGAAAATGATTTTAAGCCCGTCCATTATGACGGTTTATGGTGGGGGAGGACGAAGAGCCCGTTCGTTTTTAGTCAAACGGTGCCGTTTACTCCTCGCGTCGTTCAAACAGACTATCGGTCAGTTAATTCCTCGACGACTTTGAGGAAAGGCTCTCTCTCGAACAGACTTTTCCGTCCTAAGCAAGCAACGCTCGCCAGCGCGCGCATCCCCATTAGTCCTTCTCTACGAGCGAGGTTGTAACTTTTATTATTCTTGTTATTCCATAGATCCCAGGAAAGAAACTCGTCACGCGGCGAAAGTTTACGAACTTCCTAATTTTTTTTCCTCCCTTTGTACATACCTAACCGAGCTTGCGCTCTGAACCTCGGTCACGGCTGTTTGGCAAAGAGATTTTCCTGCCGGACTCAAATATTGTCTCTCTTCCTGGGTGTACATCCGTGCCACGTTTTTGTCCGCGACACGACTTGACGTCCGGAGTCTCAATTAGGCGAGGACTGAGTGACCGGAAGTGGTTATATCTTTTAAGAGTCCTTGGATTTGAGAGCAAATGGAATGGTTTAAGGGAAAATTGTTCTCGGAAATCACAACTTTGTGAACTTTCGAGTGTTGAAATTGCGTTAATGTAGTTAGCCAAGATGAATTCGTAATGTAATCGGTGTAAATTGAAAGTCAATATTTTCGATCCCTTCGAACCTAGATTTCATTTTATCGTCGGGAATAACGGAGATGTTTCAAACTTTATAGAGGATGATCTTAGATACTGTTGCTTCTCACTACGTATTATTCGAATAAAACTGTGCCCATCTCTGTGCACCAGGAACCAGGAGAACCGCCACGTCAGAGGCGTGCGTTCGAGTGAACCGCGACGTCCATACGGCAGAAGCCTCGCGGAATATCAATTATCCCTGCGTAGTACATTTAATTACCCACCCCGTCAAAGGAAACCCCGTACCGAAAAAAATCCCCGCTTGTTTCGAATAACAAGCGTTGGCGCGCGCACACGTACCGTACGGTTTCACACACGAAAAGGAACGAAGCGGAGAAGCGTTGACGGGTTAATCTTCCCGGGTTTACAGCTCTTTTCAGCCGGCTGCTCCGTGGAACTCATCCCCCTTGCCCCTCGGTTCGTCTCCCCTTCAGAAATACTTTTGCTTCCTACGATGATTATTATAATCGGCTGTCAGTGGCTCGTTATCGTGACGGTACGTGAAAGCGTTAAATTAAATTTAAATCTGGCTCGTTTCGGGCCCGGTCTCATAGGCGGATCCTGGGCTCCCCTCGACGAAGGTACGGCGGAGAGCGTGTGAAAGAGAGGAAAAGATGCAAAGGATGTATACGAGGTGAAAGAAAGAGAGAGAGAGAGAGAGAGAGAGAGAGACAGAGGGACGGACGAGTTTCATCGAAAAACGAACACGCACGACTTCAAGTAGCAAACTGGGAAGAGTTATATCGTAGAGACCCGGTGGTCCTTCCGAGATTGGACGATAATTACCACGTGTGGTGTGCACCACGGTACGGGCAGATAAGTACTATTAATGTCCGCCGTGGAAACCGATCTCGACCCCCGTATTTATTATATACGATCCACCTACCAATTGTGCGCGTATCGGTAACACCGGGGGAAATTCTGTCGCTGGAGAACAAATCCAGATACCTCCCCTGTATCGTCGATACACCGATAGCGTATTTTCGCGAATTCGTGGCGTTGTATACGCACGATATCTCGAACGATATTGGAATCATAAAGTCGGTTTATATGGGAATGTTCGATATATGTATGTACGAAAAGCAAGCCCTTTTCCGACGTTGGGCCGGGGAAGAGATGAGAGAGTATGGTACGCTTAACGGGCATCGATCTGCCTGTCTGAAATAATTGCGGCCCTCTCGACAAGCTTTCGAAGCGCAACGGAACGCGACCGGTATCGCGAGATTCTTATCTGAAAGAATACGTCGTCGATTTCGTAAACTTATTTTTACATGTATTCCGCGAAATCGCGAGCACACATTTTTCGTCCGATTTCGTGAATTTGTTGTTGATGTTATCCAGAAGCTTTTCCCATCGAGTCCGAAACAAAGTGGCTAGAACGACAAGAAAGCCACGGCTCGTTTAGAAACGTCAGCAAAAGTAATCATCGGGAGCTCCGGGGGCTATTGGTGTGGCCGATGGTATCGGGGCCCGATCGGTTGTTCCATGGCTCTACCGGCTAATTGCAGTGAACACAGGCGCAACGGTCGTCGCTAAATGCAGGAAATAATGCATTTCGTGAGCCAGTCAATCGGTCATCTTATTATGGAGCGCGCGGGGCGACCCAGGGGGATGAGTGGGTATGACTAAGGTGGTCGGATCGGGACCAGACAATTTAATTGTTCGAACTTAAATGGAGAGCAGCTGCCTTCTCCCGCCTAACAAGCCGGTAATAACCCGGCTCTCCTCTCTGTCCTCCACCTCCTCCTTCCGACGTCTAGCCCCACGGCTGCCCTCCCTCCTTCTTCTTCTTCTTCCTCTTCAGTCCTTCTCCTCCTCCTTCTTCGTTCAGAACCATCCCAGGACCGTGATGCCCGTGACCCTGACGCGTCGTTTCCACGACGAACAGCGTCGCGCACGAGTCTATCCGTGCAACAGCAGGTGCTACTGTCGCGGATAGACCGTGGAAAAAAGAGAAACTGGACTGAGACTCCTCTTCCCTGTCCACCAACTCCTAATTCCGTCTTAATCAGAGGATCGTTCCCTTTGATCCCGCACAGCGAACGCCAGAGGACCCCTGGAATCGACCGTTCGACCGTACAAAAGTCGAGAGGGATAATCCTAGCCGGATTCCATCGCAGGATCCACGGTCGCGTCTTGCTCGAAACAATTTTAAGGAATGCGCTGGATTTGACGGGAGATCATGGGAGGGGAAACGGAGTTTTTTTCTCGATGTAGGGTTTCGAAAGGGGCATCTGTATTCTTTTCGGGAGAGAAAGCATGAAACCTGGATTTTACTGTCGACTTGATAGAACCATGGCGTGCGGGACGTGGTAAAAGATTAAGGTGGATATTAGAGATGGGAAGAAGACTGGAAGCTTTTAGAATCGGTGGAGAAAGTATGTGGGTAATAGGCATTATGGAAATTAAGTGGCCAAGAAAAGATGTTCGTCGGATTTGACGCATGGAATTAGTCACTTAGGGTGGATGTCCCAATTACCGTTACCTTCAAATTCTAATGTAACTTTGTTTTGTACATTAAATATGAAGAATTAATTGATAATTAATTAACATCTGTGAATGGTCGCTTGTCCCTATAACTGTCACCTCAAAAATTAAAGTAATTCTTGGATAGTTTAACAGTTCATTTTGTACAGTAGATACAGGTTGAATTCCTCGAACTTCCTACTTATGTAGTCGCATTTTTTACTTTCAGTTTTCAACTGTTCTTAAATCAACATTAATTTTTAAATACCAGGTACACACAAGTATATGTATTTCTTTGTATTTTTTATGTAAATCAGTCCTGATTTAATAATAAAATTGTTTGTACGCAAATCTATATGTATACGTTACGTTTTTATTAAGTAAAACGAATAAAGTGACAGCATGAGGGACACTGATAGTGATTGGGACATTTTCCTTAGATTCAAATTTAAACGTTCTATTAGTGGATAATAATTTCTATGAATAATATAGCTAATCAATTAAGATAAAGACGTCGTCCTAGCCGACAGTTATATTCTCCTGCATTAATATCTAAATACATATTTCATTTATAGAAGCTTTCATTTTCTAATTCGTAATTTCGTTACCGATAAATTTCCATTAAAATAATTACTATACTGGGTTACTTATCAAATTTATTATAATGCGCTATTAACACTCTTAACTGCCGCATTATCCACGTAATGGGCGACACAGTTTTCAGTCGGAGTTAGGATCTCAAATTAATAATTAAGGCCTATGATGTTCAAGAAGGTTATAAGAACAACTACTTTATCGGTAATCACAAATTATCGGTTCGAATCGAATAAAAAAAAAAACCATTGCTGTCGCTTGTGAAACATCGGAATTGTGACGGCCGACGAAAATGGCGGTCGCGCACGTACCGTGCAATGGTAAAAGGGTGGAGGTTCGCGAATACGCAAGAACATCTCGGAGCTTCGCGAAGAGGGGGACAAGGGGAACGAGTAAGGCAGAGTCGTTACGTGCCCCGAGGCCAGGTCCGCCATATTTTATTACTTAAACGGCATGCCGGGTAGGTTGTTTGTTGGTTAAACAAGGAATTAATGCCGCGGTAATCTGTCATTATGGATACTCGTGCAGGAGGACCCGTAGTTGCATGCCGTTCTCATCTTACCCCCATCCCTTTCTCCCTTCCTCAATCCTTCTCTTTCTCTCTCTTCTTCACTGGCCACTTATGTATACACCACAGTTTCGCTCTGCTCCGCATAATTTCCGATCGGATCACCGGTAAAAAGCCGAAGGGTAATAAAACGAAAAAAAAAAAAACAAAAGAAAAAGAAAACGAAAAGAAGGCTCGAAGGAAGCAACAAAGAACGAAAGTTCGACTTGACGCGTGCGCCAACGAGCGACGCTTGATACGCACGATGTGTGTCATTCGAAGCGGGACGCACCGTCGGCGATCCATCATCGAGAATGTCACCGAATGAATAATGGACGAATCAATGTTGTCGTTCCGGCAGAATTATCCAGGAGTTTTCGAGCGTCTACGAATGAATCGGCCAGCTCCCCGGGACACGTAACCCACGCGTGCGAAACTTTCCGATCGATCCGATCGTTCGTGATACTGGGAGTGGGGGAAGGGTGACAATATTCGAGATGCTGAAGTCGACGTAACCGCCTGGCGATCCGGGTGGAGGTTACGAGTATTTATTGATACGATATCGGTCTGTGTCCACAGATGTGATTTCTTAACGCACCTTGTGGACAGTCGACGAGATCCCCGACGATGTTCGTTGTGTTTGTTTGTTTAGTGCTACTGTGGCGACGGTAGGTATGTAATGGTCTGTGTAGAACAGAGTCGATCGGTTTGCTTGTTTTTTTTTCAGATGGAGGGTGTCCTTTCGAATGATGTTGACTTTGACATTGATATCTGTCGAGCATTACTTCTTCGGTATTTGTAACATTGTGAAAAAGTGAAACGAATGTTAACAGGTGGAGTGGAATCTTTGATAGAGAGGCTGTATATTTTGTTTGGTTTAATCTCTAAATGTTTGTGTACCGTCATGAGTGTTTGATGAGCAGAGGAATTAAAAGAATAATTATTATTATAGTGTTCGACAGTGATGAAGAAATTTATTTTATGGATAGAGAGTTTCGAATGACGAATTGAAGATGAAACAGTATTTCGTTGTTTTTAATCGATTGAACGTGGAAATTTCGATGGTCGATTATAAAATAATGCTCCTTCTTGAATGAGTGGACAATATTTAATTCTATTATCTGTTTAAAAGCTGGGATGAGTATTTTAGATATTGTTCCGTTTTCATTGTGTATATTATTCGGATAATATTGTGCCCAACTCTGGTGTTCAGTGAGTGTTTATTAAAAAAAATGTGAAAATCGCGAAAATTCCTGTCTTTCTCCTTTCCCAGTTTGGAAAACGTTGAAAGGGAACAGTCGATGCTAACCGGGCAAAGTTTTCGCCGGGGGGGATGAAATATGATTACTGGATTTGTCGAAAACAGCTGTGCCACGAGACATTTGTTGGTCGGGCGTGAAATGAAAGTCCACGGAATTATAACCCGACGAGGCGCGATCGAAATATTTTCGTGGCCTTCCCCGAGTTTATCTTGTTTGCGAAATCGAGTCGCCGGGAACGAGAATCTACCCCACTTAGCCTCTAAATACGGCGTGGAAACTACTAATTAGACTCCAGACGTTTATTTAAACTCGTTTCACTTAAAGATTACCAGATAAAGACTGGGACTAGAAAATTCATTTCCTTCGTTAGGGGTTTTATTCGGTTAAAAATAAAACGAACGTTGCCACGCTTTTAGGAGCATCGCCGTCGAGACCTGATTGCCGAAAATAATAGCTACATCGTATATCTGTATCAATTTGTTCTTAATTTTAGAATACAAATTTATGTTCGATAAAATCTCGATTATGCAAACTGCTAAAAACGGAATACATACTAGTCACTATAATACAATCACATACGTAATCGAACTGATATCCGAATAACAATCCTGCAAAATTACCCTCTTCACCCTCACAGAACCTCTCCGTAAGAAGTCAAGCAGGCGCGCCCAATAAAATCCCATTCGCCAACGCCCCCACGGTACAAAAACCACCACCGAAAGAGAGCCACACCGATTTCCCCTGTTTGTTTACGTATGTATGTATGTATAACTCGACGCACCGTTTTCGACTCGGGCATTTTGGAGTCTGAACGCGACGCATCTCTCGGACGTAAACGGCAGGAAAACTCATTATACTAATCCTGCCCCCCGCCCTCCCCCGCCTACCCTAATTGTGAGCGGAAAGACGCGGTGGCTCGTTTTGAAGGGCCGTTTCCGTGGGGCTTTTGTGGTAATGTCTTTTGACTCCTCGCCGCATAGAGGACCACCCCCCTAGCTCCTTGAATACGCTCGCCAGGCTCCTTTTGAAAACAGGCAGGTTACGTGACGGGCTTAGGATATTTTCTTTCCGTTGATCCTAATTATTCCGGTCGCCCGACACCACCGGCCGCGGCTCGAACCCTTTCCTCCTCCCTCTAGTGCGCTTCAACCCCTTCTTGGTGGCGGCGCGCGCTAGAGGGCCACGTAATCGAAATTTATCACGCCGCGACCGGTCCTCGAGTAAATCTTAACAAAGGATAGCCCGAGGAACTTCCATTTTCGTTCGGGGAATATCAACGACACCGGGACCCTCCGCGATGGAGCCGCTACTAACGACGACTTTATCGATAAATTCTACCCCCTCCCCTTCCTCTAATGGGTAAATACGGTTAATATTACTTTGCGCTCATGTTTTTTTTTTTTGTGTTCGAGGCGACGGAGGTATTGGAGACGCTGTGTTGTTAGGAGGTTTCTTTTTTGTTATTTCGTCTTGGTGGAGATACTTTTGTAATGTAGAGGACAATGTTGACGAGAACATTCTATATAATATTGATTCGCTGTTGGTATGAAACTGGTGTATTTTGGAATAGATCGATGAGAAATTACATTTTAAGGATACGAGTAAATTTATAACCTTAGATTGTGAAATAATTTTTTCCAGTTTTGAAAATTCGCTTTATAGCGAGTATTTTTGTGACCAACTGTATATACGCTGTTAACAACGCTTCACGAGGATTTGACAGGCTTTGGAAAAGTCTCCTCGTGAAATGACATATACCTAGTTCGTTCCAAAAGTAATGAGTTCCACTGTTAGATTTCTGACAATCAAGGTGATCACTTTTAAAACAAGACCCTCTAGAAGCGTCACGCTGGTAAAGACGCGTCTTCCATTTCTCAAAGCAACGTTGGAAGTCCTCAAGACGTCATCTTGATGCAGTTGAAAATATTCAGGAGACCATGACTGATCGAATGAGCGCCCTAACAGATGAGGAGTTTCAATATTGTTTCAAAGGGGGAGAGGGCCGTCTAGATCGGTCCGTCGACTCGTAACAGAATCATTTCGATTGAAATCTTCTTGATTATTAAAGATTTAAAGTAAAAAACTTTTACAAGAAGAGTCTTCTGGAACAGTTTCTACTTACACTTTTCACTTCGGGTAACAAGGAAATGTTTCAAGCCCTGGAACTAGGCGAATAGGAAAGGAAAGGGGATTAGCACCTAATTACTCGACTTAAATTGACTTAAAATCGATTCACTCAACAAACGATCCCCCCACAAAAACCTAATTACTCGCCAATAATGAAGGAGATCTGAACAAACAGAAAATTCCCCCCCTTCCCTTGCATGGAAAAAAATTGTTCTTGCTCCACCCTACAAGACAAAAATTGTCTTTTGCCCCCTTCCCTTTCTTTCCTAGAGTTACCAAATTATTGCGTAATATTTAATATTGCAGTATAACTAGAAACACGACCAACAGCCTCTATCAACAATACGCGTACATTTTCAACAATTTATGACTTTAAAAACAAAATAAAGTGTGTCTGACTACGTACAGCCTTTTTCACTGTGCAATATTTTTGCCCCTCCCCTGAATGATAACCTGGCTACGCCCGTGGCTCTAAAAAACCCTGACGAACGTACTGTGCCCTTCAAGAAGAATCGTTCCACCGCAATTTACATTCTCCTTGTTGACAGTCGAATGCTCGATACAACCGACGCATCGATCGTACAAGCTTGTCAATAAGAATCACGCGACTCCGCAAGAAGTCCAGGAAATACCTGTCGCTCGCGTATCTAAGCTCCTCCTAGCGATCGCAATTATCCGCGCGAATTGCCAGGCTTTTTCCGGCCGTCATGCCGATACGCGCCGTTGCGCGTGCCCGCTTCCCGAGCCCCGATTCCCCCTTCGTTCGGGCGCATTTCCATGCAACGATCCCCTACGGTGCGAGACTACCACCAGCGGGAATCGCCGCGGTTGGTCCAGCGTGTTAAAAAAGGAAAAAGCTATAGTGGAAATCGTTGTTACGACCTCGCCACTGAAAGCTGAAACGACAGGAGAGAGAAAGAGAGAGAAAGATGCTGGAAAATGGCCGAGGATCGACGTCTTTCCTTCGAGCGTTCGACTGCAAAAAATCGGCGCACCACCCCTCGCCGTCATTATCCCTACCTTGTGGATCGAGGCTAGACTCTCGATCGTGTGTTGTCGACGAAATGGAAAGTTTCGCAGGAGACAAGGATCGATCTCGATGGATCCTGTTTGGGCCACAAGGTTGCAAGATTGTAGTTTAACCGCAGGGACGTTGCATGTGTAAACGGACGCAAAAGACCAACATTAGACGCTCGTGACGTGGGGTTATTACGGGCAAACTGAAGGAAACAATGCTCCGGCGAGGATGAGGCTTGGGAACCGGTGTTTTCAAGCCGTCGTCGTCGAGTGTACATCCAGTGGTGTCGATAAAAATTGGAGACATTGTGGGATGTCTCGGGCGATACGAAGGTGGGACGGGAGAATTTCTGTTGTATGGGGATGAGGATGATGTCCGAGTATTATGTTCCTGTGGAGTTAATACCGGGATCGATGGGAGTTGAGCGTTCAGCGAAGTGAAGAGAGTCGGGATTGTATGTTTACTCGAACGGGCTTGAATAGGATGATCAGAGATTTGTAATAAGTAGATTGCGGATTTTATGCTTTTATAGCGTACGGAATTTGTGTGAAATACAGCGAAGAACAAAAATTCGGTAGGGTTGAAGGAATATTTTATTTCATTTTCGTCGCAGAAAAATTCTTGAGAGAAGAAAGACGTTTTTTATTTTTTACTCCTCTCTTTGTAAATCATTTAAAAAAATTGAAATTGTTCTTCTGACACAGAAACTATTAATGAGATCTTATTGTTTTCTTTTTCATTCATTTTATAATTTCATATATTCGTGTGTCCATTTGTAAAGTCTGGTCAACTATTTAGTGAAGTTCGTTTCTCTATCCGCCCCGACGCAAAACAGGATAAGCGAGTGGAAAGACCGACAAGAAGAGGTCGAGGAAACGGTGAAAGAGAGAAGGAGATCGGAGGGATAGACGAAGGGTCGACAAGAGGGAGGAGACGCAGGAAAAGGAGGAGGAGAAGGAGGAAAAAGGGGAGGAGAAGGTGGGAGGCAAATGGAAGAAATCGACGCAGGTTGCGTGCGGGTGGTCCCCTGCGGCATAGGTAGATCCCTGGGACGTCACGCGTTTTTACCCAGTTCTTAGGATGCTTTTTCTTCGTCGATTTCCTCGATTTTTAGACAGACCCTGACCTCCCCCCAAGAATCTCTCCCCGCCGAAACTCGATGCACGTTAATCGCGCGAAATGGAACTCCCTTGTTTCGTTTCGTCGCGGTGCACTGTTCTTGCGGGTTGTTTCGCTGGGAGCCCATCGGTTTTTGTTCCGTACCCTTCGATGGCTATATCTTGAAATTTGGTGGTAAATGAATTGTCTGTGGGTGGTAGTGTTATAATATAATAGGTGGTGTTAGTATATTATATGGCTCGTAAAATACTAACTGTAACTGTACGTGTTAGCCCTTATCCCTTCCTTGTGTCAATTTGACACATTTTTCTTTTAAAGGTGCGTTTAAACCGACCATGGATTTTAATATGATAATAATAATGCATGAATAATATTAAATTTGACTGAAATCATTATTTTCCTACGTTGTGCAAGTCAGAAGACGCTACAAATGCATAAACATTCGCAGTCCACAAATGATATTACGGTATCCTCAAACTAATCCAATTCCCGACACTAAAATCGATTGAATATGAAAATAGAATATCCCCAGAATCTATTTTCAATAAAACTGTTCTATTTTAAGTCGAGCCCTAGAACAGGCCCGCAAATTGTCGAGCAACATTCGCCCCTAAGAATGACAAGGGGGGTAGAAGGGAAGTCAGTTTATACGGGGAGGCTTTAATGCAGGATGAAATTGCTGTGCAAATGTTGCTTCTTTGTCACGCGACGAGCCACCGTTAAACTGGAACAAGTATTTCAAGAGTGGCTCCGTTTCGTCACAGCCACCTCGATGTTTCTTCCACAGACTTCTCTCCCCCCCCTTGTCCCCACCCCTCTGTCTTCTTCTTCTTCTTCCGCCAGCGTTCTCCTACGCATCGATCCGCAGCGGCGCACCGGAAACGCGACGGCTCCTCCGCCGTCAATTTCATTTTGCTCCTCGCGGCCGTGTCCGACCTCTCTTTCTCTCTCGCCGCTTTATCCCTTTTCCCCGTCGATTTCTCTGTGTCCCTTTGATCCAGACACTTTTTATCGTCGCGGAAAAATCGAACGCGATAAACCGGGTCGCCGCGCTTTCGGACCCATTAGGAACACCCTAGAAGAGTCTCCGACGCTGGCTTCTGAGGACGATGGATTCCCATCGCGCGGAATAAACTTGACGCTCCATTAAGACGTCGCTGACGTCGCGGAATAGGACGTTTGAAGCGGGCGTTAACCATTTTGGGGAACATGAATATTCTTGTAAAGGTTAGGTTGATTGAATAATGAATAGTCTGTTTGAATTGCAGGGATTGGACGATTACGATTTGACACTTGTACAGCGAATGCATGATCATTTTGACCGATCTGAAGCTGTTGTCATATTCTTTGTAGTTATGTAATATATGAACTTGAAGTTATACATAAAATTTTATAATTCCCTGTTGAAACTTGCGGACAATGGAAATTCTACTATGTATCGAAATGACTCTGCTTTCGTTGACCGTGTCCATCCCAGACCATCTGTCTTCCTGGATTTAATATCGAAGAAAAGATTTATGTTGTCGAAGGTGTATGAATTGAAAGTGTGTCGATCTGCACTAACGAGTTACACACCAGCACTCGTAAGTATTAAGATACCTGGTTTGTGGAAAGAGAATTTGATATTTCGTAAAAATTGTACATTATAAGCCACTGTTTATTTAGACATAATAAATTTGTAGACAATTGCACAAAATATTGTAATAACAAGGAGTATCTGAATTTAGCGCGAATACTGATTCCAATGCACGTTTAATCTAAGTCTGAATACTAATACATGGATACACGAAAAATCTACAGTCGACATCCTCCACAAGTGTGTCAAGATCCTACCGATCTTCACGAAGGGTGTCAGCGATCGCGCCAAAGCATAGGGACGCTTCGCACGATTTTTGAATTTCTGCCCACAGGGATTCCACGAAACGGCCAACGATCCCGTCTTCGTTCCGAATAAAGGCGGCTGATCTTGGAAATCGTCTGAAAAACCCCGAAGGTCGGCTAACGGCGGATAAGCGAGACAAATCGCGGTCCTGCCCGTGGAGAGCACCGAAAGCGTGACGATTAACGCTTCCTTTCTCTCTCTATCTCTTGGTGCAATGGGGCCTTTCGGAGGATCGGTCCCGACGCGGAAAAAGAGGGGCAAGCTGCTCTCCGTCGAACCGTCTAAACACGCGTGAAGTCCCTCGGATCCGCGGCGCGGTGACAAAGGAAGAAGAAGCTGGGACCGTCCGTCCGGTCTGTTCGTCGTTATTTGAACAAGCGGAAACCCGTTGAGCTAACAAGAGGACAGACAGAATACGTGCCACGAAACTCGTGATTTCACTCGAAACTTCGACTGGACCATGAAGGGCCCCCACGTTTGGCGTAGATGTCAGGTGACTCGGGAGCTGAGACTTTTAAGTCTACCAATGCTTGCTACATCGCACCTATTAATCGTATTTAAACAATTCAATGTAACTGCTTTGTCACTTGAATATTAGTTGTCTAAGTTCCCCCTTCCCCCAGATTTTCAGTTGTTTCATGTATTGGGTTTTCAAAAATTTTCCCCTGTCTGTATAATGACGATTAATGTTATTTATTTTTTCGCAGTTAATACCACCACTACTATTCATACTGCTATCGATAAGAGACCAAACGTCGGGTCCTTAGGAACAGTTCACCCCAGTAAAAGTATCACAAAAAAAAAATGATTAGGGAACTGGTTAAACAAGAGACAGGGAGAAATCAGAGGGATGTGCGACGAAGGTGCGTATGTATACTCTATGTATTGGAGAAAAATTGCTCGCGAGGGTGAGTTTCATTGATATTGAAACGTGGAGAATGTATCGACGTCTGATGTTCTGAGGATAGGTCGTTCATTGGTTTCCTGTCAACCTAATATAGTGAAACCCCCCGTATCCGTGGAGATGGGTTCCAAGGTTCTATACGGATACCTGAAACCGCGGATAGTAGCGAATGCTGTATACGTATAGTGTGCATCGGAGTTGGGCCCAATTTTATTCGACTAATCCTACATAGAAAAAAGTTACAGTACGTAAGAGCATCATTCTGACTATAAACAGTAAATAAGATCAAATAATTGTTTGTCAAATGATGACTGTTTCAAGAAGAAATATTTTATTATAAAAATTAAAATTACGTTGTTATTTTCAGTTAAGAAATTCAAGTATTCCCTCCAAAAATAAATGAAAAAAAAGTATATCGATATATTTGACATCAAAATAACAAGACACAACATATATGTATATATGTATATTGTATATATATGTATATATCAGTCTCATAATTTTAAGATAACGATTTATAGGTCTGGACGTTAAAGAATTGAACATATTCCACCAAGTTCTTTCCGTATCGACCAGACTTGAACGCCAAATTCTCTTGAAATAATACCTGTCACTAATCACTTAAAGAGTCAATTACTCGGTCCATTCGCGAGACGTGACGTGGACGATCCGCGAACGCGTTCCCGGTTGTAATTGCTTCGCGACGAAAACAGATCGCGTGGGCCACGGCGAGCGAACCGGAAGTTGTACGCTTTTATTTGACAGCGTAGGGTTGGCCGCGGCGCGTTTTCAACGGAAACGAACGGTGATTCGGTCCGACGGGCGGAATGCTTAACTGCCGCATCGATTTACTGTCGGCGAATCGGCTGGCCGGTTACAAGCGCAGGCGGGAATTCAGATAAATATTTCTTAGAACGGGAGGGGGGATAATGGTGGCAGCAGTGGTCGCAGAAACCGGACCGGTTGATCCCCGTAATTTATGGCCGGTTGCTTCTACGATTTCCCAGGGAAACATATTCTTCCCCCTTTGGCAATTAAACGCTCGGTAGAAGTGTTTCCGATAAGTTAGTCGACATTTTGTATCCAGAAGGAAACGAAAGATTATATTATTAAAATAATTTCATTCCTTTAAAACAAGATCACGGTTCGAATGATTTTCGAGTGTTTTTTTCTTGTGGACCCCGGTCATGATGCTTTCTACACTTGCACCTTTCCTCCCTTTTCTTTCTGTCCATCGTTCCACGTTTGCTGCCCCTCTCCGTGATTTCTCACACTCTAAACGATCGCTGTCTCCTTTTTCACGTGACGTGCCCATCTATCATTCGATGCACACCCTGGCACCCTAATTCGCTCATACTTGCCGACCCTGATGTGCCTCGTTCGTTATAGTACCAGCATTGTTTCGATAGAAAGCACATCGTTGGGAAATACGGAAGGATTTACTGATTACTGGAATTATTGGAAATAATAGTTTGGTGTGATAACAATTTCTCGTTCAAAGCTACAAATTAATCTTCATAGCATCGAATTTAAAATTATGAGGGGACCAAACACTGTGATAAACGTTGGCTGAAAACATCCCAGTTCAAGACTAGTTCGTAAACTCGAAAAAAGTTTAAAATTGTTTGTATTTTTTCGTAGTATATGAATGTGCTATTATAAAAAAGAAGATTGTATTAATTAGTACAAAGCCAAAAAAGTTATTGGCCTTCAACCAAAAAGGGTGGCGTATCTCCAGAATTTACCCTCTCCGGACGCGTTTCTAAAATTAATTTTAAGGATCCTCCGCCGCGAACAAGGATCCACTAGATCGTATAAGCACGGGCATGTTTAATCGAGTTCCCCGATTTCATTAGACAGCCCACTATCCGCGATGGGATACGCGTATCGGTGTCCCATCCCCTGTAACCGACTTTGTGTCGAGGAAAGAAAGCCCGTGTCCTCTCCTTGGGGAGAAAAAAAATGTATTCCGCGGCACGTTTCCAATCCGTGGCCCGATAAAAACTGACGAGCTTTCTAATAAGCCTGTCCGTTAATAAGCGATCCGACCCGCCATCTAATTTACGTTATCGGGCGATCTCGTTAGCAGTTGCCGTCGCGTTTCCCGGTTCCTTGGAATAATTAAAACTCGGCGACGTGACGGGGACACGATGGAACACGGAATCGTTCTCTGCTTTCGACGGTGATAGGAAAGGATAGAGGAGAGGGCTGCAGTGTAAACAGCTAGGCGACGCCATTTTCTGCCTTAACAAGTGTTACACTTCGATATTTATGGAAATGTCCGCTGAATGTTCTCCTCCCTTCGGCGAAACAAACCTCGTATGAAGCAAGATGTTTCTTACCTTTTGGTGTCTTCGGGAAGGTTTGTGAACTTTAGATTTTGTTACTTGACCCTGGTCCTTGTAGATCAATCGTGAAGCTTTCCAGGTCCATCCTCGTAGAATATTTGATTTCCATTAAGAGCCAGATACTCGTGGACGGTCTTATGAAAGAAGAAAAAAGAACGAAATCTCTAAAACAAATACGGCGGTACACTTTCCACCGCGTAAGAGTCGGCCTCGATCTTTCCCCTCAGACTGGAGCACACACCGTAACACGTCGTTTACCCCGGAATGAAAAAAATATTTGTCGCGTTACGGCAACACTCGAGTAATATTTGCCCGGCCTCGAGGCACGCTTTGTCCACAGAGTGACATCGAAGTTGGCTTACGTTCTGCTTCGAGTTTTCGGTTGGCGTAGAACCGCGGCTTCTTCTGGCTCTCTTCCTCTCGGTCTGTGTGGGAAAAACGAAGAAGTGATTCGTCAGGGATCGAAGGGAACACGTGTACCGGCCCGTGACCAATTTAACCGGATACTACGGACTATCCAGCCTCTCTGTCGCTCTCGTCAGGCTCTCTGTGAAGCCACCCTCTCACCCAGTCAGACCGCTGGTCGTCGTCAGAATGGGAAAGGAACGTCAGTTGCACGCGTGCATCTGGATCATTGTCGGCAGAGATCTGTGGAGGTGGTGAATCGCTTCGAAATTCGGGCACCGTGACAACGTTACGCCGGCCCTGGGGAGATCCACACGGGTATACATATACGTAGTGGCAGGGCAAGACGGTGACGCATTGAAATCTGCACCTTGACTCGACACGCTGAATAATTCAAGGGGGAGCGTCCATTTTTTAAACTTCCCCGAGTTATTGTTGCGGCGCTGCGGCCTTCTCGTCGCAGTCCTGTGTATATACGGAAAACCCCTCCGTTCGTAATTCGCGGGGAATTCCTACCTAGGGCACGGAATTCCGGAATTGTTCGAGTTTTCGCGATCGAAATGTGAAATTGCAATTTTCGAAATGAAAGATGTGGGTCAATCACGTCTTGATATTCGGAGCTGTTACCGATTCCTCTGGATTTTACCCTCTGTGGGCAAACTGTGTCTTTCGCACCCAGTAGGCAAACTGGGTCGCTTGTGTCTAGACTGCGGACCTTTGTGCAAAATCAATATTTTAGATAGTGATATCTAAAAATGAAAATGGAACAGAATTTTGGGTTCTGTACTAGAGGCTTTACAATGTTAATAATAACATAGTAAAGCCTTAGTAATTGGACTTAGTTGATACGTGCATTTTATGACATTTTCCAAGTTAAGAAGTCCTATAAATGCATAAACATTCGCAGTTTACTTATGTCGAAGGTTCATTTTTTTTACTGTTTTAGGCTTCCGAAAAATCTGAAAAGATTCTGGGATATTTATCAGTTTCAAATGTTTAAAACTTTTGACAATAAAAATAATTAATAGCTCCCCTTGCCATTCACGCGTAAGCACAATGACATACTCGTTCTGATATTCCAATCGAAAAACATATGACACAACAAAAAAAGACCACTCGTTCGTTATTTCTTTTTTATTTTTCCTGTTTTTCTGACATCCAAGAAACAACTATATGCGAGAATAATATTTTTTTTTCCATTTGAAAGAAATAATTCAGTTCGGCAAGGATTAAACTGGATCGCTCGCCTGAACGAACACCATCGCTTTTCTTTTCCAGATTCAATTTAAAATCACCAGATCCACCGAAATAACCCACATCCGTGAGAAGGCAAAATCTTTCTCCCTTCCTCGAGAGTAGCATCTAATTATTTAACCGAACGGCGCTGATCTCTGTGGATAGGGCGAAGTCTATGATCGGCCCGGACCCCAGGAGAGAGTTCATAAACACTAGATCCCCGGGCCGGTATATTCCGTCGTCGGTTTTGATTTAATAGAGGCTAATTGATAGGGGTGGTCGCCGTTCCGGGTGGTCCTGTCCCAGGACTTTGTTTAATTATGACGTATGGCGTTTCGTGCCGAGTATACAACACGCTGCCTTATTCCTGCGAAATCGGCCACGATGGCGGCCGTATCGGGCGCCGATTGTTCGACGAAACTTGCCGTATGATCACGATAAAAAATAGCATTTTATAATTAAGCCAGACGTTCTTTTAAATAGCGTAAACGTCGACGGATCGACGGTGTTTCACTTGTTCCGTGCTTTATTAAAAATCCCATCGGTTCGCGCCCAACCCCCTGGCGACGGTAGGATCGGAGTACGCGGGATTCAATTAAGACGCCGGCTGAAACAAAGCCCAGAATAATCTCGACGGATCTACGGGAATTATTAACACGTTTTGCGCCGCGTGGGACACACTGGCGCGACTCCCGGGCTGATTTTCCTCCGTTCTCTGTTCCTCCGTGGCAATATCGCGACGGGCCCACCCGTACACCGGAAGTTTCTAAATACTTGGCGATACATTGAATCCAGGGGGTGTACGGAGGTGTTACTCGACTGCTGGATTGTCGACCTTTTCGAGTATTTCAGAGAGAGAAAGAGGACGGGCGATAAATTCGGTAGACCGTGTCTGAATCAGTGGAGAGATATATCGTCGCCCGAGTTCTTAACTGATCTAACTCCATTTTTCAACAAAAATTCAGTTGGTCCAAAGAATACAAATTCACCGTAATATAAAGAAAATTCAGCCTAGAAAGTAAACAAATATTTTTTCAAGTTCTAACTCTGAAACTTTGAAAGTTCGTTTTCTTAATGGTTGTATCTCCAAATACTAACAACGAGTAAAAATTAATGTTGTTAATAAAATAAAATTTTTGTAGAATATTGTACTATGATAGTTATTCTGTTCAGAACGTTCGGATATTAGGATATTCAAACAATAGGTGTTCGTATATAAGAGTCTCTGCTGTATGTATGTATTTACATTCTATTTGCGCGATCGGTTTATGAAGCATCATCGAAACTTTTATTTTATCGGGCTTTTCAGTCAATTGGACATTCTATGAATGCACTTGAAACGTTCGGTACATTTCATGTGGTTGAATATTCATGTAGAGTATAACAAAAAGCCCAAACAATGTCCACGAAATTCCGAAATCTATTTTTAATTTAACAAATCCTTCAGTGGAAGGATTACTCTCGCAAATATCTTTTCAAATGGGTTATTCTTTTATGCGTGTAATAGTTCACCTTATCAGAATAGTTATACACATTTACAGGATGCTTCTTCGTACGCAACATCAATCTTTCGAACCTTCACCTCTCAATCTCTACTTCCTACGAACAAGCATCGCTTCATCAAGATTGGCACACAGCCATGTACATACATACTCCTTGTCCCCGTTAACAGTGTCCACCTGTTCTGGCGCGTGAGCAATGGGATCGACCGCTAGAATCATCGGCCAGCCATTCGCGAACGACGTGTTCTGGCGAATCAGTATGCGAGGCAAGGTGTTGGGTTTACCTGACGCACCTGATCGTCAACGAACGACCACCGACTCTGTGTGCATTATACGAAACTTCGTTGGAACGTTGATCGCGTTCGAAAAGGAGCAACGGTAAGTCCCGGGTGGGATTAGTGTGAAGAACCTTTTGCCACGGTTTAGACGTGGCTTTGCCGGTAGATTCCGGTAAGCCCTGGTTAAATTTACGTCCCCGTAGATTTTAATATAGTCCCGGTGCTACCGTTCACGGTCGAGAGATCCTCAAGTCAAACAGTTCACCGTAGAATTTCTGTTTACGTATAAGATAGTCCGTGATGGGTCACCTTTGCGGATCCGTTCCATTGTTCTTTCCTAAACTGGACGTTACCAGATTTCGATCCGATTCTAAGAAACAATAACGGACCAACAGGTTCTCTGTAACTGTTTATACAAACTGCACAATAGTAAAAGTAGAAGCATTACAGAGGCTTCGACTCACCCAACGACTACGGATGTTTATGTAAATAAAATAATAGAACTTTATGGTGTTGATTCAGAGAAATTAGAGTCGAACTGAGATCTGTTTACTTTATTCACTATTCTAGTCCTTCCAGAACCCAGACTATTTCCTCTCCATCATGAAATATCCTCGAAATAACAATTTCCCATACACCATTAAAACAGTAAAAAATCCATACGTCCAAACGTAAAGTGTTATCCCAAGCTGCATCGTCTACGGAATTATGCACAGCCAACGTCTCCCAATGAAATTGAAACAAACAGTATATAGATACTCCTATTAAAAGACAGCATCAATTAATTTTCCGTGGATACCGTGGAGACCAATTATTCAGCGGGTTGTGTTACTCCAGGGTGTCCTTAATAAAGTCCAACAGCCCCTGCAGGGAGCACAGCGAACGTGGTGGAAAATTCGAAATGTTATCAAAAGGACAAAGAAGAAGGGTCATTCTACGCGAAATCGTACACTCTTCAGCAATTATGAAAATTCTCAAAAATTCTTCGAGGTACGATTATATACCGCTAAGTATCAACAGAATCCGAAATGTAACTCCAAAAATGTGATTTCACGTGAGATTACCATGCGGCGTTATCGTCGTAGATCACGGAAACGTAGTCCATTGACGGATAGAAGGGAAAACGATACAGGAACATAGGAGGGAGGTGTCGCGGGTGGCGTTCAGAGACGAAGGGAGCAGCTGCTCGATCGGAATCCGAACATTCCACTCGCGAATCCGCAAGGAAAAACGTTCGCCTTCAACGATTCGTTGGAAACTGACTTGGTGATCCAGCGACCGTACACCAGAATGAACAGACGAAAAAGGACAAACTCCATGGGAGATGCCCCGTGAGCGGGCGAGACGAACTAGGATTAGACACGGGGTTATGGGGGTCTGCGCGCCACCCGGCTTTTCGGCTTTCATTCCTCGTCAGGATCCACCTCGAGTGGATACACCGACCAAGCTGCCGCTTCTTCTGCCTGCTACACTGTTTTTTTTTTCAACTTCTTCTTTCACCTCCTCTTCCTGAACGCGTTCAGTTCGTTTGGCCCGCGGGAAAATGGAATCACGGGCGATTTCATTAGCCCCCGAATTTCACCTACCGCGTCATTTAACTCGAATTCGAGAGTTCGATCCTTCAACGATGGTGATCGATTTCCGGGTTTCTGGGGCGGGATTTTATATAATACTATGATTTGCGTTTTTTTCTTTGAGGTGGCAGGATTTTAGAGTTGGTTTTTGTATAATGAAAGGTTTTTACCTAAGAATCGTTAAACGGGGGAACAAAAGGCTTGTGATTTCTTTGCAAGAATCTATCGATTTGAATGGATCGTTTTTCTGTGATGTAAAAGCAACATTATGCAACGACCTAATACAGTAGGAGAAAAAAGGTACCTGTTTTTTCGACTTGTTTTATTGTTATTATTTCGTAATAAAATTGGGTTTGTAGACATCAATTTAATAGTATGACAGGAAAGCTAGATCATTGGTAAGTAAATGATCGAGTACGGTTAATTAAAGTTAGTCATCGTTTGTGTAATTCATTTCTGGGGTTACACCCGTATATTATGGAACGTCCTGTATATATTAAGCGGATGAATGCAAGATGACAGGGTAATAATAATCTTCTCATCTCATCAGATGTTTTTGATATCTTTAGCAGCTTTCGTATTAAGATATGGAATCCGTTGTATGGGAAAATCGTCGTATTCGTATAATCTACCCTAAACTAATCGTGAATGACGTCGAGTCCTTTATCCCTCGGAGATGATGAATCCTCTGTCAGACGTCAGGATGACTTATCCCTTCCTGCTCTGATGTATCCCATGGCATGATGATTCATTTTTTTGCCTACTCTGCATATTACTTTAATTATCACATTTACCATATGTTCCACATTATTGATACACGTCTGAGTTTCCAACAATAGTCTTACCTTTCGAACATGACCGTACTATTAACACTAGAACTATCAAAGCAGTCAAAATGGTTTTTTTCATCATTTGGAGAGTAGTATCTCCGCAGAAGTTGTGAACTGTTTTTTTTATCACCCTTATATACAGAAAATTCTACGTATCCAATTGGGTAATCCAGCCCGAGGCCAATTTACTACTATCGGGGTTGGCATCGACTTTTCCCTCCCCCTTGGTCATTTTATTATCCGTGCTCGATAATTCCAAAGAAAATTTAATTATCGGAAATGGTCACTGTCCCCTGCCAGAAGACTCCCGGATTCGCCCCCTGAAAAATAGTGGACGGTTCGATTCTTGTGTATCGGAGGCGTTTCGTGTGTCTTACAACGACGGCACGTTAAGAATGCCACCCCCCATCCTTCCACCTTTCCATCCACGTCATATTTACGTCCAGGGTTCCCTTACGAAATTCCGTTCACGGTAATTTCGAACAGGAATACGGGAACATAATAATTGGGCACGGGAATTGTAATAGTTCAGTTCTCAGAGGTCTTGACTTCCGGTTGAAATCGAAGGTGGAACGTGATTTCACATGTCCGTGTACGTGGGGGAATTTTCAACTAGAGCTGTATTCGAATAATTCGAATAATTTCAAATACAAATAATTTATTCGTAGAAATCATATACTTCGAATAATTCGAATAATTTGAGTAGTATTCGGATTATTTGAATATTCGAATAATAGAAGTGATCGAATTTCCGACTGTACCGAATAGGAATTTGAAAAACAAATAACTGTAAAGGCCAATGTGAAAAGAATTTCACGGCTAAGTGTGAAAAAGTATACATGTTATGTTCGGATTCCTATTCACTACAATTCAAAATTCTATCACTTTAAATATTGGAATACTCCGAATATTTCAAATTATTGGAATATTCATAACAGCCCCATTTTCAACATTGGTCGTCTGGCGGCAAATATCAAAGAATGCATACGGCCTGGCGGTAATATCTTCGTCGCGAGAAGTTAGGGTTGCCTGTAATAACACAACTGAACGGGGAGGATGAGGCTACGTAAGCCTACGAGGTAAGTTTCGCCACGTTCCGACGTTCTAACAGCGGGGCTAGAGAGACCGAGGGGCTCTTGCATATTTACCCTTCGCTTTCCGCCCTTATACTCCCCACACGCCTCTGCCAAATGGGCCGTTTCATTCGGGGCGCATCATCCAGCCGTCGCGCCCTTTACCTTGCCTCGAGCGCGCCCTTTTGAGCACCAACCCTCCCCTTTGTCTTCGACAATTGGAACGATGTCCCGACGACGGTCTCACGAGTGCCTCTCGAATGGAGAACGCGGCTAATAAGTGGACTTTCTGCGAATTAAGCGTCGCGGAGCTTTTTTCACGGTGCCTCTTGTAAACGGTCTGTCCTTCACTACTGTTGTTTAATCGTTTTTGTATCGATCGTTGGGCGACGTTTTACCGCTATTCGCGATCACAACTCCTGTATACTTGAAATATGAAGCGCAACACTAACAAGGGAACTTTGGTACAACGAAAATTCAGATTTTCTTTTTAAAAGCTCGAAGCTTTGTACGGCACATTGATCGAATCATCGGGGAATATTTTCGTTTTGGCTGATACATATTCGGTTCTATAGCGTACAACCACCCCTTAAAGGTTGATACAAGTGATCCAGTCGTTTTTTTAATGAGACGGTAGTATACGATAGTTAAAAATTTAATAACAATACGAAGAAGCCATGACGGGACAATAGTATTCGTCCCGTACATATTTGGGTGTATTCTGAGCCAAGTTGGAAACAGACGACGGTAGCGAAGCTATTAACTGGTAAAGTGGAAATCCCATTACTTCTTAAACAGCTAGTTGTTTTGTATGTATTCCCATATAAGATAATATCCAAATAAACGATCATCTTAAACGACCATTGAATAAAAATGGAAGTAAAAATATAAATGGGTTCATACGACCCCACCTCATAAGTTAAGAGTTGTGAAATAAAATGGATCAACCTTAAAAAATAATCATGGGTAGTGGGAAGCTGCTAGATTATAGAAGTAGATGCACCGTCCATTTGCATTTTTCGCATATTCGAACAGCTCCATCGTAGAAACGTTCGTCCAAGCTAGGCTAAATCCTCGCGACATTCTACGGCCTCGATTAAACGTACTCCCGCACGAGGAGAGCGCGCGCGCGGCTATCTTCTGGGCTAATACTAATTAAGCGTCGTCACTCATCTTTATTAACGTCCCGTGCTCCCCCTTAGACAGTAGCGCACATATACGGAAAATCCTCGTGCATTCGCGCGATTCCTACAACTGCTGCTAACGTATAATGCCATTAACGTCACGGTGTATTAACAAACGCAGCGCAATTGTCCTGCACGTACCGTCGACAAACGCGTTATTGTCGTGCCCGAAGTGTTAACAAATCCTTTGTTCGCTGTGAAACACCGCGATCGTGATCGTTTGATCGACGTTATTCCGAAATTATAGACGAACCAAATGCTGATATTACATCGAGAAACAAGTCAATGTGTTAACGGGGTTGAAAAAAGTTCACCGTTAATATTGGAATAATTGAGAACCTACAGACGTTTATTCAAATATAAATCATTTTTGGCCTAATTTACAGAAATTGGAATCAAACAGACATTTGTTCGTTCCTTCGCGAGGACGCAAATACATTTTCTACCGTATGGAATTTCCAACAATAATCGTCCGTCCCACGTTAAAGTATAAACAAACGGAACGTTCCCCCAATAGGCTCGCACTGCCCTCCATTTCCACAATAGGTTCCGTAAAATCTCGAATGATTAATGTTAGTCGACGGGACCGCGAAATCAAATTACCCTCCGATCATTCCGTTAATCGAGTTTCCTCGTACACCCCGAAATCCGCGTCGTCGTCGTCGTCGCGGCTGAAAGCGGATGGCATTATTAAAATTGGCTTATTAGAATCGGTCGAATCGAATATATACCGGTGTTTATATTCAATATTGATTTTCTCCGGGGTCGTCCTACCCTCTCGATGGAGCCGCGGTTTATTCAACGCCGAATTTTTATGGCCATCTTTCTGGTCCATTGTCATTCACGTTGCCCGAACGACACTCGTAATATTTTACGGTGCATTGCATAAACGTTTTTCCCGAAAATTAAACTGACTCCCCTTTTGCTTGCCCATCCGCTTCTTCTTCTTCTACTTCTTATTATTATTCTTACCACAACCCTTTCCACGATCCTAAGTTTAATCGCCAGAACGGAATATAGATTTTTTTTTTATTCTGCAACAGCATTATACTCGGGAATCGTTAAATTCGTTCGGGGAATTATAACGTTACAGTAGGTTCGAAAACTACCCCGGTTACCCGGGAGTTAATACAAGTCCCCCGATGGAATACAAGTACACGCGGGGCTGAATATAACCGAGGAACCTTTACAAATGAAAAGTGATCATTCCGCACATTGTTACACTGATAAAGCAAAGAGTATACGCGAATGTTTAATAATCCCCTTTGTTCCACGGCTCTAGTTTCCTCGGCCGTTCCCGTGGCTTCCAATTCGTGCATTTTTGTTCGTGATGCAGTTATTATTTTCGCGGGATCACCGTTTCCCTTTGTGTGCCCGCTAAAGTAACTTTATATATAAAAATACAATGTAATATAATGAAGGAAAAGTGAAGGGAAATAGGGGAAATGAGAAAAAATCAGGGAAAATAAGAGGAAAGGGGGAAATGAAGGGAAAATGGAAGAAAATAAGGGAAAATAAGAGAAAAAAAGGAAGAATAATAGAAAAAGGAAGTCTGCACCATTCAGAAAGTACCGTAAAAATAAATCTGCCAGAGTATCAAGAATTTCCAACCGAATTCAAGGCACGATATTAAACCTAAATCGTTCGACGTCCGTATAATGAAATCCGCGATAATCGCGTTAACTCTGATTAAATTACTTTCTAAAAAGAGGTGCTGTATTTGGTCAGCCCGTCAAACTGACAAGTCAGGCTAATCCGGACACAGTTAGCGTGTGTGACTCCGGCGAACTGGTTGGTTCTTCACCGGACGGAGAGCCGTTTCACACCTTTCAAAACCGAAAACACGATACCGCCGATAAGATCATCCCGTTCCTCGAAGCCCCGCGCGTCTGTTACGGTGCAGTTTTTTCGGCGCTCGTCAGGGATTTGGAAGTGACGAAGTGACCGAGGCCCATAACAGGGGGCAAAAGGGGGCGATCTTCGAGTTGACGGCCGTTATGGCGTAATCAGTCCTAATAAGGTATGCCATAGGGAGGGCGATAGAATGGCCACTTAATACAGAATAACTCCGTAATTCCGGGCCCGTGACGCGACCATGACTCTCGAGAAACGGTCCCGAAGCGTGTTCCTTCGAGGAATCGTTACATGCTCTCGGCCTTATATGTATACAGCCGCAATTACGTGCTCGGCCGCTGTCGCGCGTCTTTGAAAATCGTGCCTGTCAAAATACATTACGCGCTTTAAAAACCGTCTGCTCGTACGATAACGCGCGGGCCAGTTGTCGATTAACGAATTGCGCGGTGGACCGGTCGAGAAATGAACATCGGAAATAACCGACTGGCATCTTGACGTTCGCCATCGCGATGTTTTTCTGTCGATGATTTCGACACGATGACCACTGTAGTCCAAAATTGGAATTTAGCAGCTCGAACGATCGTAAAGAGATTCCTTTTTTAGTTTACAAAGGAAAAACTCACGTCAACTTATTATTCAGCGTGAAAGATTTGTTCAGTGTGCATGATATGCATACATTACATTCTGTCATACTAGCAACAAGCTACTATTTTACCAATTGAGTTTTGGCCAGCTTTTCGGGAAAAAGGGACCACTGTGGCGTCGATTTCCGTTCAGGGATACCGATAGAGGTGTGCGTGCTCCCTCTCCACTTTCTTTTCTCCCTCTCTGTTTTCTCCGTTCCTCTGTCGATGGAACGAGCGGAGGCGCCGGTGCATCGATCAACTGTCGAACGACCGGCCGCTAATTGCACCGGCCACGATATCTTGATCAATCGAGCGTGGGGCGTTGGAATTAATTAGAACGATGACGTGCTCGCTCGGCGTTCCTCGATCCGCAACCTCGGGATCGAGGACGGTCGTGCCTTGGCCAGATAGCCTATCTTAAGTGAGTAGTTTCCCTTCGCCACTGGTTCAAAAACAAGGAACGCTAAACCCTCCCTCCCTTTTTATCCACCCCCTACTACCTCGCCACGATAAAACGAACAAATTGCGAACGGACGTCCGTAGGTTTGGCGCCTGCCCTCCATTAACCAGGGGGGACCCCGCTGTCTTCGTTCTTGGATTCGAGAAGCTTGATTGCCGGGGGAATACGCGCGATGCTGAAGATGAACGCAGGGGGCTGCTACTGTCTTGTGGTTGATCAATTTACGGGAGCTTCGACTTGTCTTTGTGGATGTTTGACTTGTCTTTGTTACTGTGGTGATTTTGTAGGGAATTTTGTCAGTTTTAATTTGCATAGGAAGGTGAAGTATTTTATGATGTGGGTACGCTGTGGATGTTTATGGAAATTCAAACTTTTGTGGATTTTGGAAAATCAGACGTGAGCAGAGACTGACTTTCTTCATCAATAGTTCTATTACGGTGGAACGAAATTGTACAATAATATATTTACTGAATATTATTAAAGTTTCTGTTGTGTACAATTCTATAAAAATTTGCTTATGCTATAGATGTGTAAAATTCGCAATCTAGATATAGGAGAACGTGAGTGTACGCTTATCGATGGTGCACTTATCTAAGCCGTCAGCCCTGATGAATCATCGGTGATAACCATTCCGATGCATTTCGTTGATGTTGGGATTATGTGTAGTTAAGTGATACGTTTTGTATTTTGCACTGCTTCACTTAAAATATTTAAGTAAAACAGTGAATACAAATATGTATTGTTTAGAATTTTTTATTTCTGGATTGTCATTTGAAACGAGCATTAAGAGAGTGGCAATCATTGCTAACTACTAGAACGCCATCGAAGAGGACAAACTGTTAACCCTTCTGCTCGTGCGATGCTGTTAGAGATGCCAAGGGTAAAGAATATGAAATACAAGATTAATTTCAAATGAATCCAATTATCACAGTTTAGCCTATAAAATTATAAGCCTTGGTCCTCGGAATACTTTCCTTTCATTCGGTATTTTTATCTTATTTGTTCTCGTTGCGCTTATCGTTTATCGACAGAATGCATAATCTTCAAATTTATCTTCAGGTAACGAGATTCGGAGTGTCAAGGTTCCGTACGATACCGAAATAAGTTCACGACGTTCGTTATTCTGTCTCCTGACCCCGTTCGGCCGCGCACGATAAGCAATTTTATCGGCTTTGATCGATTCTATTAAACGACGCCAGGCAACTATGGGTTCCCAGGTGCTTTGTCTCGGGGGCTCCGCGCTAGCCCATCGATGCGGTCGTGATGTTAACCTTCGGTTGGATCGGAAGCTAGTCCGTACGGGAAACTTGCTTTTTTGACTCCACCTGCAATGGGTCGTGGGGAATTTCCAAGGTATTCCTGACGATGCTGAATTCAGTCTATTCAAAGCGTCGCTATCGATAATAAATCCATTCGATCATTCAGCGTTGTGTCACGACATAAAAGTAGCTAAGGTGTTAAATCGTGAAAAGGTTAAACGTGTTCGTCGGCAACGGCACCACCCTCGATGACCCATTAATTATCAGCAGACCGTTTATCGGGGAAGTTGTTTAGAGAACAACCTCCGAATAAACCCGTACCGTCTCGACCAGATCTGATAATTTCGTCGGGGACACCTGTACCGTTGCGGTTTCGAGAGTCAGTCGTTCACCATCTAGGTTTCCTCTTTCCAAGCCAGCCGCCGAAAAGCCGTAAATTATCGATCCATTTAGCAAAGGGAAGAAAGCTCCGGGGGGTAGTACTGGCTACTTTGATTATTAAACGCGTCCACATGACCCACAATTCCGAGCGTGGCTCTTATTATTATTCCATTCGCCGGCGGTGCACGGCCAAATGTAATTTGCCCGAGAGCATCCTAAAGACGTAATGTCGTTAGCCGTGCTGCGGCTCTTTTCTGGTATCCATATGCCCCCTGGCTACTCGAGAATTTGAATCGTGGCCGGCCGCGTTTAATTCCGCGTGGATTTAGGATTTTCCGCGGTGTTCACATCAACCAACCCTCATTCGACCAACGAAACTATTACTTTCGAGGGTCGAATCTCGTTCGTTCGTTTCTTTTTTGTGTGTGTGTGTGTGTGTGTGTGTGTTTTTTTTAGAAGACGATTCCTGGCATACTCTTGCGGGCGAAACGTAACTTACGACCTCGAATCTCACGCGAGGAACGTGATCTGACGCCGTAACGCGGGAAATTCACGAAACTCTTCGGATTCTAGCCGGTGCTGTGGGGCCAGGGTCATCATCAAATGGAACGTGGATCTATGTTGGAATAATGCGCGCATCGATGGCGGTACAGGTGTTCGGAGTATTGGTTCGAACTCGAGGAGGATTTGGGAAATACACCCTCTGTTGGAAATTTACATCATATTTTCCAATCGTTAGAATCACTAATTCCAAAGATTCCATAACGATCGACAAAAAAATATCTTCCAAGACCATCGATCAAAACCATCTCTCTCGAAACATCTTCGTACCAATGCTTCGCGCGCATTTAAATTCCCCAGTATTCGCCATTTCGAGTTTCTTTCGGAGCACTCCAAAACCACGCACATCTCTACCCACTTGAAAATTCAAGAGAACACAAAGGAAAAGATTGATGGGAATTCCAGATCAGAGGACACTCTTGAGGATCGTAGAACCGGGTTGGCGCGTGAAACGACTTCTCGAGAGTCTGGCGAGAAGGGTTAATACTCTCGTATGGGCTCTCTCGGTTCGTTGCGACAATATTTCTTCGGTTTTTGGGTTGCGGGACGAGCGGTTGTTATCACGGACACATCCCCCCCTTTGCCCCTCGTGGAAAGGACCAACGTGATAAAAGTGTTCTTGGCGGCGGCGCATGTACGCGCCGTATTTAACATTTTATTCCCAGAAGCGTCGCGCAGTTTTCCGCGATACGGGTAACGCGATAAATTATTCCGCGTTCCGCTTATCTTCGACTCTCCTCCTACCAACCCAGTCTACATCGTCCGTTTCTTCCGCGTCGTCTTTCTATACCCGTTGGGCTCCTTCCACCGCTTTCCTTCCTTCCCTCCTCTGTTTTTTCCCCCCGTTCGCTCCACGGCCGTCTTGCTCGCTTAACGTCGACGTTATTTAGCGGGCGCGTGGGAAAACGTTGCCCGGTTTGAGTTACAACTACCTAGCCGCGAGGGGAAGCGGGGAAAAATGAAGAGCGTTTTGGATTAACGCGAACACCGTCTGGATTCCTCGACGATATGAACGTCCTACGGCGGCCAGCAGACCATCGACTTGCCCAGGCCCGAGCACTTGCTCCGAGGATGGACCAATTTGGCTCCAGTCGGGGATTAAGTGGAAGCATATCCCGAGACGGCGGATCGAAAAGATTAATAAATTCATTTTATGATGTCGAAATGATTCGGTAGTGTTTGTGTTAGGCTTTATTCGAACAATATGATACAGTTTTTGGTCCAAAATTAACCGTACCGAGACTTGGGTATGATTTTCATCGAATAAATAAATCGATACTGTATTTAAGAGCGTTAATCTGGACTTTAAACGGTTAATGGGATTGAATAATTATTCGACAAGTGTCTGCTCATTTAAGAAGGATTATTTTATTATGAATATTGGAATTTCCACGTTTAGTTGATTAAAAATAGCGAGGCACTTCTTCATCTTTTATTCGTTGGTCCAAATAATTTATCTAGACAATGAATTTCTCATCTCTGACCCTCCGTAGACAGTGTGGATCGTTGGCAACCCAAGTAAAATTTTATTTTGCTCGGACTTTCCTCCGAATATTTATTTTTAGTGAACAAAGTTTTAAATATTTGACCTGAGAAACGACTGTATAATGTAATAGAGGCTGATACGTGTCCCGAAATTTTTGCAGATTTTTCGAAAGCCAAAAACGGTAAGAAACGTAGACTTATGTAGACATAAACGACCCAGTTTGCTGCGAAGGAATATGTAAAAAATTACGTTCGCCCACGGAGGTTTGACAATCTTCACGACGACGTATAAAATAAATGTAATAAAGGCGTAGGAGAATTTCCAGAATGCAATGGACGATACAACTTACAGTTTCAGTAATTCGAATTCTCCGTAACGGAATTAACGATAATAGGCTACCGATAACTCATCGCTGAGATTAAATGTTAAAGTAATGACTCGATTCCCCGAATCAATAATGGTACAATAACGGATCTTATCGTTCGAATAAAATGCAATGGGGGCGGGGGGGGGGGTGAAACAATACACTTCTGCCCGATCGGAAATACACCGCGCGTTTACGATTTATTTGATAGATTCCTGATACCCAATCGATACACGTTAGCAGCTGGTGCACGCGTAAACGGCCATTAGCGCGTCTTCGGCTTCCAACGGGGGGACAAAATGATTCATTCGTCCTTAACCACGAGAGTCGAATTTCCAATAAGTAGCAATGAAAAATTTTTATCACTGCCGAAGAATAATAACCGCTGATTAGCTATCAGCACCCCGCTGATACAGCCGACGAAAGTGTGAACGCGTTTATGCAGCGACGCCCGTCATTATCGGTGGTGTGCACCGGTCATACGGAAACAGGCCTCGAAAATTTATCATCACGACTGCTGCTGCCTCGTCATCCAGCTTCGGCGTAATTACTGGAGCCTAGATGTTTTTAAATATCTTCGTCGAGATAAAACGCCTTTTTTTTCTGGAAAATCGATGTGGGATATTAGGTCGGAGAATAGGGACGTCGGCGACTTTGAAATTTTGTAATGTAAAAGGGAATCTCAGAGAGGAAAAATAGTTAGGTTTCTTTAGAAATTTTACCTGAAAGAAAGACACGCGAATTGAGGGGCTCGTAACAAAATTCTTGTCAATCTTTTGTTTCTGCAGGAAAGTACAGAAGTACTATGACATCTTTAAGGATCTTGAGAATCAATTAATTTTATTAAAAATAGAATGACATCTACTATATAATCTTACTTCCTAGACCACTAAAATCTGTTATAACAAAAATCGAAACATTTGACAAGGGTTCTTTTTGTTATGACCTCCTAGATTGCCAGTGTGATAAATATGTCGAATTTTTAAAAACGACAATGTACCCAGAGCAACCTAACAAGTAATGGAAAATAAGATACTATTAAGAACAAACTTCACGAGGAAATATTAATCGTCGGATTGGAATCTCGCAGTGGGGAAAAGAATCGCGCAAGGATTTCACAAGAATCGTCGAACAGGTGGAAAGAAAATGATGGTCATTTTACAAAACAAACGTGTTTATTTTCTCATGGTTCGTCGCATGAAATGGAAAGTGGCAATTAATTTAATAATCACGTAACATATCGTGGATACAATAATGCGTGATCCGATGAGCGTATTTACAATAATACAATACAATCAATTTTGAAGTCGCGAAGACCGCGAAGTTTTCTAGAGACGAGCTTTAAACGCGACCGGTATCTATCGTACTAAGCACGCCAATGAGCAATCCAGTCCTAAACGTCAAAATTAACACTGTTTTACAAGAAAATCAACAACACAATTACCTCCCGTAATATTTCTTGGTGTTCAAACATTCAACGGAATTTTCATCGAACTAAATGGCGGGAAGGTACGTACAAATAAATTTTATTATTAAGAAGAATGTTGGTTTATATAAAATCAAAGAAATATTATATATATATATATATGTAGTTCCTCATTGTCCTCCAACGTTCTATTCTTGTCAAATAAAATAAAAATATATTTCATTATCGTCATCGACTTAAGAAAACGGCGGATCGCTCATTGGCACTATTAGTCGCAAGTGCGCGCCTGGTTCGTCTCTTGGTGTGCTCGAAAAAGTGTGCGTGAGTATTTACAACGTTTGATATACACAGTATTTACAAAGAGGATTCTCTTTCACTTACAGACTAATAAGCGTTTGACGACCGTTGCTTTTAACCAAAAAGACAGTCGTGAATCTTAGGAACGAGGTCTCGCCAGAGACATCTGTCTTTTCTCTCATTTCTATCTATCAACTCTCTCTCTCTGTCTCTCACTCTCTTTCTTCCTTGTGCTCTGCCTAGTTTTATACTAGGTGGTATTTACTTTTTTTTCGTTTTATTCTCTTCATTCGCTTCGTTAAATCTCTCTCTCACACTCTCTTTCTATCACGAATTGACGAACGAACGACAGGAATGAGAACTAGGGAACGCTCCTCCGTTTCCCGGATCGAGAAAAATATATATACGATTAGTACGAAGGAGAGTTCATATACCGGGACACGGAGTTCACGCAGCAGCATATCATATTCTCGTCTTTTCTCGTGTTTCTTATCGGTGAAACACGGGTTACACACGTCGACACTCAGGGCTCGACTGTCCCCTGACCGCGGGCTCCGTCGGCGATCGAGTCGTAGGAAAAACAGAAAATTGGAGCCAGGAAAAGAAAACTTGAATCGCTGCTTAACGCGTGGACTGCTCGACCAACAGCTAATAAAGTTCCAAAAGAAAATATATTGTCGACGAAACGGAAAATACGTAGTACAAGCGACTATTGCGACAATGTTTTGTTCGTTTCGAGGTTTTCTTTCTTATCGAACATTCCAAGACGCTATTCGAATTTGATTCAATATATGACTGTATAGGCGGTTTGCAGTCTACGTGTTAAAATACACAGAAATCGCAAAAATAAAATTAATCTGCGAATAAATATATTAAACAGTAATATATTTATCGTTGAGGAATGTTAGGCTGTTGCATAGAAATTCGTGCAAGCGCGTATTCGTGCGATTGGAAGTCCGACTACACTTGTGTTTCTGTAGAATCAAGGAAATCGAAGAGAGACTATTAAACTGTTAGGGGAACGTCTTTTTAATATCGTGCACGAAACGTCGATAAAATTTCCAATTAATTAGAACGCTTTACGATCGAAAAAGTTATTGGGAAATGAGTAATCGAAGGAAGTTGTAAACGAACGTAAACATGGTGGCTGATGAAGCCTTTAGTAATGAATTTCACGCAATCAGTGTAGCCCCGTATATGTATAGTTCGTTTTAAATAGAGAAAACGAAATATCAGAGCCTTCTTCCTTGTTAAAGTATGTACACAAACTTCCGAGCAGCGACGTGTAATGAACTTCCAGAATTGAATAACGAAATAGCGAAATTACTGGTCTCGAGAAAATTAATTATTAGATCGCTCGAAACTCTGTGATTTCGCGAACATTCGTTCTACCAGCCGCCGATAATTAAACGCCATGAGAAGAAAATTAACCGAGAACATTTTTAACCAGTTATTCTTTAAAACTGAAAACAAAGGAATAGTGTACCTCGACTATGTAAAAAAAAAACATCTTTAAAACAATCGAAGGATCGTCCCGTTAATTCACCGCAAAAAAAAAACACCCGCGCATGAATTCAGAATTATGTACCCAATGGCTAATATCACATATTTTCTGAATAATCGAATTTCCTCCGGCGATGAAGCGATACGAAGAAGATCCTCCAATTATTTTCAGCCTCTATTACATAAACCGCCGACCCTCTAATTGCTACACGGCTTAATTGGAACGAAAAAAATGTTTGTAACAACCCCGCTAATAGCTCCGAATACGTATATGGCGCACCGTGTACCAAAAATGAAACTCCGAAACACAATTCGTGACCCGAACTACAAAACGAAAAACATTTTCTCTACAACTCTCACGGTAGGAGTACGTCCGTGTCTTTTGTCGGCCGTGGAACAAACGCAGAGAATATATACGTATATATGTATATATATTAATCAAGTCGCTGAAGTTTTATATATGTACAAACGTTGGAAAATTAATAATAATAGGGAGCACGCCATGTTTGCATCGTGAAATTCCATCGAGTTTCTCTCGTGACCGAGCGAAAAAATAAATAACGATACACCTGGCAAGAAAGCAAAACCGGCGGCCATTACGATCGATCGGTGGCGAATTTCACGGGGCGGCACACGGTCTCGCGTAAGGGTTATTTTTCAACCGGTGATCGAAACCCTCGAGCGTCACGCCGGGAGCCTCGTGACCGATATAAAAATTTTCGACAGTCGAGACACGAAGACACGCAACACACCCTAATTAGCACACGCGCTAGTTCGATGGATGGTGGTCACTGGTGTTTGCGTCAGCCCCTAACGAGCAACGAGAATAATTTCGAATGTATGCCCTCATTGTCTGCCATTTCCTAAAGTTATCCTCCGCTTTATAGATACAGAATATACATTACAATACAGAAGATCTGTGCAAGCAAAAATTCGCGTCGTCCTCTCGGGGCTAGTACGTAAAAATAATGACTCGATCACGGGCATCGCTCGGGGGTGTTCCTTCATCGGTGAACGTCGACAGTGGTAATCGAATTATTATTGGGATAACAGACAGATATGTTCAAACGGTAGATGAAACAGTGTATGCGCGCAGATTCCATTTTTCTGAATAATCTTTTCGACCGTCGTATTTCCGAATAATCTTTTCGACTATCGTTTCGCTGAAGAATCGTAGTAGATGCTTGTACATGAAGAAAATTTGTAAGTACTGTATCTTTCACATGCTATTAAAAATTCAATAACGTCAAGTACAGAGTACTTACTAATGGCGAAAAGCAATACTAGTTATGTAATGAATAGACTGCGAATTATATGCATTTCTAGCGTATACGATTGTGTAGAATTTAGTGCAGTCGGAAGTTCGATTAAGCTGAAGGAGGTTTATATTCTAATTGAACCCTAGTAGAGTAATGAATACACTAAATAAACTATTATCTGATTCCAATTTCTATAAATTCGACTATAAAAATCTATACTTGCACGAACATCCGCAGTCTAGTAATGAATAAAGCAGAACGAACGGTTGCTTATTAAACCCACCATTAACGGAGCCACGCCGACACACCTGTTTCTCTATAAAATACCCAGTGAATAATCTAAAGTTCACATGCATCGTTAACGTAATTTTCTGATCGCTTGTAATATCATGTTCCGAATAATTGTTCGATTGAACAATTACTTCGATACATGTTCAGTGATCGAACAATTCCTATCCATACACGTCGAGCAATTAAAAACCTGTTAAGCTCTTATTCGTGAATAATCGCAAATGATTTTCCAACAAACCTATAAACACACCGTGTCTGTTTCTCACCCGAAAAAATCTATCATCCCCTCGACGAAAGTGCACCCCGTTACGACGGAATCGGGTTCCACGTGAAAAACAATTAAATAAACCTGGTCTCTCTTTAAATCGATTTAACTCTAGACACTCACGCGTCGAAAGCCTCGGTGGCGGCGGTTCTCTCGACCATTCCCTCGGCGAGACGATACTTTTCCAATCTGCCACCCCCTGAAGAGTTGGCTGGCATTCCGCCGTCTCTCGAGAGGGTGGAAACGCGAGGGAAAGGTATATATGTATATCCTCCGGTTGACCGATTCTAGTGGAAGAGCAAACAGACGGTGGGTCGTTGCGCGCGCGTTCGGTCGGTTCCTTGCGGACGAAACTGTACAAATACCTACTACGCGCGTCCCTGTCGCGTCCTCGAGCGGATTCCCATGCCAGGGGCCATCGATGTCCCACCTCCTCTGACACGATAGACGGCGGATCGTCGGGCAACCAACGACACAGCCGGTCTGTACTAGACGAAGTAAGTACGAGGATTCGCCGGATGCGTGAGCACCTCGCCCGGTGGTGCTGTCGGTACCGGTGGTTCCGGTATGGTGCTGTAAAGATGGCTGCCCCTGGACGACAGACTGGCAGGTCGAGGCGCGTTACCAGCGTGCAACGCGCTGTAACCGCTGTGCTGGTGCTGATGCTGATGCTGATGTTCCGCCCCGCTGTCCTCGTCCTCGGTCCTGCTGGACGCCGAGCTGACATAGGTGGACTGCGTGGGCGTCGGTGTGGGCGCGTGCACCGGTGCGACCAAAACGCCATTAGGCTTGGTCCACACGTCCCCCGCGGATGGTGCAGCCGTGTAACGGGCCGGCGTACGATTTCGGTCGTTCACCTTCTTGCTGTCCCGTCGTTTGCCCACGGAGTCCGGCATCGCGAACCGTAGCTTCTCCCAGAACCTCTTCTCGCCCCACATCACGACCGTGCAAGTTTGAAGTAACAGCTGTAGCTCGGGATCACGAGCCGGTGCCTCGGTAGCCAGGAGGATCACCACTCGCCTCTTCCTGGAGCTGGGCCTGATGTTCTCCAGTGCAGTTCTTAATGCTGCACGGAACTCCGCGTGCTGCCACTCGTTCGCCAGGAACACCGGTGAAAAGATGATCACGATTCGTCTAGCGGCTGCTGCTGCCGGTGGGACCGCTTCTTGGGGCCTGGCAGGCGGTAAGTCCCTCCAGTGAAGACACAATGCTAGCCCAGATTGCTCCAATTCAGCTGCCAGGAACCTGGTGACAAAGTCCTCGTCCCGTTCGCTGTAGACTATGTAACCGTCGTACAAACGATCCCTCTCCTCGTCCGGCGGCGTGGTCATCTTTCCCAGCCGAAGACCATAGCGCGCGTGTGCCCAGAGACGAACGTCCTGACGGAACGCGAAGGCCAACGCGACGAACAGACAGATCGCGATCACAGCCACCAAGGCGCCGGCTAAAAGCGGCACAAAGTTACCACCTAGAAGAGGTATCTCTTGGATTCCACGACTGACGGCCTCCGTGGACGGATCGCCGCAACGCCTCATAGCCTGCGCCAGCGTCTCGACGCCGTCGCGGCAGTACATCTTTTCGGGATCCCCCTTGTGCTCTGCCAGCCATCCCCGTAATTTCGCGGCGTTGCTACACTCGCAGCTCCACGCGTTACCCTCCAACGCGACTTTCGCCTTGTCCCCGACACTAGGCAACGCCTCCCACGGACGGAAGTCGACGATACGATTGCTGTCCAACCGCAACACCTCGAGCTCCTTCATTTTACGGAAGGTCGTGTTCCCAACAGTAGCGATCGCGTTGTGATCGAGGTACAATTCCGACATACGTTCCAGCTGATCGAACTCGAAGCCCCTCAATTCCCTGAGAGCGTTGTCCTCGAGATGAAGGACGCGTAACGCACCGACACCGTTGAACGTGCAATTGTGTATAGCCGCGATACCGCTGTTGTTCAAATACAACACCTCCAAACGACGTTTACCGATGAACACGTGGCTGCCCAGATCGCCAAGATCATTCCCGTCCAGATAGATCTCAGTCGCATCCATGGGTATACGTTCGGGTACGTGTTTGTAGCCGGCGTTCGAGCAGTCGACCACGTTGCTCGACCAGCTGTGGTCGTGATAACAGGAACAATTGCTCGGGCAGGTCATCTCGCAGTCGCACGCGTCGAAGTCGCAACAATGGCACAAAGCGAAACAATGCGCGTCGTATCGGCACAGGAAGTCTTTCGGTTTCAGCGTTAGCAGAGGTCTTTTCGGTGTTGCTCGTGCGTGCACCATGTCGCAGGTGACAGAGTCGAGGTCCATCACGCGTGGATGTTGTCGTAAACGGGACATTTCATTGATCCGCGGTAACCATTCCATTGTGCAGTCGCATAGAATCGGATTGTTACCGATGTAGAATTCCGGCAGCTCGACGTCCTCCGGCACCGTTTCCAACGCAAGGGCGGCTACCTCGAGATTCCTTATCTCGTTCCCGTACAACACCACTTTCTCCAGGCTCTTCTTCGCCAGGAACGCACCCGCGGCGACCTGGCGGATCTTGTTGTTGTTCAGAAACAACGTTTCCACGCTGTCCGGCACGTTCGCGTCCGCGATCTCGGCGATCTGATTGAAGCTCGCGTCCAGCATCTTTATACGCAACGTGTTCTGCACCATGTAATAATTCCCGAGCTCGCTTATCTGATTAGCGTGAATGTCCAGCCATTCTATGCTGCCTGGAAGATGACTGTAGTCGAACCACAGAAGCTTGTTGTCCGAGACGTTCAGCCAGACCAGGGTCGAGAGGCTGGTGAACGCGCCTCGGATTTCGGTCAGCTGATTCCCGTCCAAACGGATCGCGCGGAGCACCGGATTGCTCGCGAACGCGCTTTGCTCCACGTGACGGATGTAATTGTTCGCGAGATTCAACACTTGGAGGGCGGGCAACGTGGCGAACGCCTCGCGGGACACGTTCTCCAGTTTGTTGTCCACCAGTCGGAGACCGTAGAGTTCCGTAAGACCAGCGAACGAGTCGTTCTCGATTCTGGATACGTGGTTGTTGCCAAGGTCGAGGGTCTTCAGCGATCGTAACACACGAACGGCGTACGGCACCTCCGTCAGATAGTTTCCGCTCAGAGAAAGGTCCTGCAGGTCGGTCAGATTGTCGAACACACGATGGGGCAGGGTTCGTAATTTATTCGTGTCCAGGAACAGCTGACCGAGGGTGGTCAAACCGATCGTGTGACCGGGATCGAATCTGGCGATCCTATTGTGGGACAGCGTCAACGAGTGCAGATTCGTCAGGGAACCGAAACAACCGTCCATCAACGTCTCGATGTTGTTGTGCTCGAGCTTCAGGATCTGAAGGCTGTACAGTCCCTTGAACACGTGGGCGTCGATTCTCGTCAGACCGTTGAAAGACAGGTCCAGAATGACGAGTCGGACCAGTCTGGAGAACGTGTCGCGATTTACCCAACGATTCGTCAGTTCGTTGCTGCTCAAGTCCAGAACCTGTAGCTCGTCCAGATTGTCCAACAGGCCGGGCGCCAGCACCGTCAACGAGTTATTGCTGAGCATCAATTCCCTTAATTCCTTGGTTTTCGAGAACAGCTCCGGCGGCAACGCGACCAATCGGTTGCTGGACATGTTCAGCGATCGAAGCGCGGTCAGACCGGCCAGAGCGTGATCACCCACGGCGGCGATCACGTTCTCTTGCAGCTTCAGCACCGTTAGCGTCCGTAGATTGCTCAGCGTACGATCCGGCAACGCGCTGAGATCGTTGCTGCTCAGATCCAACACGTCCAAGCTAGGCGTGCACGATTCGGCCCAGTCGGAGAAACCCAGCGCGACGATGTCCTGTAACTTGTTGCGCGTCAGATTCAGGTTGGAGAGACCCCGTACCGGGCACAGCAGCTCCGACGGCAGGGTCCAGAGGTTGTTATCCGCGAGATCGAGATGTTGCAGACTGGCCAAACCGCGCAGGGAGTCTCTGTGCAGCTCTAAAGTCATTGTTGACCAATCCCCGTTGTGCGTCCTGACCGACAAACTTCGTAGATTGGGGGCAGCCGTGAAAACACCGCCTGGTAGATAGCGGATCTTGCAATAATCCACACGGAGCTTTTCCAGCCGTGGCAACGGCGACAGAAATCCATGTGGGCCCTCGATCTGGCTCTCGAAGAACAGCACGTCACTGCACTCCAAGGCCAAAGAACTGATCGAGTCCACTTGAATGGCCGAGAGATTGCCAATTAGACCGGGCACGTTGGCGATAGTTCGTACCCTACACGCGAGCGACTTCTCCCCGTCGTCGCCGTCCTTCTTCCACTCGCAGCCGTTCGGCGCCTCGAGACTGGTGATGCTACGGCCGTGTATCAAGCCACCGTTCAGAACCAACAGACACCAGACGATCCTCGGCAGCACGTTTACGGAGCAGCGTGACGCCTCCATTCTGAGTATCGTCGCTCGGAGAAGTCACGTTCCTCCCTGAATAGTGGCTTCGATATGATCGTGGGGGAAGCTGACTAGGGGGGAGGGACAGGGAGGATCACCAAAGTCGTACCGTCACGCACTCATCACTCACTGTGTGGCACTCGGTTCGAAAACCGTACACGAGGTATACCCGTTTCACAAACGACGCTCGTCTCGAATAAAAAAAACAAAAAAACACACCCCTCCGGTTGAAATTATAAACGTCGACGGGTGGTATTATTTATGCACTGTACACTAAAAACAGCGACGATCGCTCGTTCGACGATGTCCGTTCGACGTACAAACACTGATGATCGGTCATAACCACCGAAGGCCCGAGCGCGACACACAAAACGACCGTTTCGAAACAGGAGTATCTCTCTCTCCTCGTGAGAACGTACTTGGCGCGCGGTTAACGGACAAGTCGGTGAGAGGACGAAACGCGACGTCGTTCCACCACGAACGCCGGAAAGCAACTGACTCGAACCACCCGATCCCTGTTCTATCGACGGTCACGCACCCTGCATGACTGCCGGCGTGCAGCTAGCTATCCCCACTACTTTCCCCCACCCGCAGGACAATTCTACCACCACTCTCCCCTGTTAGGATGCATCCGTTCTCCGTACAGACGAAATTCCCTCGTTGAATGTATATGCAGCGGGTATGCTCGGATATTGGAGAGGGGAGAGATAGAGAGGAAGGGACAGACTCGTGGAACCGGCGAGCGCGAAGCGTGCGACATAAGCCAACGTTCCACGCCACAGGCGGCTCGCGAAGATGCAACAAACCAGCTGACTGACAACACTACTTACTAGGTAAACACCAAACTGGTTCCCTAGGCGTACGGACGCGCGCATTTATCACAAGCGGCTTGGTCTCTCTCCCCCGTAACCCCGAGGAGGGTTCTCACTCCCCCCACCATCGACCGGTTTCTTGCCTTCCCTGTATAGAAGGCTGATTCTTCGTCGGGGTAAGTTGTGCCCGGTTTAATAGCCGACGAACAGTGGCTCGTCGCGCGCCTCGACAAAAGAACGTTTTCAAACATACAACCCCTGTCATTTGTTCTCTTCTTGTACCCTCCCCTGCCCCAATTCTGGGGCCCGATTTGCTCGCGAATAATTATTGTATCTCATTAACAGTTTAAAGCTCAAAATGACGTCCTCGCGATACTGTAGCTTTTCACTATGTAGGTATTATTCGAATAAAATTCTACCCAACTCTAGGTGAGGGAGTATTCATAGTTACTCTAGATGCATGGGGTAATTTAGTCGTCGAGTCACCAGTTGAAGGATAGGCAAAATTAAATATCATAGTTACTAAACAATTATATTTGAATAATAACATCTAATTATAGCTACTACTGTAAAAGATCCTCAACATCAAGCCAAGGGTGGTTAGGAAGTATCGCAAGACAATTGGCGCCATCTACTCTGGGGATGTCGAACTACATGTCACCGATTCGAAGAAAGAACATTCTGAGAAACAGTACTTTCGCAATAGAAGACTGAATACAATCGGCAGACACTGTACAATTATTATTATTCCACGGTAAACGTTGCCTGTACATCGGGAACAAAAGGGGAAATGGTCTTCGCCGCGTTTAATTCAACCGGACGATTACTCATCCGTCACACGTAAGATGATGAATCATGCGAAGTGTGCCAGGGTATGTACGAGCGTACTTATATGTGGGATTGTAAATTCGAAGCCGTGGCCACAATGACGAATGACGGAGTTCATGGATTTGGGCGCGCACGCTTGGTATACATATATCCGCACTTCATTACGCATTTACGAGTTGTCAAGGTGATATCAGTGCCTCGTCCTTCCTGGTCAAAGATTAACCATCCACGCGCACCAATTGGAATACTTGATCAGCTTGACTAAACATTCGACGGATTAACCGCCGGGCATATTCGTACCGCCTGAAACTTGCATCTCTCTTAATTAACGTATTGATTACCGTGTCAACAGTGTGTTCGTTGACAGTGCTTTTTCCCGTGGACTCACGAATGGTATAATCTTTATAGCAAGACAATCAGATAAATCGGAGGAATTCTTTCCAAAAGGCAACGAACGTGTACATGTTCCCTCGTAAACTTTCGCATAGGTTTCCATTTCATTAAATGAAACGAACACGACATAATTCTGTCAAAGTTTTTATGGGTATACCGGTCCGACAGTCATTCTATTACAGATTCAAAAATATTTCATTGCAGAAGAAGGATGTACAACGCGCAGACCGAATACACTTGGATAACAATTAATCGCGAACTCTAATCTATCGAATCGGAATATTCAATTCATTTTATTTTTTTCACTCGATCATAAAATTTCTCAATATATCCACAAGAATTCAAAATACAAAAACGACGTAGGCGGTCAACGATCTCGTGACCTCAGGCGTTTATATAATTCCAGAATCTCAAAACACGTCGACCGAACGAAATTTGGTCCATTATTCTATTTTCAAATTTGATTCGCCGATTAAAACACCTGACCGATTACGTAATCCGTAAATGTTTCACGATCGCGAGATTCTATTTCGCTAAGTCAATGGGGGTTTCACCGACTGAAGCGTTGGGAAGACTGTTTAACAGGTTGATTTTATCAACGCTTCCCGAGGAACGATCGGTTACAGGTGGTCCAGCCAGTAGTGTACAGTTTCGTTCGGTTTACAAGCCACGGAACAGGTCGTGTGGCACACTTTTCTCCTCTTGTAACATCGCCGGATCGTACGACGATATCCTTTCCTCGACAATGAGCGTTATTAAATCGGGGGGGGGGGGGGGGGGAAGAAGAAGATCCGATTCAAAAGCTAGCCCGCCCATTCCTTATAACGGGAGGGAATATATTCCACGCGGTAAATCATTACTCGTTATGGCGGTTGGATACGAGGTGCAGTGCTAGGGAGCCTCGTTACGAACAGTTAACAGGGCGCGGCCGCGACACGGACCCACGAACACATCCGTAGAAACACAACCATTCTTTCTGGTTACCCACGGAAATTCGTTTCGTTGGGCAACGTTAATTCAATTCAATTTCGAACGAACCTATCCAGTTGGCGATGCGCGTCTCGGACGTCGTTTGGGTCTGATACCTTGTAGAATCGACAGAATTATGGTGCCTTAGTTCAATGGAATGTTCCATTTTGGTCGATCTATAGAGATATTATTGAAATCAGTAACAGACACTACGCGGTGTGTGATCTTGTGCTTGGAATTTTCGAAGAAAGTCAGGTTGTCTGCGGATACGTGTTATGGATTCAAGGTAAATACAGGTAACCGTGGAATATATTAACCTTCTTAATGTCTGGCTGTAATTCATACACAACAGTCTCAGGACATCCGAATGATTTAAATAGTTTCGTTGGGAAAAGGAAATTTGAAATTACCATTACAATACAGTCCTTATATCGATGCTTCAATAGAGCCTCTTTCTTTTTAGTCGAGTATCATTTTGGAAAGCATAGGAATGCAGGGATGAATTATAACAAACCTATTTGTTCTTTCGTTACGCCGTTAGTCGGATATTGTTAAAATTTTAATCTGAACAATTTTTCTTTTCCTTTCTATAGAACCATACAATTTCTCAGACTTTTTCAGTCACCTTAAACTGCAGAACCTTTCTTTCATTCCTCCTTTCGCACCACGACGGATGAGGACTGAAGCGGAAGGGCCATGTACGCGCCACACCAGACGCAATATCACGTGAATGTGCCTACACAACAAGCCCAGAATCTTCAAAATACCCGGATGTTTCACCGGTGGAATTTATTCGAAGTTAAAGAGGAGCCGTGTGAACTTCGTCTAATAATGTTTGAAGTATTATTTTATTATAAAAATTACCACGTTTAATTAATTTTTTTATCTTTCATTCGTTATTCGAAGCTGTTTATCTAGGTAATGAATTTGCCCATCTCTGGTCCCATCCAGATCTACTCAGCGACCACTGGTAGGTGGTTAGCCTTCACCATCGGAAACCTATAGTGTATACGAACGGTTTTCGTCCACGGAAGTCGTCCATCGGCCATTCCGTGAGACCATTCCCTTCGGCCCTCTCATAAGGATTTCCGTCTCACGAGCCGACGGAATCGATCGATCAGACGCGGATGGGAGCAGTGGACGACGACGAGCAGACGCTGTCTGCACTTTCACTCGGCCGGGTCACCCGTGGGGGGTTAACGACGAAAACTGTATCGTGTCATGATGCTCGGGGGGACATTAGCATATAACCCGATGGTATCCGATGGAAAGTACCCCGCTCGTCACGCTCCCGGTTCTATAGAGGGCTTTTTAGCGGTCTTGGTCGGAAAACGTGGTTGTTGGATAATTAATGGCTTATCGGTGGAATAATGACGCTAGTGTCGTAACTTTCACGGGTGTGTATGTGTGTTTTTTCTTTAATCTTGCAATTTGGGGTTTTGTTGACAAATTGTTTTGTTGTTTATTGTTGTTAATATTTGATATATGCGTCGGTGATTATGAAAGTGGTTGCAAGTCACGTACCTATTTTTCGTTTCGAAAATTCTTTCATGAGATTGAAACATAAGTCAACATAAAATAAGATAAATACCGACCACGCTAATGAATCTCCAATAACTGAAAGAAGAAAGTAAATTGAAATGAACATGACAAAATTGAATTTATTCAAACGCTGTAAACCATAAACACGCCAATACAAAAGATCCCCTTTCCTCCAGCTACCTTAGACGAGCAACGACGTACGACAACAAAAACGTCGAATTTCCATTACCGAAACAACAACATCAAGAATATCACAGCACCATCAAAACTGCCTCAGGTAAATACAATTCCCAACATCAAAGAACAATATTCTTCCCCGACATCGTCCCAACAGATATCGAGAGCCTCCTGGATAGGTCCTGGCAGTCGCATCCAGACAGAGCAACGGCGTCAACGGCCACTCCGAAATCATATCTCCGACGGGAATCCATTTCGATGCCGGGGGCAGAGCGGGTCGAGTGACATCAAAAGATCGCGGGCTGATCAAATTCTCTCCCGCGCGTTCGGATCGCGCCCGTTCACCGCATACCAACGAGCCATCCGCGACACGTGGCGAGTGGCAGACGTGTCCGGCCGGTGTCGTCGTCTTCGGCACCGTTCCCCTGTATGCATCCGCCTGGGATACCTGAAACGGGCAGATGCACCACCGAGAGACAAGACGAGCGTGGGCCAGTTGGCCGCGTAAGAAGGTGACGTTTCGCGTGCATGCACCGATAGGACGGGTTCGCAAGGCGGAGCTTTCGTGCTCGAAAGACCGCCTGCAGACCGCCCCTGTGTGTGCGTGTGTTTCATCGCCGTCAATGTCGCGTGCACCGGGTATATGCACGGATGAATAAACGGGGCTCCTGGATGGCGCTTGACTCGTTTATACACTCATCATTACTTACTGGTAGCAGAAGTTCATAAAATATATTTACAACTTAGGCAGGCATTTAATATTCGTTTTCTAAAGGGGAGCTATTCGTTCTGTTCACCACGAATCTTCCTCACAACTCGTCCAACTACGATCGAAACCCAACTCCGAACATTTCCAAATTGGCGCAGCATCGTGGGAACCGGCTGGCCAGTCGACGCTGTCCCATCGATGATCTCGCTAACGAGCCTGTATTTATACGCCGCGGGCTTGTTCGAAGTCTTCGGCTGTTTTAGCCCTGGTACATCTGGCCACTCCTTAAATTCGTCCGTGGAACGGGACAAATATTTAGGTACAAACTGCCTTGTGACGAGGGACCTCGATCATTGGTATACCTAGGCGGCCCCTGGAACAGGCCCCGTCTTATGAATCCAGACCCGCGGAAACTGTCCAGTTTCCGTTCCAACAAACTGTACGAATTCCACGGATCGTTACGGATCACACCAATTCCAGGCTATCCCCGACAGTTTGCCCCTTAATTTCGTAAATACTTCGGAACGCTCGAAGACCTGATACAACCGTCTGATCGATAAATATTTATCGACTGTTCGGTAGTTATTACGAAGCAGAAATAGCCCGACAACGTGCAAACTCGTGCCCCACTCCTGATCCTATATTCGCCGTCGGTCGAGAGGCTTAACTTCCGAAGGTTTATCGAAAACGTCCACCGTAGAAACCTGTAGCCGGACGATGTTTTGCCTCTGTTCGCCGGAAATCTGAACGATCCTCGACGCGACCGTGACCATATCTTCGACGTTTAAGATGCTCTATAGCCTTTTGATGGTCTGATCGAGCCGACGAAACATGAATGCCCCATAGTCGGCCAGATATCGTTAACCTTTCGTGTGCATTCAGAAAATCGGCCATTTTGCAGGTTAGGATTTCAGGGGTAGGGAGACAAAAGTCAGGGGAAAGCGTTTTCGAAGGGGAAATCTTCCCTCCCTCTAGGATGACACAATGGAGCCACGGTCTTAAATCTCCGCTCCGCCAATGTAGATTTGTACGTACACGCGCGTGGATTTACATTGGACCGTATTCCGGGGGTGTAGGCACCCGATCGGTGTCTACGAATCAAAATGGAGCATTTTGTCGACCCCTAGATGGTACGTGGAGGGGTACAGGGACAGTGTCGCACCCCGTCGTGGTGCCATTAATCCGACACTAGGCGCGGCGTCTCGCAATCTGCGATGTCAACGGGGATGTAATATTACTGATTCGTATCTGAGACCGGCTCTATGGTGACGCACCGTCTGGACGGGAAGTATTTCGAGGCATCTTTCAGGCGAATTTGCTGGGAGATAGCGATTTTTATGAGCGAGGGTCCATTTCCGCGAAAGATTTTCTGATACGAGGGTCTGCAGACGTATTTACTGCGGTCACGTGTCGCTTGTAAGGGATTTCTTGTTACTCTGAACTGTCTTTATCGAGGAATTAAGCAAAAATTTATGTGTTATGAATGATTACTTGAGATATTCATGTTATTCGGAAATGGTGAATTGTAAAGGGTAATGGTATGTTATATACTATAACCTGTATTTTTTTAGGTTTAGTACATTTTTCATTATATTTCTAATCCCCATTTTTTAAATTCCTATTACTGCTTGCTCAGTGACTCAGTCCGAATACCCGAACGTCCAAGATGAAACATCAAAAGTAAACTGTTCGCGTGGGACTGACTTTCAAAAGCGTTGCGCAATGTCCGTTCGGAAAGTGAAATTTCGAAATGTTTTGTACAGTGTGTTAGTTGCATTCAAATGGGTCTGTTTGGATTACACAAACTGTCGGTCAATTCTGTTACCATTGTTCGTAGAAGATTTATTGTAACTCCACTGTGGAACGTTTAAACTGGTAAAAGTATAGTGAACATCAGTGTCACTGTCGTTAAATATCTACGAAATAATTTTCTTAAAATAGCTCTTTTTGCTGTTATTACTGTAGTATTTCATCTACTAGATAGAAATTTTTGTTCAATATCACAATTTTCATGCACAACAATGCAATATCTAGGGTCTTTCAGACAGGCGTTTTGTTCCAAAAGCGATGCAACGAGGCCAACAAACAAACCGGAAACGTATCGTCGGCGGTGATAACAATTGAAAGATATCGAGCGAAATTCATTAAACGGCCACGATAATCTACTCAACGCGGCGAGCCGTTGCGTAATGAACGATATGATTACATCGATAATGCAACGGGATGTTTTCCAGCGGATATATCTGCCCCGCTAATAAAACGAATAGACCGTCGACATACGGGCGCGATGCACGTGTACCCGACGATTAAACGTCGCGATACCGTCGTTAATTACTTCATCGTGGTGAAATTGTTTCCGATCTTACGCCGTGGGAAAAATTCATCGACCGGGGAAAAAGCGGCCAAGATCCATTAAGTCTTGTTCGAGTCATCCAGGTCTTTCCCGTTTTTGCGATAAACGATCCCCGTCGTTCGATGAATCAACTATTGACACACTTCACAAATGTGTGTCGATTACGGGAAAGTAAATTAATAACCAATAAACAGAATGCAATCTAATCGTATTTAGTCCCCTCAGTGTCGAGGACCTCGTACACTCGTCGACTATTTATTGTATTTTTCGTTCTCGCCCCACGAGCCTAACAACTCACAGACTATAGATCAATACAACTTCCATCGAGTGTTCAAAATTCCAAGTAAAATTGGCAGATCCTCAGGATCCAAGACACGCGAGAAAATGGAGTACCCATTGCGGAACGCGAATAAAATACTTTTCCCGAACGGCCACCGTGTGTACAATTTACATTGATCGATCGACGACGGCCTCGCGATAAGAATCGAAAATCCCTGTCGGTCCTCGATTCCCCGTCCCGTTTTCGTTATTCGCATAAATCCAATCCATCACGGTTTTACGTGCCCCGCGAGAAGGCGACACCGTCCAAGAAGAAGGAGGGGATAGAGGCCGATGGGGTACACCGGTTTTAAAGTGTTCCCGAAGTGTTTTCGGCCGAAAGAGTCCGCGGGACGCCGGTGCACCGCTGCGAGGTACAGGACATCCCGTGGTTCTTTAAGACGGGACTCACCGACAACAGCGACGGGGAACGTGTCAAAGTAGTTATAGAACATGCCCCAGGTTCGCCCTGGTCCCCGACAAGAGGTTCCTCTCTCGGGGGCCCACCCTACACGCGTCCTCCTTCGTCTCGACTACTATTTAACCTGGTCCACGTGAGAGGCGCCATTTTGTCCTAGGGATACATACAGGGTGAGTCAATAGGAACTACTATCCAAAAGAACTCGTTACCAATTGATTGTATCAGAAAACGTTTTAATTTTTAATGAATGGTGTACCAATTTAAAGGATGCATAGGACGGATACAATTTAACTTTTTTATAACTTATTTTTTTTTAGATATCAAGGTGACCTTGTATATTTTGAAGGTCAATGTATCTTTTTTTGAATACCACGTTGTTGCCAATAGAAGGACGAATTCAACGACCTATAGCATGATGGTGTTAAAAAGAAGATGCATTGACTTTGAAAAAACTCAGTCACCTCGATATCTAAAAAAAATAAGTTATAAAAAGTCAAATTGTATCCATCCAATACGTCCTTTAAAATGCTATTAATTTATTAAAACGTTTTTTATACTCTAGATATTCTAGGTAGTAGTTCTTATTGACTCACCCTATACGTGTGTCCACCGATCATAACCGATTTATGGTGTATCGACGATTTCTCCACCGAGCTCGTATATTTCACCCGGCTCCTTGCCGGCTTATCGTTCTCGTGACTTGTAAATCACAGGTTTTTCTCTTTTAACCTTTGGCATACATAATTTCGTAGAACTCGCGTGCGACTGGTTACCTGGCCTGAACTTCACCACCGTGTGTGTTTGTGCACGTCAAAGATCGGTGAGCAGGTTCGATCGCCTGGGTGAATTCAGCTGAAACGCAACCTGGTGCGTTTCCAACCCTTTCAGGGAAAATGCGACTCGGATGACGTGCGCGCCTCTCGACCAATGAGACGTTTTAATCGAGGCTTATGAGGCACACACGAGTACTTTGTCGATAGAAATTTTAGTGTAGAATCGGTTGGTGACTACGGATTTTCATTTTGTACGATCACTTCGATTCGATGTGATAGAGAATTTTTTTTTATTTTGGGTGGAATATCAGTGTCGTTTCGGTGTGAATTGTGGATGTTTTTAATGAAGCACTAGTGTTATGTGGTAATTTTTTGGGAACAGAAATTTAGGTGAAAATTACTTCGTCTGTTAACCCGTTAATTGCATTTTTCTACTACAGTAGACGCCTGACTGAAATCATTTGTCTGGAACATGTTTTGACTGCATGATATCGTTATTTATTGTGAGAAGATAGATTGTTTATCGATCAAATTTTAAAAAATGTTTCAAACAGTCTTAAAATGACTATTGGTTCTTGATTTTATGGAAAAGAAATTTTTGTACAAGAAACCAAAAAGATACAGTGAGATTGTTACGAGATTAGAAGTGAAATGAGAACGTTGTTAATGTATGTTACAATGTTTGTATCGTGATGGACATGCACGAGGCCTGTTGATGAGCGACTATTAAATCTATTAATAGGTATAAATTAAAAAATAAAGGACAAGTTTTGTAAAGTTCATGCAAGGTGCTGTTTTAACATGTTTTCTTTTTTTAAACTTTTATATAGTTGAAATGGAGAAACATTCATAATCTAGAGATTAGCTATAAATAATATACTTACTAGTAATTTAGTATTTAGTGTTGACACTTTTAAATATCCAAGTTTCTATAAAACATGGTATGTAGTTCTAAACTTTCTGCCAGTACTGTATACTCGACAGCATAATTGAAGAAGTTATGTGTATATTAGGTGGAGTGTGGATTTTATATTTTACACTGTTGTTTTAATTTTTGCAGTTTAATGTAATCGCGTACTTGGAACGATTTACTGATATAAAGTTTCCAAACTCCCACCAGTTTATGCGCACGATATGCATAATGATTCTTGGTGCTGTGGCCAATTTAGGTTTCCTTTCGTTACGTGGAAGGTAATCACGAATTGTATGTGACTACAACTTATTTAGAAAGCAAATAATACCAAATATTACCAAACCACAACCTTAAAATAGTTTCACATGACATCTAAATTACCATTAGATTTCTAAATTATCGCTTAACATTATATTTATAACATATAGTGTATAATTAAAAGGAGCTGTGTATGTTATGGATTAATTAATTCAACGTATATTATATTAAAATAAATAGTACAATAACATTTTTTCATCGAACAGAGGGAACACATTTCCATTTCCCTTCACTTTCGCTAAATTAAAACACGAACAAAAATTTGACGCGCTTTAAATGACCTACGTAATTAAATAACTGAAACGAACACCCGGTCCTGGAGTTAATTAAATTTAAACAGAGACGAAAAAAGGTGGTGCAATCAGTTCGGTTGTGCTTTAAACAGTCCAAGATCATCGTCATCGTCCACAAGAAGACCGATAACGAGCCCGATTATGAGATTGATTTAATTCACGATCGAATATTGAATGTGATAGCGTGCTTCGGTCGGAATCGACGAGTTCATCGATTTATTCGTGGCGGCCAACAATAATGATAATGATGAAGATGACTACGGCGGTTCGGATGATTAACGATTCGTGGCTGACCGTCGAATCGGTTCGATTTGTCTGCTTACGGGATACCCGAGTAAACTATCATTTAATCGCTTCGCCACTTTCGGCCGGGATAATGAATTTACCACGGCAATTGAGAAATTTTCAAAAGAGAATGGCCTCTAACGTGATCCTGATCGATGACTCCGCTATGAAGATGTTAAAAAAATGGTTTAAAGGGAAAAAATATTGAGATTTAATTCCATCCACGCCCAACACGAGCCTTATTGTAGAACACTTTTGTATTCACTATAAACTCTCCGTCTGTATATTTTCTATCGTTTAAATGACTTTATGCAATTGATCGTCTATTTTTATGTACCAGGTTCGTAAGAAGTATCGTTCGAATGTTCTTTAATATAAAATTCAAAACAATTTTATATATAATTTAAATTCCATCAATAATACATCGAACATTCTATTCGATAATTTATAGACAATTCTAGATAGTAACTACATGATTATTACATTATACATTATTTTAACGAACATCAGGTAACAATCATTCATTAGCACCACACTTTAATACCTGTAGTTCAGTTTCTATTCAAAGCCTGGTACATCCTCTACCGTTTCTGTAATAGCACGTATCACGTTTCACAGATACGCATCACCCAGCCTATTTACCCTTTTCCCACTTTTAATTATTTCCTTATCAGATCGAAACGTTCGATGTTCCCCATCAAATATCCCCGGGGACCACCAATGAGTCTCCCTACAGCGTTTCGACCATAAAACGCCACGAATCTATAAAAATTTCACATCGAGAATTAGATGCCAGGCAGCCCGTTAAAAAATGGCCCCGAACCCGAGATCGGTTGTAAACCGCAGCTCATATTGTCCACGGGCAAGATGATATCGATCATTTCGACTAGCAACTAGTTTCCCCATTGTCAGTATCAATCGGTCACCGCCTGGTGGACGTTTATTGTTACATTAAGACGCGAGGGTCGTTAAAAAAACAGATAGAAAGAGACAGAGGGGAAAAAACAGCGCGGCGTAATTTATTTTACAAGTGCCGTGTCCTCTATTACGACCATTAAATTTGATGGGTCTGTGTTCCGGAATGCCGGGACCACGTTAGTATCCGAGGCCAAGGATCTACAGACGAAGAAACCAATGGAGTATGTATTTGTACACGCACTCCTAACCAAAGTATCCCGAACAGAAACACGTAATATTCGTGACGTAATCGGCCACGTTTGTGTTCGACAGTTTTCCCATGAGTCTGTGCAAATAATTACTATTTACACGGTGAATTAATTTTTTCGTGGCTCGAGCTGACAGGATAACCGTCCTCTAATGTTGGTACGTGTTTAATGTGTTTTGTTTTAGAACCGCGGGAAATGGGATATTAAAGGAATTTCATGGAACATCAAAACTCCCTTTTCGTGTACGAACTGTAACGACGAAGTGGAAAACACTTGGTTCATGAACACCCCGGGGAATGTTTATGCATTTATAGCGTCCATCAACATCGAAAACACATTGAAATAGAAGTTTTAATAAAATCGTGTACTATACATATACACGATGTCTTGATCATAATTTCATAAGTCACTGATCATAATTTTTATATGTTAGTATTTAAAATTGTGAATTTGTTTAACCTTCCGCAAGTATATTCATGAAACATGAATTTACGATACAAATGAATACAAGATACAACGATCACAGAAAATAATGACTAATCTCCCGTAGTATAATGTAATATTCTGAAGCGCCAGATGACAATCAACGAGTAGTCCGTGTTCCCATAAGGACGCAATATTGAAGCGACACGTCGCGTCACCCCTTTAAAAAGAAAAAAAAAGTATGATCTGGTGTTAATTTATTGACGCGAAGGCACGAAGATGGGCTAAACATTCGTCGGTTGTGTAACGGGTCGCGTGGCTGTGGAGGGTTGACGGTCGTCTCCGGACAAATTTTGGTCACGCGGCCCCATTGGGGTGGATAAATGACGCTAATGCAGCAACAAAGAGTGCACAAGAGTGCATATGGCGGTTTCGGTGTTTATTCACGGTGGTGATAGCGCGGCGTGTCCTACGTAGAAAACAAAGGGGTGGTAGGTACGTGGAAAAAAGAACGAAAGGGATGAAGAAGAGGAAGAAGAGAGACGATTGAAGATTGTCGAAATCGATCCACACGCTGAGAGCCGTTAATAATATCCAGCGTGTGTCTGTGCGCGCCACAATGGCCACCATGTGGCAGGTTGTTTCGCGGTAGACTGAATGAGGCTGATTAAATCGAAGGGTCGGGGATAAAAAATATAGGGACCAGGGACTATAGGGCGCGCTTCGTCATGAAGGGTTGTTACTCGTTTAACATTTGTGTGAGGACGCTCGAGATCCGAGGACCGTGGCGGCACTCTGTCCATTAGGGACAATTATCCATCGATATCTGGTGGATAAAACTGCTCGGTATAAACTTGAGTCCCGATGAAATCGCATTGTCGAAAGCAGCCCAGGTTTTCGTGTATCTTTCGATATTTGTAAGATCGAAGTTAAAGACTGGAACTGTGATTTTTTAGAAAATCGACAATCACCAGTGATTTACAAAGTTAGGAAATAAATAGACATTTTGGTCTATATTTAGAATAGACGTCACTCAGGTAGAAAACAAAACGAAACCAATTAATCAAGGTAGTGTTCACGTGTACCTAGTGTCGACCTGTAATCACGCTGTATTTTCTATTTCAGATTTTCGCTTACAGAGCAAATGGGACAACATGCACGACTCCGTTTTGTTATTTATTTCATAGTATACAGAAACATATATAATTAATTTATCGAGCGTCTATTTACCCGACGCACGATTCCGCGGGCCCAGAGAAAGGAACAAAAGTGTTGGAAAATAAAGGAAATCAACGTTCTAATATTCAACGGTGTGCGTTCCAAACCCCTGTTCATTATAAATTCTCACGATCTTAACGATGCATTTGTTACAACGACAAAAAACAACTCACTGGTGTTAAACACCACTATTCTACATACATAATCATACGCTGCCCTGCACCATAGACATAACAAGCGGAAACGAATGTCATCTCGTAAAAAGCGAACCACACGTACGATCCACTAATTACATTAACATATTTATCCAATATCAATACAAGCCAACGAGATTCCACGACAGAACGCCACTGCCAACAAGAACGACGAAAAGAAACACCGAAATTATACACAACGGTGGGGGGAGACAAATATTTCGTAACGTATTCTTCATCCACCACTTAAACTTTCTCACGTGAACTGTCCAGATCTCTTGAAATACCTCTCCACGTTCGTCATTTCCATCCCATTCATCGTTTCAGTAGAAAGAGTATACACACGTTCCGCGTGGAAATCGCTCTGAAATGGGTTAAAATATTGCCGTCTACAATGAGGCTCATCGAGCCAAAAGAATACGTGTGCGTCCTCCACCTCCAGTCTTTTATTTGTTTCTTTTCTCGTATTCTTTTCTCTTCCTCCCCCGTTCGTCCCTTCCTCGCTCCCTCTCTCTCTCTCTGTCTTCGTAGGCTTTAGCATAGAGCGTGACGGATGTGCAAGAGTATTTCTTTGGTAAACGTCGCCTCCTTATAACCGACGGTGTGTATTCCGCGCGACGGCCCCTGGTATCCGCTTTGTTCCGCCGTGGACACATACATACATACATATATACGTATGAAGCGTGACAAAACGCGCGAGGCTTAAGAAACTCCGACGCGTTTTGTCACGCGGCAACATTTGGACGACATTCGTGGCAAACGAGTCGTGACGACCGTGGGGTCCACGGGGCCAATTCCCGCCCGTGAAAAGAATACTCACAATGGCCCGTGGCTCCTCGTCCTTTATCTTTAAGGTGTCTCCCGTCTTCTCCGCGGCCTGGAGATACTCCGGTCTACTTAGCAATGGACGTATACACCAACGGCGATAATGAATAACCGTGGCGCGATGAACAAACCCGACTAACGGTCCGCTGGACGGTTCTTTCGTCACCTGGAAACCGACGAACCCCGCGGGACTGTTTGAATTTCTATGGTGGGCGACGGTGAAATTCGTAATCGTCGCCTGGTGTGAGTAATGACTGAAATTTGGGAAGGAACCATGGAGAAGTCTGTTTCGGAACCATTGGTCGTTTGATCTTTCTTTGGATTGTTCGATGGACGGATTCTTTGATAGGTGGGAACTGTTTTTTATTCGTGCGACTTGAATCTTAAAGTGGCGTGTAGAGGTGAACTGCTTTATAACACGGTGATTAGGATAACAAAAATTGCCGGGTTATACGAATGTAAGAATTAGTTAGTTAGGTGTTCAAAAAGTAACAAAACTATACTGGTCTACACAATTCATTGAGCATGTTAAATTGAAACCGTGATATTCTTTGGTTTCCCCAATTATCTAATCATCTTACAAAAAAGTCGAATTATACAGCTAAAGCCTGTAATTTCTTCCCCTGCACGATACTCGAAGAGAAATAAAATCATAGGAATTTTATATAATTTCTGTAAATCATACTTCCTCAAAAATTTCCAACTCACAAATCATTCCGTAATCAGTACAGCAGATGTACGAGACTTCCAAGTACCACCCACAATCACCAAAAAGAAACCTCAACCCTGAATCAAATAAAAATCGCCCGTGCTCAAACACCTGCGGGCGTATAACCTGCGCGCACGCTTCCCCGAAGAAAGAAGCCAAGATCCGTCGACTTTCACCAAAAAAAAAAATTCACACACGTGGCACGCTCGGCGTCCACGTGGACCAGACGCGTTTCAGAGCTCGTTAAATATCCTCCAAGTGTGGAAAGGGAATGAGATATGTATGTGCGAGGCGTATGGATGCGTGAAATCCGATGCGATTCGAAGAGAAAGAGAGACAGAGACGCCGCGGAATTTCGTGAATGCGAAACGATCTACAGCGATCGTCCACGGTCCTGATCTCGGTTTCATTGCAGACAGCTCGCGATCGAGTGGTTTCCCCGAGGGTGGTGGCTCTCGAATGGGATAAAAACGGGGCGGCAGATGGGACCGTCGGATCGGTTTTATCGTCCCGTATGTCAGATGTTCATGCAGATGAGACCGGCGCGCGTGGATAATGCGGCTAATACTCGCGGCAAACAGCGTGAATCGTTTAGCGAAGCCGCTTATAGACACGGGGGACCAGTTCATGATTGCCCTAATAGAGGACACGAATCGCGCGCGGAAAAAGGCCACAGACGGTCGCGTTTAAGGGGCTATACTAGTGTGACGGTTTCAGAAAATCGGATTTTTCTTTTCCGTAATTTGCAACAATTTTTTGAGGAAGAGGAAGGTGTTTTATATGGCCCGGAATAGGTGATTAGCTGTAAGTATGAAACATTTCTCTTTTTATGCTCTAAAACAATACTTGAAACTTTAATCGCGTTTTTCTCGAAGCTACTTTTTCGTAATGATAACTTCAAAACTAATTGACCGATTTAGTTCAAACTTGGCGTATCTGTTTATCAGATGTGTCATTCTAGCCCGTGCCACGAGTTTTTCGATATATTAAAAAGTACAAATTTGCGGGTTAAAAAACCAGCCATTTTTATGCAAATAAATTAAACCTTTTGTTTGGGAAAGTGCCATTTTTTTATTTCTAAAATTTTTTAAATTATTCTGGTACGGGCTATAGCCACGCACATACAAATCAAGAAAATATTGGTTTTTTTTTATTTCACACCACCACAAGAGTCTACACTATGGCCGCCATGGAAAGGAAATTTCGTTAAGACGCTCTCACAAAAGAACTGTAACTTTTAATAAATTCATTGTTTCTGCTTTATAAAAATATAGCATATTTTACAAATATTATTTAGTAAATATATATATTATTCAAATTGATAAGTTCAATAGTTTTTTTTTTAAATTACCCAAAATTGCCTTCTTATATAGTCGTCACACTAGCATATCCCTTTAATGCCGCACGACGGGACAACCAAGAGGCCAATTAGACGGCCACCGATACTCGTTTGATAGTCCCGGACGAGCCTCGGTGTCGCGTGCGCTGTATTAATTCTAATTATTAAACGCCCTCCGCGTGACAACGTCGGAACCCCGGCGGCAACCCACCTCAACGACGGTATTACTGTCCCCCACCCGTGCGCTGAATATCCGATTCACAGGTGTTTTGTCCGTGGCGACGCGAACCGACTGTATCCGTGGGCCCGGAGACAATGGGAGTTGGACTTTCAGGGATGTTGCCGTGAGCTTTGTTTCGATCTGGAGTGTAAATACAGGGTGGACCACGAAACGTGATCAGCTTAGATTATTTTACTGATAGCTGTTCGATCGACAGTTTCTTTGCGTGCTTGACACTTCATAGGTATTCAGGTCAATCTTTACATTATTATATACAATTTATAATACACTATATTTTGCAATACTATATAATAATTTTCGAACATCTTAGGCTTTCAAATATGTTTCACAGGACCGAAAAATAATAAACAACGGTTTCTTATTTTCGCCCTATTTCATACTTGCAGGGGATGAAGCACCCCTCAAAATTCATAAAAAGAAGCACGTAAGTTCACATCGTAGCGTGATAAAAACAAGAGAAAGATCAAAATAAATAAATTCCATATGAAAAAAGACCGCTGCCAGTTCACTGAATCTTCCTCAAATTTTTTTATTTCCGAAATATAACCACCAGGTAATATCCACCAGGTGAACTTGTCAGAATGAATGGATACAAGAACCTCGCCGCAGGATCGGCCGAAACGGTGGGAAGTGGCTCGTGTCCCAGTAATTGATATTTGTTGTTACGCTGTCTACATAAGAAACATCAACACACACCGACGGTGCGTACATTCGGATGTACGTTTCGCATAAAACTGTTTGAACCATGTTGCGATTATGGCCAACATTCTACGCCTTGAGGGAAGGGGACGTCCGTAAGCGATCAGACGATAAAGCGATTTCTATGGGGCCCATTTTTAGCGGTCGTTCTCGCTTTTTTGAATTCCACGATGTCGATGGAAGAACGCGTTGGAAAATCGCGATAACGTCCACAGTAAGGTTACTATGGATACCGGCGGGGCTTAGGATCCTTCCTATTTTCCACCGTCAGGGGGGTAATTGTCGTCGCTCCTCTCTTTTAAATATTGTTGTGGCTCTTTTATAGAGTCTACGGCACACCGATACTTATCGCGGGGAAAAATCTCTGTCGACATTGAACGGTTCATTCAGCCGATAGAAATTTTACTCAACACATTCAGGATCGTATTGAAGGACGTGGTGTCCCGTGAATCATAGCAAATCCTTCGATTCTTTTAGGTATCAATTTAAAAAAAAAAATTCTAGTTGATTTTATTTTAAACATCAAAGATTTTTCAGAGTACATACAACTTTGACCTGACAACTACGTGACGAGGAAATGTGATTTTAATTCAATTTGAACAGAAGGAATTATGTACTTTCGTGATTATTCGACTGCGAAAGTTCAAGCAGATTAAAAACTTTAGATAGCTGTATGTAGAATAAAAATTAGCAAAATTTTTTTCCTAAACTAGATGCTTCAGATTATTAATACTGATACAGAAATGGATTAAACTCTATTGAAATTGTTGTTTTACTGTACTTTGCCAATTAGAACATGTAATAAATGCAATAAACATCTGTAGTTTAGTGGTTATATTAACTGCGAATGTTGAAGTAGAGGAAAAAGTTACTGATGCAAAATGTACGGTAGTATTTACGTTATAGTTTGTATTATATAAAGTAAACTAGAGACAATGACAGTAAGGATCAATAAATAATAGTCCAGTAGGCAACGACACGCAATTTTATCCACTTCTTGGAACGAATTAATGAAGGTTTTCGAGTGTGTATAGAAATGTATAAATAGAATAAATTAGAGCTCAAGGAGCTTCACAAAAGACTTACCATTTTTGATATTACATCATCTAATTTTATTTTATTTTTATTTCATTAATTAAAGCATAATTTACCTTAAACTCACTCTTTATTAAAACTAAAAGCTTGGAAATCTGCTTTTCATCGCGTTTTGCAGAATTTTCTTTGATTCATTAAACAGTTGAGTCTGTTTTAAGCAGCAGCCAATTCCGCGCAACCGTCACGGTTTTCGAGATATTTAAAATTATTGCTGAAATCTCTGATCATTACCGTACGAGAGAAACTACTGTATAATTCAGTGTTCACTCCATAAACGTAACATATAAAACCCTAAATGATCAAGATATATGTACAAATCGTCTTTTCCACAATTATCGATTTAATTCCACCTCGAAACATTCCTCTCCTCCCAAAAAAACGATCTCAACACCAGCCACGTGGAACAGACCCGCGACAGACCATACCGCAAGATACAAGCATCCAAGAAACACGATTGGAAAAGAAATCGAGGACTAGCAGGACCAAAGAATTCTCTCGCGCCATTTATCTTTTTCGCACGATCCACGGGAAGCCGCGGTGGCTTCACGCTCAACAAAGGGTTCCCTTCGAGAATCACAAATTCGTGTCACGAAAGAGTCGAAGACCACCGAATAGATCCTCGAGCACTTCGGGGTGTCGATCGGTTCCCGAGGACAAAAGTCTTCCAGATCGAGCTCGCTCGCGCGCACGCCGAGAGGGTAACAGATACCTGCGAGGATGGCGCAAAAATCCATCGAAAGGGAGAAAGAGAGAGAAAAATCGTCAGCTCGTGTTCTCCACGTATACACACGATCGAGCGTAAAATGGCGACTCGAAAGGTGGAGAGGGGGTGCAAAGGATGGGGTAGGGAGGAAGAGAGAGAGAGAGAAAGAAAGAAAGAGAAGTCTTTCAGAAAATCGTGGGGCGTCCCGCGGCTTTGGAAAAAGTCAGCTCGGGGCATGAGGCGACGCACAAAGGCTCCCGCGATCCGATCGACGCCAATATTTTGACAATGCACCGGCCATCGACACTGGGGGGATGGCTGGAGAGAGGACGCATCTAACCGTGGAATTCCCTAGCGGGGTGGTGATGTGCTATGGCCGAGGCTATGCTACTGGCGCCCCTATAGAAAGCACCGGCGTGTCCTCTACTTGAATGAAGACTCCGAAGGGTGGGATGACTAAGGCGGCAACCGATTTTTCGTTGGTGGTGGCGGTCTGTGGTGGTGGTTTTATTGTCCGAAATCCACAAAGTATCGGGCTCAATACGGAACGCAATCTGGCAAATGTCGTCTCTTCGTAGCCAACTGCACCTTCGGTCCTGTCCCTTCTACCTTTCGTGGACGGTTCCTCTGCCTACCTAAACCCCAGACCACAATGCCTTGTTGCCAGTTGTTTATGTAATCCTATTATTCCATATTGTGCCTTTTAAGAAACCGTCCCAGAGACGCTCATCTCGGCGGAACGAACCGTAGACGTCCCCACGGATGTTTGTACGTGGATGTCGGCCACGGGATGAGAACAGGAATCGGTTTTTCGACTCACGGGATCCGTTTCGATGCGCGGGAACCAGTTTCGTTCGGGTGGGTTCGCCTTTTTGTGAAGTGTGATTCATTGAACGTAAAGTGACCGGTTTTCTTTTCTTTCCTTTTAATCGGGGATTTGTTTCGCGGCGAGTAGGTGGTTCGAGGTGGAAGTAGGAAGTGAGAATTTAGACAGGTTAGTGGAATGTTTATTTCGATAATTTTCATTTTTTTTTTTAAGACAGTGGAGTGTGGAGTAGTTGAGTTTCAGTGAATTTTAACATTCCATAGGCAATCGGTCCTTGAGGATCCAAGAGAAATTTCATTTTTCCAGAATGTTTAGGTTTATTGGAGAAAACTCCGAATATTCAATAATAAAAAATTCTACGATCACCTGTCTTTCCACCTAGAAGCTCGGCAGTTCGAAAAGTCGAAAGAATCCCATAAATAACCGGGCGTTTCGTTCATTGAAAGAGGTCAACAGCTACACGCGTTCGAACTGGTCTTCCATCAGAAGTCTCCCGGTCGAGCAGACGCGATTACGTCTCCGGGACTCCATCCGTCTATACGTTTAATAACAATCCGTCGGGAGACCGGCTATTAAATTATAGAATTTTGTCACGGTTCGACGGTCAGCTGAGAAACGCTGGTCCACGCTCTCTACAGGTCAGGTATATGTATGTTAGGAAAACCATATATAATAGGGTTCCCACAAAACGCGCAGAAGTCCGGTTGACAAGGCAGCAGGGTGCGCTGCGGTTCATTGTTGCCTCATTGTTGCAGATTCCTTCTCCTTTATACGCCCGTATCTGGCTATCTCCGTTTGGTTAAGGTCTTCGAATACAGTTCGAACCGAGCAAGAAGGACAGAGGACAGGTTTGCCTACATTGAAGGGGAGAGGAGGCCCTGGAGAGGTGGAAGGACGTCGAATTTAGCTCTCATTGTGACCGACTCCCGAGACTGGACACCCCCACTGCGTTCGAAATGCCCTCGACGTAAATAAAAGTGAAAAAAAAAAACGAGAGAGCGTGCTGGAGAGAAGAAAAAATGGGGGTAGGGGGAAACGAGAATCGTGTCGAGAGAGAAAAAGATTGTGTGTACCCCTTTGCCTGGGTCCTATCTCGAAAAGGAAGCAACCGTGTCCGAGACGAATCGTTCGACTCGAAACCGTCGACACTGTGCCGCAGGAAACGCTTGTGTCACCTATTAGAAGACACCGGGGGAGCACCCACTGAAGCAGCGGAAAGGTTATCGAGATCCTGTTGGTTGATCCACCGTGTGTGGAAGTCGCCGACATTGATCGCGGGCAAATTGGAGCGCGATGAATGAAGAGTTTCAGCTTCCTCGGCGGAGGGGGAAAAAAAGGAGAATGGTAAGGCAGATGCGATCCACAGTCATCGTGGAAGGTAATAGTCATGCGACTGGGCATGTTCTCGAGATGATAGTTGGCGGGGGGATCGAATTTAATTACACCTGGAGACGATGGGATCTTGGGTAGTGTGTTTTATAGTCGAGGAGAAGAGGTATATTCTAGAAATACTTGATGTTTCTGACAGTCAGGACGAAAATATAAATTGAGAATATTATTGAAATATTGTAGATTTCTTTTTTTTAGAGAGTTACATGGGAATTGAGTAAAAATAATAAATTGGTAATTGTGTGGAGGAAGGGGAAAATGTAACTAGAGTTTTGTGAATTTTTATCTTTGCTGTGTATGGTATGTGTAATCAATAGAATTTCACTTGTTCACGGATATTACACAGTATGAAAACAGACAGACGCGTAATGGCCGATCAGAGGCTGTCAGGTTCGTCAGGTTGTACTTTCAATCAAGACTAATGTAACAACAACCGTTCGCTTCACGAGAAGAGCAGGCTCGACTCTGGTGAATGCGTCATCAGGATTTCGTCATATGTTTAAAATACACGAAAGGATTGAAATATTCTAACCGATGGTACAGAGTCGTAATTACAGAAAACAGCTCGAGTAATCCACCATGACTGTGTTTCTATTGTGTCTCTTATACTGTATTCATTTCTTCAAGAATTTAACTATTGTACATTCTACAATACATAAATTTCCAGTACTATTCAAATATAACTATCGGATAATCATATTTTAACCCTTCGTAAGCAATGTGGATTCATCGATGATCCAAACAAACTCCTATTTTTCCTGGACAAACCTTTTATTCTAATTGCAAAAAATTTGAACCCTTTAACTTAACGATGGATCGTTCAAAAGTAATAGAGACTTCAATAAATGTCCCAGAATTTACTCTATCCAAATTCTCATCTCTCCTCACAAATATTTCGGTTGGATCTCGATTTTCCCTTTTCCATTATCCGTAACGTCTGCTCGAGTAGCAACTTCAGCTCCGTTTTACAGCGTTCGCGCCACGTAAATCTCAGCTGCGCTATCTTTCTCGGTCCTGGTTGCTGTTCTGTGGTCTTCATGATATTTTCACGAAAGAGAATTTTCAAAGAAACGCGACGAAAAAGAGAATACCGAAACACGTGTCAGAGTTCACTGCTTCCTATCCTCACGTCGTTTGTTTGTGAATTTTGGTAACAGGCTGTTCGAAGATTTCAGAGTGCACGTGGGACCGTGGTCGGTGGTGAAACGTGTTTCGAAAGAAGTATTGAGTGTCAGTGTCATCCTAGAACCGGCTCCGGGGTTTTAGCCATTCGCAGGCTACCTGCAATGCCCCGTAGAGAACTGTTCCACCGTCCCGCAAGAAAAGGCTGTTTACACCCGGAAGTCTGAATGTTTGTGTCCACAAGGAAGGAAGTGCCAATGGAATTCCTCGGAAGGACAGCTTTTACTTGAATGCAGCATTAATATTCAATAGGGGAGGCTAAATAGTGAAATATTACGGCGTGAATGCATAGTTCATGAATATCGTTAAAAGGTGAAGCTCGTTACTGCGTTTTTCAGCGAGGGAGAAAATTCTTGAAACTAAGTCTCATGATCAGGCCGCGAATAGTTATGCTAATTCACATTATCCCAGGTGACTGTAAACATAGAAGATAGGTAGAAATCTATCTTGGGGTCCTGGTAGATTAAAGATTTGTTTTAAACGAGTTTGTCAAGCCCTTTCGTGCATTTCATAATGATCTTAATGTAATCAGAATTTTATAATATTCTCCGATGTGACGTTTTTACGAATTGGACTACGCTTTAACCATTTCTATTCCAATAACGATATTACTTCAATGAAAAAGCTTTCTTTGTTACATATTCTACCATTAACCCTCTGTAGGCAATGTGGATCGTTGAGGACCTACACGAAATCCTATTTTTCCGGATTTTCCTCCGAGTTTTTATTTTTATGGAAAAACACTTTTAAACGGTTGTCTTAACGAACGATTGTAGTATGTAGTAAAGACTTTAATAAGTATCCCAGAATTTTTTCTGATTTTTTGCATAGCCTAAAAAACATTAATAATCGTCAAAAATTAGACTTGGGCATTAACTATTCAGTTTGCATACGGAGTATGAAGTCCACCAGAAATGTTACAGAACAGAAACTTCCACATTCGTGTCTTCTTCATTATTCTCATTCATTCAATATTTTATTCAGCACTAAATCGTGTCATTTTAAGTTTTCGATTTTCCATTCCATTGACTCTTCTTTTCACACCAATTTTTCCAATAATCGGGAATTTGAAAAGCTACACTTGGTGGCCGGTTCAAAATCGTTTCGCAATCCCGATCCTCCACAAAGTCGACCTCCACCACCCCTGAACGGTTCACGTCGTCGATCTCTACGAGCGGAAATATTTATTCGCCGTTGGAAAATCTTGTGGGGGGGACAGGGGAACACTTCGTTGCCCTCTCTGTTTGTACACAACGCCGGCGGAGCTTGTTGCGGCGCACAATGTTTCCCTTTCCATTCTTCTCTTCACGCATCTGTGGGCCCACCCAAGGGGCCCGACGCACCTATAGACTCCTCTATACACCGTAAAAGTCGTTTCTGCGACCGTGGTCTATGGTTACCCGGGACCTTGTCACTTAAGCCGGTAGCAGCAGATAGCGAAGTGCTCGAGGAAAAAAAAGTTTGTTGTTGGGACAGTATAGCCTTACATAATCTGGTTTCTACGAGAAAGCTTTTTTGCTGTTTTCTTCGGATTCCCTTGACACTCGTGCACTATTCCACGAATTCTTGCATTACTGTTCCTTGAACTAAATATAAGCTGAAATGAAATAGAAAATATACCTATATACGATTTAGTCGTTTGTATGTAAACTATCAGTATCGAATTAACTTACAAGGTCAAAAATTAAAGTCTGTCAAGTTTGGATTAAATCGACTCAAACAGCGTACGAAGACACGCAATTTACATATGAAACTGCATGTACTCACAAGAAGAATTATACTCGAATTAATTATTTTAATATTTTTAAAATTTGTGAATTAATTTTACAAATATGAATGCAAACGCCTGACTTTTAACGTAGATTCTTTGCTTCATCAAATTTGTTACTTCATACACACGCGTTATCAGCAATTACAGCTGGGTGAGGTGCGTTGAATATTTTTCTTTGTAAATCGGTGTATATTTTCATGGATAGTGGAAAATGTTCATCGTCAAAATTGAATGTAACATTCATCGTAATTCTACACGTTAACGTGAAATTCCCAACAACAACTGCGAAAATTTGTCAATGCGTTCTACTCCATTAGAGTGCACCGGAGCGCGACCGAGAAATAAATATGCAAAGCATTTATTGTACCATGGGCGCGCTTAGCTTAATTGCAATATTCGCTGATCGCACACATCGTTGTTAACGCGTTCGCTTTTTAATACCTGAATACAATATCAGCCGAATAAATTGTCTTATACGAGGTCCCTCTCTCCGTTAAATACGAAATACAATATCGAGCGCGGCATGTTCCTGTTTGACTCTGTTTTCCAAAAAGCTCCGATATTACTGGGTAAAAAGGCGCAAGAAATTCAACGGACATTATTTAGCGGGCAGAAATTCAATATTCCAGGTTGGAGAACAGGGAGATGACGCAGGCTGGTAGCCTTTTACGTTGAAAAACATTTGAATAATTAACAATAATTTCGAAATTAAATTATATTGAAAATACTTTTAATTTCAGTCTAGAATTTTAATACGAGGATGAAAATTGAACCTTTTCATACAGCGTATAGTCTCGTGTCAGTCGACAAAATACCAAAAGTAGTGATGCAAATCTATTTCAATCCCTAGAATACAATTTTTAAGAATATCCAATGTCAAATATAAAGACTAAATCTGAAATCAATTTCTTTTTTAAATTTTATATAGAATCGTAATTTCCGTCCAAATTTCGCAAACCTAAAAATACTTCCGAAGAGACGAACTTGCTTCTCGATTAAGTCGAAAAAATGTGTAAAATTAAAATCAAAACTGCGATCGGTTCGAAATAGATCCGAAGACCGTACCCAGCATTAAAACATTCTACGAAAATGGATACCTGCATAAACAATCCGCGGCCCAATTATCGAAAAGCTCGACGTTCCCGAAAGCAGACAAGACGTGGGCGGAGAAGTCTGGCGCGGTGAGTCCCGCAGAAAAGAAGAAAAACCGTAGTTAATTATCGGGACAGGTTACGAGTCAAAGTGGACGAATACCTGTCTCGAGCGTCCCTCCCGAATCAATCGTACGAAAATCATTCTCGCTGGATCGAATACTTCGGACGATAGAAAAAGAAGACGGGATCGGGGGTACCGATAAAAACCGGTCTCCGACGCAAATCAAACTATTCAGTATTTCCGTGGTGGCCGACACGACGATGCGAAATGAGAGAAAGAGAGATAAAGAGAGAAACAGGATCGTCGCGATCGGTGACCGATGACTAGGACGTTTTATCTCGCGTCTGATCTGACGCGATTCGAAACCTGTTTAGGACACGTCGGATGTTAGAACCGAAGGTCTTTCCGGCGATCATAAATATTACATTTTCACCCTGGACGCAAAAGGTTACCGGGCGCGGGGGCTTGTTAATTCTCGAAATGTCTAATTTATTCAGGTGCGCCCGGCGACCACGGGCCGCCATCCATTCGTGGACTAGCTGGTCCGCGCGATGATCACGCGCGTAATATAAAACGTGTTACCTCCCTTCCCTCCCCTGGGTCCCAGGGAGCGTAAATTATCCGTCTAGCAGGTCTTTAACGCCAACGCCAATTTCAGTTTATTTCACGGCCCGCCAGCCGGGTCCTTTATCCCCCACCTCCCTCTCTAAGCGGTGTAACCGACCGGATTAGAGATGGATTCTGGATAGAATGTTCCGTGTTATTTCATAACGAGATTATATTGTGTCTTTATGTCTTCTAATAAGGCCTGATGCCGCCGCGCCCGTCGACCGTCCACGAGTTTTTATTCGTTCCGGGCCTCGCTCGCGAGGACGATCGCTGTTTCAACAAAGACGTTTCTTGTTCTGTGTTGTATACAGTGAGAGTCAAAAGTGAGTATGCACTCTGAAAGTATAGGATTCCATACACATTTATTTCTCTCAATTTAGAACCTAACATTTCGCATAGATCTAGTATATCGAGATCTGGATTAACCCTTAATTATACTGGCGGGGTACAAACGTATCCAACCGCACGCAACGTAGTGATATAGGCCAGAATTGGCCAGTGTTGTTGAGATGTAAATTTACATGTACGAAATGTACTAAATTTTTAAATTGGATACTGGATGTACACTGCTGGCTCAGCATTGTTTTTTTTATTCGGAGCTGTAGGAGTATATTTTGTAAGTATATTTAGAACCTTTGGATTTTCTTTTGTATTATATCAGGTGTACCCTACAGTTCGACCCTTTTATTCTTTTAAAATGATGGCAACCATTGTGGAACGAAGCCAAATATCAGGAAAACAGCATCTGATTCCATCGAAAATATGTATCAAATTTGACGAAACATAGTGGATTACTTATTGGTACACCTAAAACAGCCCAATTTAATGATAACATGATTGCCTCCCCTGATTACCTAACTACCTCCAAGCACTCGGCTCGCAACGTACAGCCCAAGGCGTGCATAATTTTATTCCTGTAGAATCTATCTCGATGCTTCCCGAATTAAGTAATTTTCTTCTAATTAGGACCCTCCACTTTATCAGACGACTAATAAGCGACAAGTTCTTTATCTTCGGTTCGATACACCAAACGTATTATCTCAGTAATAAATTTCCCTATCTCTCCCGTACAGCCAGTACCCGTGAACAGTTTTAACGATACACATACACTGGCCGGATATTACTCGTCGAAAAACTGCAGCTGCCATCGATCCTGGCGCCACGAGAGTATTATATGAATTCCGATACACCTCTTTCATAACCAGATTACCAGATCTTTATCCCATCTAACAAGCCCGATATCCGTGGAAACGAACGATCCTCCGTTTACACTTTCGGACCCGAACACGTTTGATTTATGTCGGTAGTTTACGAGTCCGAAAGGTGGGAACCAGTCGGTCGTCCGAAAAGAAGCCATTAACGTCGTCTTTAACGAAAAATTTTGTAACGTTTCGTCCTGCAGGAGACGGGCTGCGGTCAGCTCGTTCCCCGTCCCATATCTTCACGATCGACGAATAAAAAGAGAACAAAGGGGAGGGGCCGCCGCCGCTCGTTGTTATTTCTCTCGAGACGGTATAATTGTTTTTCGTCGCGGCTGGCCAGACGGCGTCGCCGATCTGCCTTTTTACCATAATATCCAGAACGTCCGATTTAAATTCGACCCGCGCGGCCGATGAAAACCTCGGTTTTTGGAGAGGCTCATGGGGGCCCCGCCTGTTTTGGTAAAAACGATCTCGGACGCGCGGAATTCGGGGGGGGGGGGGGGGGGGGCGTAAACACTTGGAAGTCCAGGACGGGGAGACGATATTTATGCGCATAACCATTCGTGCATTTTTGTGGTAATTTATTCGGCGCACGGTTAAGCGTGTAACGGCGGCCATCGTTCGATAAACAAAGATCGTTGAATAAACATTTCGCGATTTAAAATGAACTGAACCGAACTGGCTGCTCCAGTTCCCGAAAAGCGACAGTCGCTAGCGCCGTGACCCCTTGTTTCACGGATTGAAATCGTGCACGAGGGATAAATGAACGGTGACACTGTGAAATATTCTATTTATAGAGATTTGTGTTAGTTGTAAAGAGTTGTTGAGGCTTGTCTTCAATTTAGAAATTTTTGTATCTTCATAGTCACGTAAAATTTTAATAACTTAAGTTCCTACGATTAGACATCAATTGTAATTTGAAAACTAAAGTCTTGGTTATATAGATAGTAACAGATGTGGATGGATGAATTTTACAGGAAGTTATAGGTTATGACATTAAGATCCATCGTGTTCCTATTCTTCTGATTTATTTTTCAGCGATATAGATATTAACGAATATACACCTGAAAAACGCAGAACCCTATGGATCTAGACACGACCTTGATGTCCTAACCTACGACTCCCTACAAAACTCCATCATCGCTCACAATCTCGGCCACCCCCGTGCGCAACACCAAATTAAATCCCATCGGCTCGGCGCACTCTTCCCCTCTAGCTATCGGTAAATTAAAATGAAACGACTTGTATAATAATACGTTTCCACGATAATACACCCCTCGACGCACGGGTGAGAATATCAATTAGCCTAAACGAAAAGTCGATCGTAGGTCAGCGGTAACGGAACGCGATCGAGGCGATTAACGATTTAGCAGGATCGAAACGAGGAACGATGATGGCGGCCACGGAAACGATCGCAAATAAATCAGCAAATAGTAACCAAGTAAATATTCCAGGAGGGGAGGAAGGTGGGGCTCTGAAATTAACCATCGGTGAATGAGTTTAGGGGAGGTCATGACGGCCGGCCACGGCTGTTTGTTCTGCCTGGGAAATGACAGCTGACCCGCAATCCCAGTGCTCGGAATCGCTTTGCAGAGAGGGTTAGAGAGGGTTGGTGAAAAGAGACAGAGAGAGGAAGGGAGTGAGAGAGAGAGAGGATCAGCCGGAGGGTGAGTACTTCCTACACGATATAGCGACACGAAGAGGTAACGGAAATGAATCTTTTCCTATACACTCGCTTAACAGAGTAATGCACTTTTGATTATCCGACGTTGATGCGTCCTCGATCGACCTACCCAGCGAAGGATTATTCCGAATAAAACGGGCTTTCATCCCTCTTAATTAGAGCTCCATCGGTTCTTTTTTCACCGACAGGGAAATCAACGCTGTGTTACACATCCGGGAGGTAGATTCTTTTCACGTTAGTACGCAAATATTTAACCCTTAACTTAGGCTGTTAACTGATAATCGGGAGTCTGAGATATCCCATGAATATTTTTAGAATAGTTTACTCTGATTCGATAATTACTTAAAAAGATGCTTTTTTATTTCGCTAGATATCTGACCAACTAGTTCTGTAGTAAGTAATAAGATTTGTTGAATAAGTAATAAGTTGACTGCCGGTGTTGATAAAAAATGACATTTTATAATGTAATTCTTATGGACAAAGAAAAAGGTAGTTTCTTCAGTTTTGTAATAAGTAATAAAATTTGTATAACAAGTGACTCTTTATGCAGAATAACGCTTTATAAAGTAATTTACGAAGACAGAATCAAAAACAGAAATGTGATTTTCCTCTTAGAGAGTTTATCAGGTTAAGAATAAAATAAAAAGTATATTTCATTTGCTTTTCACAGGGCCCTACCGACTATAAATGAGCAGTAAAGTAATAAGGTTTCCTCGTGACTAGTTAAGGGTAAACAAATATACTGCAACGAAGATAATTTCAACATAAATTATAGTTTCTACGAAAGAAATAAAGCTACCGATTGTACATCGAGTAATATACAGATTGAATCGATATCCGTACGTTTCGCCTAGTTCAATGGGACCGTTAAGTCTGGCCGAACGTTTCAGCGAAGAATTAGCGAAACAAGCCTCAAAAAAGAGAATGAAAAAGAACGAATAAAAAAAAAACCAGTCCCGGCCAGACGGCCACGCGAGAGTTTCCGCGAAAAATTCGCATTCTCGAGAGCCATGGCATTAAGAGTCTCCTCGCCTGGGTAGCGTGCGCATCGAGACGACTATTTTGTTCATGCAACGATACCGCTCGAACGCCCGAGAGACGCCGAAAATGCGCACGCGAGCGACGAAACTATCACGAAATATCCTTATATAATCGGGGCTAGCCGAGGGCCCCTCAGGGTGCAACGTCGTTTTCGAAAGAATTCGCCGAGAATGCGAAATGATTCGAAACGCTCGCGAAAACCATCCCAGGCATAACGAAAACGTCCGTTATTAACGCATTTCGGACAATGTATAACTTGAGTTACGAGGAACAGAAACTCCGAATGTGTTCCGCTATTAGACTTTGTTACGCAAATGAGAGAAATGTTCCTACGATTCAAAGAGTTCGATATCAACGCATTCCTTGTCGCGTGACTCACCCTATATACGATTTATAAGTGTACAACACATAAACGGAGATGAGGAGATTTTCGATGGTTTTTTCGATTTTTAATTCGTCCCAGGTGATTTATAGTCTTACTTTGAAATCGAAATTCTTGTCTTTATTCGGGGAATAATCGAAAGAAACGTGTTACCTTTTAATTCGGAGGACCATAAAAATTCATTGGACAAGAATCCACGACGCTTTATACGATTTGGAAAATGTGAGTATATAGCGATAAATTTCCATTCGTGTGATTTCTTCTTCCTGTTCTCTCGTGAATTTTAACGATCGTTCGTCCGATAGTCAACGTGTTCGATTCGTATAGAGTATTCGTTATATTATAGTCGTTCTAATAAAGAGGCAATACTGTGATTACAGAAACGAAAATCCAGAAGAACCAAGTAGAATTTTCACGTTCCTTCGTTTTGAACCTGATACGAGACAGACGATTATGAAAATTCATGGAATCGAATCGATAAACCTCCCAATCTTTCGACGTGTCCCATTCGCGCAGGATAGACGAGAAAGGGTGGGGGGAAGGCGAGAGATCCAATTAAATACACCGTACGACCGCGAACATATTTACCGTCGCATAAATCTCGACAGTTGTAATATTTCAGACGTGTTTTTTTTTTCCTTTTTTTCGCGGAATGTGTTCTTGTCGTCGACATTATGCGGCGTGTGTTCCGTGACTTCCCCAGCTCGCGATCCCTTCCTCCTCCTCTGTGTTTTTTTCCTTCGTCCCCTTTCCCCGACGTCACCTCCTCCACCCACTGCTCGCCTTTCGCTGGAACGATGCGCCACATATTGCACATAAATTTCGCACGCACCGCCATAAAAAAGTCTCGAGCCGTCTCTGTACATTATATCGCTATAATAGTGACCAGGAAGGCGTGGCGCATTTTCCCTCCGTTGGAGCCTGCCCCACACTCCCCCTCCTTTACCCCCTCTCCCGCTATTAGGCGGAAAATAAGATTCGTTTTTGCATAATGCCGCCGTGACGACGAGCCAAATGGACCTCATCCGCGCCACGTCCCAGGCCAATGAGCGTCTTAGAATTTTTAAAGAGCCCGTCCCGCTGAATCGCTGATCTTTAGCCAAGCGGTTTTTATTAAATCGCTATTTTTGAGCGTCGTTCCTCGCCCGTCGGTATTACGCTCCTTTTCTCCGGGCGGGCCAATTGGCAGTTCTGAAAACGGTCCCGTTCACCATACAAATGCGTCTCCTTGCCGGCTGTATTTTGGGTCTTTCGGTTGGAACAAAAAGCTTTGACTTAAAAAGAAAGCCTGATTCTAAATCTGGACCGTGATATCTCGTCGATAAAAAATATAATTGTGTTGAATTGTTCATAGTCTACTGTGTTTTTTGGGGGTCAGAGCTTTCGTTACAGTTCTCAGTAATGCAGAATCAAAATTTTGAAACTTATGATTTTATCGAAGTAGAAGTAGACACATCAAGAATCTTCAGGGATTGAAAAAATGGAAGCTTGAATTTTTCTTTTAATGACATCAACGACATGAAAGGTCCCGAGAAGAACACCAATACATAGAACAAATCTTCCACGGTTAATAACAATTGATGTCTTTTCGCAAAGTATAAGAAATTCGTTTTTCTATCATTTGAGCTAGTAAATTTTGATTTCGGGCCACCGTACAACCGATTAAAGGAACGAAATAACGGTGAAGAGCAGTTTCCAGTGTGGTTTCAACGCAAACCGACAAACCGACAACCAGCCCGTAAAGCAACGTAATCGCGTTCCGAGAGGAACGCATCTGCTTTCCCACACAAAGAGCCCTCGGGGGACTCTCTCCCTCTCTTGTTTTCTATTTCCTCTTGGCCGCGTTATCAGCAGCGATCGCTGAAATCCAGGAGCATCTGTTCCGCCCGTGGATCGTCAGGAAGAAACGGCCGAAGAAAGTGAAAACGATTCAGCGGTCCAAGGTGGAGAGGGTCCATTGCGATCCGAGGCACGCACGGTTCATTTGGGGAAGGTGCAATCTTGCGGTCCAATCGCGGCCGCAGCTTTTTCTAAGCGCGCGAGAGGACGCGTCGGTGAAACGTGTTCCACGGTGCGCGTCCAGGAAACTCGTGGACGAAGAAGCGGATAACGGAGCACCGGATACGCTATCCCCATTGAATCTACGGAATCTAAACCGTGTATCGATCGAATCGATCCTCGTACCGGAATGAAACCCCGGGCACCAACAACAGAAATTGCTGGAGGTTCATCGAAACGGTTCGTATACATATAGCACGAGAGAAATCTGTGGAATCTTGGATAGCTACCAATATAACCCCAAACGAAAAAGCACGCGAAGTTCATACCATAGCAAAGTTGGGCACAATTTTATTCGGATAATACATCGTAAAAAGCAACAGTATCTAAAGGCATCAATCTGAGCTTTAAACAGTTAATGAGATTAAATAATTGTTTGTTGAATGATGTCGACCTATTGAAGAAGCAGTATTTTGTTATGACAATTGATGAAGCCCTGGGCCACGTTTCTTCCTTTGTTAAAATAAAATAGCAAAATATGCCGCGAATGTTCCTTGTAGATATTCAGCTTAAAAATCCTGCCAAAATTATCAAATAAAATCCAATCTTCAAACTATTCCAGTTAAAGCGTACACTTAAATGTTGACAATCAAATAACACATGGTACATTCAAGATTTGAAACTTGGTTGCCTTTCAGAGCCTCTAAGGGCAAATATCGCGAAAAACCGCCGAACTTTTTGCCCAACCGAATATACATAAACATCCGCACAGTGTGCTTATCGTGCAACTGTTACAGCATTTTCAAGGGAGAAATTCGAACGCCCATCGCCAGTCGTTCAGAGAGATAAAAGGGGCTGAATAGGGGGCAATGCGCGTCAAGGGGGTGGAACGACACCCCTGTTTCGCGTAGACGGTGGGTGGTCGACGAAAAGTTTCTGGCCTTACAATAAATAGAAGGCTCGGGGAACGATGCAAATGCAAAAGATTCGCGCGGCTTAGATTCCGCGTTAGGCGACTAATGGCCCGCCACTTTGTCATTCGTATGAATTTATATCTGTCCCGGGGTAGTAAGCTCGCGCGGATACTTTTCGTCGATGGAACTTCCAGGGGTAGGGCGCTAAGAGAAGCAAGGGAAGCCAGGGGATAGGAATACATAGCCGGGGAAGTTTGCCGCATTATTCGGCCCTGGACGCTTGTACGGCAAATGGAATGGTAATTCTGGAAACTGGGAATCTTCGGGGAGGAGATTAAAATATATTCTTTTAAGGTAATGTCCCCTATTAGGAGCGCTCTGCGACCAGCATTGGCGCAATATGGGATATAAATTTGTTTAGAATCCACGGGATGACTTATACGAGTTAAATAGTTACTTTAATCGAATTAACGTAACGATGATAATTAGTGTGGATGACATTTTTGGGCGTAATTGAAGTTCCTTTAAAAGTAACTTTATGATTTGAAACAAGAAGTTTGAAATCCGTCATTTTGACGGGTTCGGTTGTTCCAGTGTTTACTTACTCGCCACGCTTTATTTATCTATTAGTTGTTTTGTACTTCTGTCGTGTGGAATGAGGATCTTGAATTTGAAGGACCAGAGAACAGAACAAGTTCTAAGTTAATATTTACGTAAGAACGCTAGAAAACCGAGTACAGATCAGTGTTTGTCTACATCGGTTTCTATAGAATTCTAGTTCGTACGTAACCCCGTGTGTTAAATTCAAGCGCTTAAATGAAACCAATAAACAATCGATAGAAATATATTAATGGATGTTCGACCGATAAAAGCGAAGAATTAATGCGTGCACAACAAAACGTAATGGCGATATTTATGACATACATTTATTCGTAACATACTGTCCGTTCTTTATAAACAGTTATTAATGTATCCCCATTAAATAAATACAGGAAAAACAGTAAAAAAAGAATAAATAATTCAAATAACGGATAAACGATCGGTCCGATAATAAACAAGGATTTACTCGTGAGAAAACCTATTAGCGATCGTCGGATGAAAAGCAATCTGCGATTCGAATAAAAACTGTCTGTCCAGAAGTAGCGACACTTTTAATTATCTGTTCATACACGTACGCCGAAAATATAGGTTCTGTGTTTTTCTTTTTAGCTGAAACAGGTTTTGATTTATTCATGTGTTTAGCTACGGGATGCCACTTTGAGTCGACATAATTTGGGGAATCCCTCTCACGCGATATCGAACGCGGATCTGTATGACCTGCATACATTTTTAACGATGATTTGAAGGGGAATGAGAGTGCCAAGGGATCCGTACACGAAACGATTATTTATTAAGTAATCGTGCTTTAGGGTCGGTTACGTATCAAAACATAAATATCACGAAGATGTAACGGAATAGAAATGGAGATTAAAAGAAACTGGGTATATTTATTTCAGTTTTATTACTTCAACATGCGTTGGAAATTTTGTCTGCCATCTATCATTCAAAGTAATAAAATATTACTCGCATCAGGTTCTCAGGAAACTAATAGTAGTTTTTTTAGCCAGTATGTAAAACTGTTAATATTCCACGTATTTGAATCGATACTTTACCTGGTTCCCTTCCTTAAATAAATGTATTAGTCATGTGCAGACTTTAAAATACTACTATATCTGTACAAAAATCATGTAACTTGATATTTATATATTATTTTCAGTATAACAAGACATCTAGTACAGAAAACAAATTTCTATTTCCCTTTTATCTTTACAAATTAATGTCTAAACTAGGAAATTTGCATAAACATCCGTAATCTGCTAATAACCTGGCACGCCCATCTATCCCTGAAACCGAAATCTTCAAGTAGCCACATCAGAAATCGGTGAACAATCCTCCCTGAAAATTCCATGAAGCCCAACGCAAGCGCCGAATACCTATCAACCGAAACAAATCTCTCGATCAAAGATACAATCCCAAGCTCTCCCCCACTTTCCCTCTCGCGCCCCTATTTACGTTCCGTGGTTGGATCGCGGCGAGATTTCACCGCTCGCCGGAACGACGGTTTATCGAGGGCCAATTATCATCCCCCGTTCCGCACGGAGAGCATCTATCAGCCCACGATCTGCCACGATCTGCCGCGGCGGGCCAAGATTACTTTCACCTCCGATTCCGTCGATAAATAATGCACCGTTCGATTCCGAGCCCCATGCCGGAGGAGGAGGAGAATCGTCGCGATGGCGTCGGCCGCGAGCGAATAAAAGGGGAGACCCCCCCTGCCTTGCTGGTAGGCATGTATCATCGGCGACGCGGTGGTCGAGCGTGAAAACGCGCCCTTATCTCCACCCTTGAGGTGGTGTGGGTGGGAATGAAGGCTAGGGTGGAGAGCACGCGGGCGTGTATCGTGTGCCTCGCGTATTACAAATAAATGACGTTTCTCGGGATCGACGTCGCCGTATCTACGTCGTCTCCGAGGGGGATGAAAAAGAAAGAGAGGCGTCGTTTCACCCGTGACTCACACACAAGTGCGTCGCGGGTCACGCCACCCTCGAAAACATCGCGTCGCACATTTCGATGCTGCCCGATATTTCGACAGAGAAAGAAACATCTCATCGTCCACCCCCACGGTGCTGCGTCTTCCACACCCTTCCGCAACGTTCAACTATCTAGCGAGAAGGGGAGATCGCGCGGGATTGGAATACCCTCGATTTCGTACGGCCATGCATTATAGATCCTTCCGTCTCAGATTAGAGAAACGAGGCGAACGTTCGCGTGGTGGGCGTGCAGGTTCGCAAAAATAGTCCGGTGAAGGAAAAGGCAATAGCTTTCACGGCGTGTAATGTCGACGGCGTATTTCAAGCGGAGAGAACGATGAGGACACGGCGGGGCCACTCCCCACGCCCTTCACCTGAGTTGAGGCCTCTACGAATTTTAATGGGAAGAGGACACGAGGTGGTAAAAAGTTGGCCAGAGACGGGAACGTAAGCGAGAGCCCCCTGATGCCGACGCGACAACAATCGACGATAAATAAACTCGCCGCGGCGGAGGGAACGTGCCTCGCAATTATTCGGAGGTGTGCCGGATGAGGCTCGCGAGCACGCGTTATTATTCTTTTCGCGGAATGCACCGTGCGGTCACGCTTCACCGTGTCCTGCTCTCTTATGTTCGCGTGAGTTTATACAACGGGGATTATTCTTTGAATTGTTTCGTCGGGAATTCGTATTTTCCGACTACATACGTGTTTCGTTGCTCTCCTAATAGACCATATCGTGAATCACCGGAATATCGTGATGCTGTTTGAAATTGAAACAGCAAAATACGACGAAAATACTACAATTGTGTATGATGTAACGTTTTAATTGTTGGAAAACGAACTCAATCGCTGAACTTTTCTGATTAACACTACAACTACCGAATCAGTCTATTAATATGTTATTGCAGTATGAAAATGAAGAAATTAGTTGATATATGTATATGTAAATTTAAGTATTTTCAAAAGATTGTCGCGTTTATCGCATCGTCGGTGGTTTCTGGTGTTTAAATGTCACGGTTCAATGTTAGCTATCGAATAACCATGTGCTTTCAAAATATGAACAAGATTACAACTATCGCCGAAAGCCAATCGAACTTTTCCGTGCCTAAGGGACATACTTTGAATAAAATGATCAATTTTTCGAAATATGGTCAGTGTATATACTACGTACGTCATTAGACCGAATAAGATGCAATAATGCATTTTCTGATGCGAAAATGGTAATATTAAATCCTCTTGTTAACTTCAGTCGTAATTATCCATCAAAATCGTTACTGTCTCAGTGTTTCGTGACAACGATACCGTTTTCTACTCCAAAGTTCTCCTGCTACCATCAATAGGGTTTAGAATAATGTAAGGACAATAGTCAATACCCTGATCTACAATTACAATGGACCACTTAGCGTCCTATAAATCACAAAGTGGCGCTCGCGCTCACGGAATTACGGAAATCATTCTTTCCGTCCTGGTCGAAATAAGAAAACTTTCTTCTCCCATCCCGTCCAATCCCGGAAGTTGCCGCAAAAGGGACGGCCGGAATTGGTGGCTATTTAATTAGCGACTCCGAAAGACGGCGACGAGCTCTTCCCCCTGTTTCTCTCCCACCCTCAGCGATTTACTTCGCGAACGGGGGAAATAGTGGCGCGGATTTCTTCGGACGAATAATACGCGAGACCGGTTCTATAATTAATTCTCGATGGCAGGTGGCCGGGTAATGGCGATACAGGGTGGTTTTTTAAAAAAGTTATTATTAAAACTATTATTTAAAACAGAATTGATTTTCTTAATATCTAAATCTCGTTAGAAATAATATTGAATAATTTCAAGTGCTCTTTCCAAGAGAAGAAACTCTGACCATTGGATCAGATCCATTGAGTCATTACTAAAGTCCTGATATCCTAAATAATTACTAATAAATTGCAATTTATGGTAGGTTAAATATACTGGAATATTGCCAAGGAATCATGTTTTCTTGCCTCTCAGGCGAATACGTATTGAATTTCGGGAAAAAGTAGTAACTTACAGATTGCTACAGACAACAGTGCAATATGGATGAAGGAAATATTCACGACAATAAAACTGATAAATTCGCGAATTACGGTGATGAACCACCTTGTACAGTAAAAAACGATCGAAAGAACCGCGCGTACAGAATCGAAAACTTGTCCGCTCGTTTATTAAATTAATTCGCGCGGAGGGGTGGATTTTCTTGGGTGTATCGATCAGGTGCTGTGCAATCGTGCCGCTCGTTCCACGGTCCAACGAATAAACGATCGGACGGTTGCACTGAAGCTGCTGATAAATATGTATCGTAAATCCATAAAGAGGGGGTGGAATTCTATACGGTGCACGGGGCCAGTCGGTTTTTGGTGTCGAGGGCGCTGTTTTATAAAGTATAATTTCGCTGCACACACCGAAGACGGAAAGAGCAAGGTTATATACGTCCCTACACAATGTATGGTTTATGTCGCACGGTCGTTTAACTTTCAAAAGCCGTCCTAATATCAGGGACATCGAACGAATCGATAACCCGTCGCGTCGCTTCCGGCTCGATTAATTGCTCGTAAATGTTGAAATTGATTTTTTAAAACCGTCCTCTCTCTCTCTGTGAGGGTTCCAAGCTGTCACTCGAAAGTTTGGTCTGTAAAAAACGTTCGGACTTTTTCTCTGATATACAGCATCATACAGTGAATATTTACAGTATCTATCTAATTCTTGTTTAAAATGATCCGTAAGCGGTGACGAACAGAATTTTATTTTATCGAATAGAAACAAGCTTCGTTTCCACTATTTTGCCATTCGAAATTTCATGTTCATTTAATAAATGATCGTTAATGATCTATCTAAGCTGCTACAAACCTCTGAACGTCAGTGTATAGTATACAGTTGTAGTAACTCTTGCTGGATTATTTTATAACAAGATAAATGTTTTCAATATCGAAAAATAAATTTATAATCTAAAATAAGTTGAGGATGCAATCTCACAGAACCAACGACCCCAATTACTTTCCGACCAAGGGTAGCCTAAATTACCCCCTCCAACAAAAGATTCCTGCCGGACACTGTACAAATGCGCGGCAACCCGGAAACGACGTTTAATAAACGTACGACCACGAAACTTTTCACAATTATGAGAAAACAGCGTAATGCGGTCGGCTGCGAGCCGGATTCCGGTTACGAGTGCATTTTAAGTAGTTTCTGCGGCCGTGGGCTGCGTGAAATTAGAAAATGAACGTGTGCATGCATGCATACTACATGCAAGATACACAAATTCATGTCGATACTGGACAAAATAAGACGCATTACATCCAAAAGAAAATGTTATGTGTATTCATGTGGAATACTTCTTGATAGCCTGTCTCAATTTACAAGACGAAACGTTCGAGCACTTCCGGTAAAATTCTCTTATTTGAACAGAATCCCATAATACCATGAGATTAACAACCAGACTCGTATAACCACTAATTATAATATTTCTTACGTATTTCGATGATGATCATTACTCAGAGAAACGAATTACACGAAGCACGAAGAAAAACCATTCTCTTTTTGCTACAGTCATAGCTTTGAAAAATAGTGTATAACGGTTTTCTAAGGTTAACTGTTCCTCGCTGATGAAATAATTGGAAATAATAGACACGAAAGACAAGGAAGTACCAGAAACATCGAAGAATAATGATATTATTGTTATAGAAATAAAAACTAGTCTGTAATAAATGATCCAGAACTTGATATATCATAATTAATAATGTTAATAAACTACTTACCCTGTCCGTTGTCGTTCACGGAGGTTGGTCCCAACTTCAAATACAAATTCTCGACCAGTATCGATAGGTGACAGGTGACTTCAATTGCCCACTGAATCTGTTCACTTTGCTTTCAATTTAACACAATTTACAACAATAATTTACAATAATTCGATCGATATTAACTTTTAATTTGTTCAAGTTAATTAACCGCCGCGTGCGTCAACCGTTTTAGAGGGAAACGAACTGGTGTGGTGCTGCCACCTGGAAGCGTTTGAGCAAAATGTTTTGGCGGGAAAGACAAGAGTGATGTTGCCAGTATAAAAGATACCTACTGTATTCATACGCGTGAACTATCCATTCAAATGAATAAACTTCTTTTTTTATTTTCTCAGAACAGTCCAAAATGCCTGTTTTGTTCCCTCTATATATTTCTGAATTACAAATTACAATAGACGCTCCTAAAGTATAAAATTATGTCTAGTAATTTCAAATGAGATTGGCTTCCATAAAATTGAATTTTATTAAATCCGTTCGTCTCCTTTTACGAAAATACGAGAACTTATTGCCGCTTTCGTGGTTTTTGTAGAAAGTAATTTACACGCTCGTTAGAGAGAAACGATGAGAAAGGATATTAAGATCCACTTATGTTGTGTTCTACGGAAACAGGAATGCAGATACTTAAGGAAGAGCTTTTCATTTATCCGAGTAACAGGGGAAGGAAATTATTAATATTACAGGAATTAACAAATATATATATGTAGTTTTTATTACTAAAAAACAATTTTTGTTCGGTCTGAGCGTTACATCGTAGAAAGCGTAGGACTGCCGAATTATTTCATTCTACGGAAACGTCACATTCATGTTTCTCTGTTCCCCCTCAAAGTATACGATCACCAACACTTTCTCCTCTTTTTTTTCGCAATTTTCATAATTTTGTTACAAAATTACAAATCGTCGACTTCTCGCGCCTGAAAGTGTTCAACACGTCCACGCTTCACGCGTCCAAACGTAACTAGAATTGTGCAACTAGTCCTGACAGAATAACATATAGCACCTGAACTTCGAAAACCACCGTAACCGCAAAATTTCACACGATTCCAAAAGCTCTCTAAACCTTAATGAATATAAATAATCCCTCGAGCGTCTCCCCGTGTAACCTCCGCAACGCGACGACGAGTCACCATGTCCGCCATTACATCGCATCAACGACTTCCGAAAGTTCACCAGAATTTCGCGGTGACGGTCGTTCGTAATGAGAAAAAAAAAAAAGAAAAAAGAAAGAAAAAATGGAATAGGAATGCTTAATGTAACATTGTTAACGTACAAAGAACATAGAAGACTTAAAGAGAGAGAAGCACGTAGCGTCCTCGGTGGCGGAATGTTTGCGCATTTTACCAGCTGCAGGACGTCACGTATCGGCGAAAAACTGAAACGATTCTGTGCATAATTTTATATACACAAAGCACCTTCGCGCAATTAAAATTATTAACTGTGACTCCACCCGGAATCGCGCGGTGCCCACACTCGGAAAACGCGTGAAACGAATGGCGGGAAACGCGATTCCCCGGGATATTGAATTAAAACGGGCCCCCGGGGATAATTGGGATTAATGCCTCGGACCCGGTAACCGGGGCGAGAAAGTTTGATTAATTCGGTCGGTGAGCACACACACCGCACGATCTCTAAAGCTAGTTAACGATAATTGCCAACTTTCTCGTGGAAAACACGCCGCGACAATACGTGCGTGGGAGTGAAAAACATAATCAGCGAGTTAAATAAAAGGCCTCCTATTAAATATAGCTTACACAAGTAGGCACGGCCGCGATCGCGGTAGCTCTCGTTATGCTTTCCTGCGAAGCGACGGTGTACAATTACAGATAGTTTTCCTCGATAATTATCCTCGAACAATTAAGAAGCTTAACGTATACTAAACTACAAAGAACGTGGAGGTAGCGCGTCAGCTTGGCATTGCTTGGGCTGCTGCAGGAGGTTATTGACCTTATTTAAATATTTACAACAATGTTCTACTCGGTAAAATCATTAGTGCTCGTTGTGATCTATGAAATGAAGCTGTATCGGAATTCAATGGTCCGTCGAGGTTGTCGATGGACCATGGCCCATTTTAAATAACTATAGAAATACTTTCTCGACGAACACTTCGCCAAAAAGCGAATGACTTTCAAAACGCACTTAGGAGATACATTTCGAATGTTCGGTGAACTGCAGCGGCCCAATACGCAGCGTCGCGAAGAATACCTCAAAGAACCGTCGGTACCTTCGTGTGTCCTTAGCTAACAGCTAATTTACTGGCAAGTAGAGGTTAATCTTTTCGGATTAGCTTTTTCGCGTCACTGTGGATTCCTCGAGTGGGGGGAAGGGGTGGTGAACACCACGATCAAAGTGGGGATTGCAGCACCTTTTACGATCTTCCACGATGCACGTTTCTCCGATGAACTTCGTAAACAAAAATCGGTACCAGCGAGAACAGTTTCACGCGCAAACGGAATAAAACATGGTATCCTTAATTCCGTTTGCTGGAGTTGATCAGATACTTGCAGCAGTGCGTGAGCAGGTGTTTCTCGCCTGTGACGTCGTGCGGAACGCTCGTCGGGCTGGTCGATTCCCTGGTGTAAATGTCCAGACCGTATTGGCCTTCCTCGGGGAAGCTAATCGTGAAAGTGACCACGTCGTCGTCGGCGATCGAGTGCGTGACGTATTTGGAGAGACGTTTCTCCTCGATACCGTTCTTGTGCAGCGTAGCCATGAAGTCGGTCAACGATCTCGACATCCGGAATTGGATCTCTAGCTCGCGGCCGGCGAACACCAGAGCTTCCTGCGATCGTCGATTAGAAACATGCATTACGATTGGCAAACAGAAAAGTAGAACACTTCGAAATTTTAAAGTTTTAAGCGTAACTATGTGATTCACGAGGGAACATTAATATGTTAGTGTTTTGCTATTGTTTTATACCTCGTGAGACACATCGACCTACCTGATGAGTAATTGGTATAAGTCCAAAGAGTCTCGTCGCCTTTGTCGGACCCCATTCACCGCTCGCGCAATCTGGCAGAGGCACCATCACCGTCTGAAGCTCTTCGCAGGCGATTTTAAATTTACAGACGCTCTTGAACTTCATGGGCTCGCCGGTGAGGTATTCTTTCGGCGTCACCGCGTTCGCGAAGATGTCCAGGAGGAACGCTCCCGAGCACGGCGCGTGGACACGAAATGCGACCACGTTGCCCACGACAGACTACGAATAAAAAGTTTTCGAGTAATTCAATAGTGTCCACGGTATTTTCTGGAAACGACGTAAATACACGTGTACGAAATAATTCTGTGGCAGCTCCGATATTTTGACCAATGGCTTCGACTAAATCAACAGACCGTTAACATCACGTCCAAGACCAATATTGGAGGACATGATTATTATCGCAAACAGTAACCGTTGACGCTTGAACACATCTATAAACGAAGTCTTTGTAAATTCCTCGCTGGCTAATTAACGTCACTTCCGAGCAATTAATTAACAGGAACACTCGTCGACTGGCGATGAGGAACTTTGTGCTCCCTCAGGCGGTTTAGAACTCTAAGATTTCTTAAATTATTACAGCGATTGATGATCTCTTATAACGATGTACACTTAGTAATCTATGCTATCTGCACATGTAACTTTACAAATATAAGTAGGCATTAATAAAAAAAAAAAATTATTACAGCTGGTGGAAGCGGTGTGTAGGTAAATAACCGAAGAAACGGTACGATTATTGGTAGAATTTTGATACGACTAACATGTTCGATCGCGGTACGAAATTATGTATTACCTGCATGACGAAACGTTTCAGCGACACGCCGTCGTATCCGTCCCCATCGTTGTCGTAAAACTTCAAGTTATAGTGAAAAATGAGAGAAGACTGCATATGCGCCGGCATTGCTATCCTGACGGTCGCGGCACCCGTAGAATCCGTGTACATAACGGCGTTGGTGTTCGTATCGGGGAAGTAAAGGCCGTACCTGTCGAATTTACATAAATCGTCTGATTTTTCTTTTTCATTCCGCTGGATAAACAGACACGGACAAATATTTGGGACTGAGCAAAATGGTTACACGATAATTTCACACAGCGGTATTCTTTTCCTCGGTGATGTTAGCGACACGCCTTACCTGAAGAATAACGATCGCACGAAAGGCAGCTCTTCGAAATCTTTGAGTGAAATCGGCTGCTTGAGCAGTTGCCAGTCCTCTTGGAGGGGAAAGAACTCGTAGATGAATTCCCGTGGGTCCGTCAAGAAATAATGGTCGTCGTACTCGTATCTAAAATAGAAAGAACAATTTCTTTGATACATGTATCTATCGTGTGACTATCCTTTTTGTCATCGTTAAAATCTGATATTTTAGTTTTGCTTCAAGAAATTATTGTTAACGACAAACAGATCGATGAATGAAAGTTCTGAATGTCATATGAATTTTCTAAAATCAACAAGTCCATAAAAGTAATTGTTACCGAAGGCTATCGTTCTTTGCTTTTGCTTGTCCAGGTCGAGGAACTTCTTTGGCATTGACGAGATGTCGTGCTCCCCAATTGCACTGAACGAATCTCCACGCGCCGGCTACGTAGACCGCGTTCCAGCTGTTACGGAATCGGTTGTCCTCGAAACACACCCCCGGCTGATAACCGGCCGACTTGCTGTAACCCTTTATCACGACGCAATGCAAACCCGCGTAACTGTGAACGTAGAATAAATATCATAAGCAGCGGTTAGCCTCTGTTAGACGAATGCATTTTTTATGGTTTAGGATTCCATTGATCAAAGGTGGGCAGTACCTGCACAATCGTTTGAACAGAACGTGGTAGCTTTCGGTCCCGTGTTTGATCCCTCTCAGCAAGCCCATAGGCGTGTCTCCGCGTAGATTTTCATCGAACTGCATAGTGTTCAGATTCTTCACGGTGATCCATCGAAATATCGTCCTCGCCTTTTCTATATCCGATCCACATCTGCTCACCAACTGCCGCACCAGATCCGTGAACGTTTTCTGATCTTCTTGGGCCACCTGATTTATTACGTAGGGAGAGACAGAGAGTAAGAAAGGGGTGTGAGGATCGGGGTAAGTCAATCCCTGTGCCCAATCTACATTGCGTTCTTCAATGGATCTTTGAAATGTTTACACGATAAATCGTTCGATACGGTTGGAAGATTAGCATGAAACGCTTGATATTCTTTTCAATCCCGTATGTTTGTAACAGGAGCGAACGAAATTCTTTAGACAAACAATAATAACAGATTCTTTTCCTCTATTATGTCTTCAATAGAAGAGACTTTTTTTAAGCGTCATACTTATTTCCCATTAATGAAATATCCTAATTATTATAATGTAAACCGCATTGAAAAAAATTTGTAAAGCCCCCCAAAAAACGAAGAATTCCCAACTTCTATTGAGGTCCCCTAAAAACCTTGAGTTCAAAAAAGAATCCTTCCTTTAAGTGATATCCTCTTTTTGCTAAATAATTGACCGAACTTTTTCCCCAGCCTCAATCACAATTATTTCAGAAGCATACACTTTGGATCCTCCTAAGTCCGCGGATGTAGCCCCGAAAGGAAGAATCGTAAATCGATTATCGGACACGTCCTACCGTAACGGTGGTAGGGGCCGGTGATAAGACAGCGGTATTGCGAATATATGAAAATATCGAGCACGATTCGAGCTCGCGCAGCACCTTAAAATTCCGACACTGTAACCGGTGGGGGCGGCCCTGGCTTCTATGCGCGATATTACATTTACAGGAAGATCCGCCGTTAAAAGGGATCGTACGTCGGGGGCTTACCGAAATAGCTATCTGATCCATGTCAGCAAACTCCAAAGGATCATTGTAGATGTGATACTTGGCGAGGGCCGGGGGTTGCGGGGGCGGTGCGCGGGATGGATAAGGCATAGGCGGCGCTTCCTGGGCATAACCGTCCCCCTCGTCTAGGTACAGGCTCTCCTGACGCATATACTCGCTTCTCGCCTCATTGATCAGCTCCAACATCTCGGAGCTCTGTTTCTCCACGAGCGCCGCGGTTGCCGCCCTGGAAATTAATCAGAAGTTACGAGCGGCTCGCGCGTGAACCGCGGCCGGAGGAAAGGCAGACAGGCAGGCACACGGTCGTTACGAAATTCAGCTATAAAGCGGCGAAGTTTCCCGCTTCGTCGTTGAATAAATAACCACCACGAAGGCTCCCCATCAACCTACTCCGGTAGGATCGACGAGGAATACGTAATCACGGGGAATCGCGGTGGAATTCGTCCATGGGACCTAACTAAAAGGACCATCCCCCTAATTCGGGTTTCGAGGGCGGACTATGGTGGTTTAATTTGTAACAATCTCGCGGTGGATTTTAATTACCGCGACCGCGTGAGTTTGTCGACTGTGTAATCCTTCTCTGTTTGGATAGAACCATTTGCTGGATTCATGTGTTACACCGGAGCGGTTGCGTAATGTGTAAAATTAGTACAGCAACTGGGTCTTTATACTTTTCGTTCTGTGTTATCATCATTAACCTAAGGCAACTGACAATCTAATTTCGATTGGGTAAAAAGGAATTTAATACCTTACGACGAGACAAATTTTTGAAAGTTAGTCTTAGATTCTTTGTGTCGTCAGTCGACTCGCAACTTTGTAAAGGTTTCACTCGACCGAGCAACGAGCGCAATCCAACCAGCCTACGGGTATGGAATCAAGTTTAATTAGGTAATGAGTACCGTTCGTGTTCCAGCTTGGGTTCGAACTCTTCCGCCTTTTTCGCGTTCCCATCTCGCCGACAGCTGCTCCAGCTCTTTCTCCCACTCGTCCTGCGGAGACCAAGGGAAATACCACCCGTGTTGTTGAATTTTGCACGCTCTCGATAGAACGTCGGTTGTTTTAATTAATAAGCGAGAGCGCGACGGCTAACGACAGCGGATCACCGGGGGCTAATTGACATGGTGTACGTACTCTGAACTCCTCTCGGATCCTTCTGTCCTCCTCCTCGCGATGGTGCGCAAACTTTCGATAGAGATCGTCTTCCTCCTTGCGATGCTTCATCTCGAGACGCGTCTGTTCATCTCGATCCTGTAAATCGTAACAAAAATGACAGGTTATAAAAATACAGTACACCATGGAACATCCAAACTTTAGGAAGTAATTAACCCCACAAATCGATAAGTAGAAATTTATTTTAAATTTAAAAAGTTAAATGCCAACCAAGTGGTGTGACACTAGAATCAGTTTGGTCTCTGAATTTGCTCGTATGTAGGTATCGTTATTTTCAAGACGAACATTTATTCCGTGGTATCGACTGATCTCGAGATGTAAAAATCACCTTTTCTCTTACGAATTTACAATTCGACCGATTGCATTTGTAAACCATGAAAAGCCAAACGAGTTTCACCGAGTACAAGACAACCGATTAAACCGAGACGTCTTCTTCGATCTATCAAAAAGCTTGAAACCGCGCCTAAACGTCGTGAGACGGTTCCCGTCCAGTTTTTATCAGGTTTCCTTTCACGCCGTGTTTCTGCTTTCTTTCGATCCCCCTCTCCCCCCTTGAACGACTCGTTCTACGACCGTCTGCGACAAATTGAAGCAATCGCGACAACAAGGAAAAAACCGAGTTATACCGTATCATTGTACTAATTCGTTCTGTGATCATCGCGACCGCCGTAGATAGGGGGAAAAGAGTAAGGGAAGACGGTTGACGCTATACAGTGTCGTCAAAAGGTACATTTGGATTTGACGTTTCGTTGCGAAAGCGATTTCCTGCGAGCTCGATCGCGTGTATCTACAGACAGAGGAGGCCCACGCTACAGTTACATCATGGCGTCGCACGTTATTGCGTGAAATAACCGCAAATAGGGACAATGTTGGAGAGCATTGACATTTCTGCACGTACGTCTGTAGCCAAGAACACGGAGCAAAATGCAACGGCTGACTTCTATTTCCAATAGAAAACGACTGTTCTCACAATTATTACGTTAAAATTTCTATTTAAAATTTAAAGTGCTGTATATTTATTAGATAAATATTCTGTACTTTCTAAATGGTATTTTTACAGATAAATAAAACCTGTTTTTATGCAGTAATGTGATAAAAAATGTTCGGCGTCACGACGGATGCAATTAAAAACACTTCCTTACAGTCGAAGTTTCTCGCCGCTTTGCGACCAAGAGATTGTTATTACCATCGTTTACATTTTCAATTATCGAATTTACGACCGTTTGTTTATTCTACGAATCTCACCGCTCCGTACAACGGACGTGGCAATAAAGAGACTCTGTGTGTACTTTCGAGACGATGAGAAAGCGCGCTAATAGGATTAATTCGGTCAATCTGTTTCCCCGTGTCATTGAAGAAGCAATTTTCTTTGATCTTCCGTTGTCCAACTAGTTGACCAGAACACTCGACTCCTGACTTTCGTTTGCGTTTTCCTCCGACCGAGACAACGTTTAATTCCCATAGCGTTCGCGGTAAACGATCGTGATGTCAATATTACTGAAAGTTATCGCGTTCGTTGCATTTCGTGCGTGTCGACGGTAATCGCGGTAAAAGTCCTCGCTATGGAAACCTATTTTTATTTGCGGTAAGACGCTCCGTTTTCGTACTGAACGAAGTATATACCTTGTTAAACTGATCAACAATACTCCGATTGATATTCTCTATATCTATACTCTGATTCTTGATCATTTTTAAACTCTTTATTTATCGTTATATCTATTACCAATATTTGATACACTCGATCCTCCTACACTGCGTGGCATGACTATAAAACCACCCTAAAATTTTCTTTTAAAGTATGTCATATCTGAAATCGTGTTGAGAAATGTTTCTCCAGGAAAGGATAGATTATATTCCCTAGAAAAAAAAAATGGTTCCTTATTATTTTAACCATAATGCATAAGAATTGAAAGGGTGGTTTTATAGTTATTGTGACAACGTGTCAAATAACATTCAAACGTTAGAAAGACGGTGTTACTGTGTTACTACTACTGTTCGCTATCTACCCTGCAAACACATTGTTTTTTCAGAAATAGTTTCATCTAAATATTTCAAATACTCTTAAAATGATCCTTAATTTCACGAACAAAAATTTTTTACAAAATACCAAACAGATGCAACGATGTTAATCGAGTACTAAACCCTAAACACGGTGAAAGAACTCTCAAACAATGCCACGTTTGCCCCTTCTAGTCAAAGAACGAACTACATTAACGATACCAAAAACGGAAGGAAAAGAAAGTAACAATAAAACCGATACAGGCCCCGTTCACGATCTACGCGTTACGCGGGCACACGGGTTAGCATCCACAGATTAGCATCCGCGGATCGTTTGTTCGCCAAGGTGCGCGTGAGAGGTGAGCTACAATTGCTCTTTAACAGGATACGACGATGGGTATCCCTCTATCCTCGTCCCTCCTCATCTACCTTTATCGCGACTCTTTTCCCCCTGTCTCTCGACGATTCTCTAATTAACTATCAAGTGCAGCGGAATACCGCAAGCGGAAGCGATTCTGGGGCTCTCCGCGCGCAAGCTTTCCTTCGCGTGCTCCCGCGTACCAAGAAGAAAGAAAACAGGCGAAACGCGTTCTTCCGTGGTAACAGTTTGAATAATGCTCCAGGAGGACGTTCGCCGCATTGTTCGGCCGCGGATGCCCCGGAAACGGGACACGTAAGAAAGTCGTGATAGAGCCTGGACAGAGAGGAACGCGAAAACGGATGATCAGGGGAAACGCCGTGGACTTCTTTCACGATTTTTACGATCGTTCCACGGTCCAACGACGAGGCCAGAATTTCTTCTTGCGATCGCGAAACGCCGCCTCCGGGGCCCCTAACGATTATTTTGTGTTCGCTCGAACGACTCCCTAGGCGAGAAACGTAGGCGCGCGAAGATCGTGGAATTCCAGGAATCGAAGAAATCGATGAACCACAAGAAAGAGAGATCGATTCCTTTTACAACCGGGCGGATAATTGGGAAAACGCGTGGGCAGGGTCGACCATCCGATCTTCGGAGGCTGCCGTCATCCTCGCGATCGTGTAGAAAGTATATTCGGTTTACAATCGAGCTAACGGTCCTGTCGAACGCAGAAAACGGTTATCGTCGCCATAAGAAAATCGTGGAGGCTGTACACACACTGCAATTCTGGTGTCTAGAAAGTTCGAGTTCACAGAGGGCTTTGATAGTAATCGGCCCGAGGACACACAGAGGACCTTATTTCCTGGTCTATTATTTAATCGATATAATGGGATAACTGGATATCGAAGATTGAAAATATTCAATGCTGAAACTTATCATTACCCCGGGAACAGGGTCCACGTAAGCGTTACAGTTCCCTAGAAAGAGCCCGCGTACCAAGAAACTCGGTCCACGGGAAATGTAGGATAGACCGGTGGCCAAAAACGAAGAATCCGTTCGTCGAGAGCTATCAGAGCATATACATACAGTCCGATCGATAAAAGGAAAACACATCTGAACACGGTGTTTCGATTCAATTGAGAAGAAACTCGTAAAATGGAACCACGAGCACACCGATCACCGATAAATCGCGTGTGGTCTATCGCGAGATAGACGGATTTTCCATGCATCTTTCTTCTGTTTTTTCTTTCTTTTTTTCTTCAATGGAACGTAGAAGGAAATGCGGGTCGACCCTGCTCTCGATGCCCACACGCTACTTTCGTTTCGTAAGACCATACACGGGGACGGTGGTCTGACATTCACGAAATACTATAAATAACAGACCAACGTCTGGCGTATTTGCTGGATGGTGCACGCGAAAGCGGATTGAGAGAAAACGCGACGGGGTCCGTTCCCCCTCCCCCTTTGCAGATAGTGGAGCGACTAGCGGCTCGGCCTTCTTCTTAGGTCGGGCCCGATGGGAAAAGCGGCAATCTCATTTTCATGTAGAGTCCGTCCTGAACCCGCCCCGGTACACATTCCTCCGTTTGTCAACGCGATTCCGCGCACAGAAAGTCTATCTCGATGGGACGGTGGGTGGGGGACCGACACGCGGAATGCCGTTCTCCGTTCCGCATTCCGACGTTCGGAAATTCGGCAACCGGACGGATTTTCCCATTAAAACCGAGGGACCACGTCCGACGCGTGTTTCTACGTCCAGTTAATCGGGGCGACCGCCACGAGCGCGATTTCCACGCGTCGCTGACCACGTTCGAAATACCGGATTTTCCATTCTGCGACTCGGAGGAACTCGTTGCGAGATGCTTGTATCAGGGAGATCTTTGGAGGCTGGATTCATTAGGTTTTTTTGGGAATTATGCAAAAGGATTATTAGCATTGTTAGGTGTACAAATGAATTCGTGATCCTTACAGGTAATTTTTTACTCAATAACGTCACGATTTTTCCGAGAGGCGATTCGTCAAACTGGCCCAAGAATGGCGTAAATGTGTACAAAGTCGTGGGGAATATTTTCTCAAGACTGGACTGTATTTTGTTTTTTTTTTTGTAAATAAACAATAAATCTATGAAAAAAGAGCCAGGAAATAAGTTGTACACCTAATACAATAATATACGTAATGTTTGTCTGCTTTCAATTTATGAGGACGTCACTTTCAGAGGCGTTTTCCACTTTGGCGATTTCTTTCGAACGTTTCGATACGGTCACAGCACTTGCGTATCAATTTGTGCCGCAAGTTCTGCAGGATACATAAATCTACTTCGACTAGGAACCGTTTGTCTTCGTTTCTTATATTCTTCGCAGGACTACCCTCGATCGTCACACCTTTATACGAGGTAGTACTACCGGGCAAAAGGTGATTCTATAAAAAAAAAATAAGTCGAAAAAGAAGAAGAAATTTTCCTCATACGAGGCTACGTTTTGGAGAAAAATCACTTGGCGAATCGAGTATGCGCGTATTCTACGCCGTTTTCTCCTTCTACTGGAAGCCGAGTTTGCTCGTGAGTGTACACGGTCTCGTCCCAGAGTATGTACACGAACAAAATTCCATCGGAATGTCCCCGCAAACAGCGGTTGCTCCTCAATGAGTCGCTGGGACGATATTTCAATAAAACGATCGGCCAGACCGCGCGAACGGCCGTAATTAACTCGAATCCGTGTAATTACCGGGATCGTCCGATGCTGCGGCGGCTATGGAATAGGTGTAACCCCTTCCCTTCCCGCCCCTCCCCTCGCCAACGACTCCTAATATGGACGACCGTGACGAATGATTTCACCGGACCTATGCCAATGACTCACCAGATAATAATCGATGGGCTTCTCCCGTGCCTTGCTGTAGCCCTTCTGAAGTTCCGTCTGCTTAAGGGCATGGGCGATGTGAAGCGCGCTCGCGTCGAATCTCCCGTACTGGTAGCTCCCGTCCACGGCGTAATGGTGGTTGTTGTACGGCGAGGACGCGCCTCCGCCGGCATTCCCATGGAAATCACGTTGACCGGAATTCGTCGCCGGCGGTGAACCATGTCCGTTCAGGTGCCTGGCATAATTAGGCGAGTCTACATTATCGTAACTGGAACAAAATTATGCAACGGGTCGTTCAGGGGCCCAGGGATCATCTCGCAAGAGAATTGTTACCTCTTCCGCGGAACGGAAGGGAAAGGGGACTGGGGAGGGGGATTTACGAGTGGTTAGATGCAAGACGTATTAGATTTAATTTACGGATAGACTTAACGAGCGCACAGTACATTTAACACCCGTTAAATTTCGGTGTTAACGGATCCTTTAATCCCCCTAAATCGGGTATACTTTGTAGAAGACCATTAGATATTTTAATTCAAAGAATAAATGCCTCGAAAAATGTACGCACAAATCGTTGAAAAATCAGGTTTCAAGCAACTAAAAATAATATTTTTCTTTGCAATTCCGTATTGCTTCATGTCCAACGATTATGTTAAAATAGTTAAAAAAGAAAAGGTCAAAATTCGAATTTGAAATTTTCGTCCATGTCGCAGTTTTTACACGATTGGTCCCAGTGTACGGCGTCCCGTGGCAGGAGCGGCCGCGCATCGCTTATGAGAATTCTCGGCGTCTCGGTTAAATGAATGTGTTACACCTCTCGCTCGTTCTTTCCCGGGGTTCATTCACTTGCGACGAAGCCTCACCGCGCGCACACACCGTCGCTGGTTCCCCTCTCTTTTCGTTCTTGGCTGCCGCGCTCCTTATGTCAGCCCGGAGGCAGAGCTCGCGAAACCCGGCTGCAAGAAATTCCTCCGGTGCACGCGTAATCCGTGTGCACGCGCACGCCTTTTGCGTGGCTGCCTGACGGAGAAAACGATTCCGGGCTGTCGTGTTGTCGGTGCGCCTGGGCTCCGACAATATACGCTGGAGGCGCACGGGAACACTGGACTCTCCGGCGTATCCTACTTAGCGAGGGAATCGGATAGAGAATTTTAATTGACCCTGCAAAATGATCGGGCGAAGTGTGCGAGACACTGCGAAGCTGGAAACGGATGCATAAATACTTTTCTGTTTCAAATTAACTATAGATTGTATTGTTTTTTAACCTTTTGCACTCGACTGGCCCCTCTGAAGGAACAAAATTTATGGAAAATTAGAAGTTCCGAATGCAAACAGTAAAAACACTTTGACTGCCAGGTCACCGAAATATGACAGATACATTGCGAAGAGGATGGGTTATTTGAATGCCGTTGGAAAATTTTTGCCTAAAATTAACACATTATCTACCGGTTGCTGTGTAATAGGTTTCGTGGATCAAACGATCAAGAGATAGGGAACTATTATTAAACAGTTCGATCGCAGTAGGAAATTACAGTCATGAGAGATAGGAAGGAATCTAATAGAGTAACGTAACAATTTTTTCTTTACTCTTGATCCAAGGGTAAATCAATAGGCTTATTATGTATAAGGACTGAAAATTAATAGGCTACCGGTCTATAAAGTGTTAATATCGTGGTGTCATTTCCAAACAAGACCAATAGCCTGTATTAACTGTACGTATATATTTTCAACGATTTACGACTTGAAAAAGGAAATAAAGCGTGTCCGACTACGTACGGCCTTTTCCACTGTGGCAGTCAACTTGGTAATAAAGTGGACTTGGATAGTTTGTTTTGAAGTCTAAAATAAAAGAAATTTCCTCTGTTGCTAACGCTTAATTGTTCAATTAATAATCTCGTTTCGTATAGAGAGTATCCTCAAGGTTTGAAACAAGGGATTCCAGATGGAATTTATAGATCCTTTTTACCCCAGGAACAAACCGATTCTTCTTTCCAATATATCAAATTCAGTGCCCTGATAGTTTCCTTTATTACTGTATAATAATAAGGTAAATGTAGGTACATTGAATTATGTAACAATTAGGTAGGAAAGTGTCGTTAACTTCGATTAATAACAGGCAGAGCTCGTTCGATTCGAGAGAAAGTTTAGATCGGAGACAAACGAAAAAATAACGGAACCCATTCGATTTCGATTAATTCTACGGTGAAGGAGAACAGACCTGAAAGCCCTAATTATTAACCACGTATCACTGTAATCGCACGTTTCCGACATTTAAAAACGAACCAACGGAAGACTCGTTACATCAATCGGAAAACAACTGTTATTAAAAGATACCTATGACAGAAGTTTCGTGGAACGCGTGTGAACGAACATTACATAAACTCGCGCCGCAAGAATTCCACTCGTTTATTGTCGCCATTTTATCGTCCTCCGAAGCGGTCCCGAAATTCTCGTTGCCCGTGAGTTTATCTTCCGCGTGAATCTAGCAATTCAAAGCTCCTAGTGAACATTATCGCACGAATCACGCCTGCGGCATAAGAAAAAATGCCGTATATGTATAATGATTGTGCTCAGGAAGGATTTCGAGTCTTGCCGAGTGACCGTGCTCGATTCCCATCGTCGGTCCGAAGAAGGACGCGTGCGCGATCGACGAAACCACGCGGTCTGTTTGCGAATCTCTCTTGGAGGCTCGCGTTACTCCAACGGAATCGGGTCAGCCATTGACATTCCGGGTGAAGAGCAAGTGCGGTTCCCGCGCACAATCGCGGGTTCCGACTTTGTTCGAGACGTCGTACGGATTAAGGCCAATGCGACGATGTGTTATGTAACGAAGACGAACGAGCCGGGCTCGTAAAGAGCGGACTGACACGAACATATACCTACATACGACGTACAGTACACACGTACAGGGTGGCCCAAAGGCACCAGACCATTTTAAAATACAGCGTGCAACGCGCGGGACACACGTAGAAAAGTGTCCGAGTTACGTGATTGGACGTGTTAAATTATCGTTGAAACGATTCCTCGTGCGCACCCTTTTCCGAAACGAAATCAAGTACAAGGTGAAACCACCGGGGACATTCTGCAATTTTTTTACCGTTCGTTTTGCTCTCATTTATTTTAACGAGAATTAAATTGGCACACGAGTGACGAGCTACGTATCTCTATGAATCGTTATGAATAAGAGATATTTAGGTGAACTGGAGCTTTAAGAATGCGTAGAGATCGTTCTGGTGTTTAATTTCAAATGAATTTTCATCGCCTACTTTTACTGTATTAACATATTTAAAGGTTTCTCGAAGTAAACCTTACTGTTCAATTGTTCGAAAATTATTCCTGTATCTTCGGAATTTTTCTAAATAGAATAATATAATACGCGAACAAAAAAACGTACAATTGTTACCTCCGATAAACGAGACATTTATCGACTGTACAGAGATTGAAGGCCTCTGAAAATTACGGAGCACGACGATGAAAACGAGACTACCGAGTAAGTACGCGATAAAAGACGATCATCTCGAACTTCCAATAACGCAATTAACAAAATCGTTAACCAGGATCGTTTCGCGTGAAAGAAGTACCCGTCGTCGTTTGTACTCCACTTTGGTCTCGACTTTAAACACCCGAAGAAGGGAAAGTGGTGAAACCGAACCTGTTCACGGTAATTTTGCTCACGATCGTTATACACCGTGGTCTGTGTTTCAACGTCACCGCGTGTTCCGACGATTCACATTACAGAAATAAAAAGAGTAAATAATCACTGTGACCGATGAGAATAGAATTTAAACCCTTTCCGAGCGTAGGATTCCACTTGGAATCATTAACTTAGCATTTGTAACACATATTACGACCCTGAAAATATTGGTATACTATAATACGAAGTGTATAAGAAATTAGAGGTTACCATAAATTTCGATGAAACTATCTCTAGGATTTCAGTAATTGTAAAATAAAAAAAATCTAAAATCTGTCATTTTATGGGTTTGGTAATTCTATTGTTAATCGAGAAACCACCCGCTATTACATGTTAGCGACAAAAAAGGGTTCTCCGGGATCAAGTTCTCGATCCGTTTCTCGAGCTGTCGTTACGTTCGCACTGGTGTAACTCAACCCATAACCTTTCGAACGCGAATACCCGGTTGCATACACCGAACAGAGTGTACCACGCGTGTCCTTGGAATCGTCGAGCAGCTTCGAATCGGTTAATCGAACGTACGCAGAGATCACGTGTCTCCTTCCTCGATCCACAGAAGCGATACAAGTGCGCGACACTTTTCCTCGATTCCATCCCCCGAGAGAGGCGCTTCCGGCAGAAGAAGAACGGCGATGCAAATAATTGGACCCGTTTCAGTCGCAGCGTTACGGGTAACTAATTCCCTTGTTACGGTTACTGTTATTTAATCAGAGACCCCCCGTTTTACTCACGTATGTACGCTCGATGCATCCTGCACGACTTACATTCAATGCAGGGAGATTTTTGTTTTCCCCGCCAGCGTGAACCACGATCACGACGAGAAATAACAGTATCAAAGGATCATTGTGTTAAGCTGATATTACGTTCCGATAGACGTAACAAGGAAAACAGCCGGGGAACAGTACTATACCTCTGTTGGTCTACTTCTTTTACCGTGACTGTGAAAGAAACAACAAAAAGAAATGAAAGAGTTCGACGGTGAAAGGACGGATGAGCCCATCGTGTCGGAGTTGTAGCGCGTTTCCTGTTTCGAAAATACCGGAGAGATTTTACAAGTGATCCGTGGAATGATATTTGGAGAGAAATAAACAGGTTCCCCGTTGAAACAACTCTTCTGGCTTCCCGCGATCTTGACATTTACAACACTAGGCCGATTAAAATTTCGAGCGGTTCCGAGCTCGATTTCTCGGAAACCAGGACAATAAAGCGAACAAATAAATTTGGGGACTGGTGAAAACGAATGAAATCTAACCTGGACGTTAATTGTTCGAAAAACAACGATTATCTTGACGATAATTAATTCGTCGAGGCTCGACCAGTGTCTCGTTGGAGCGAATTAACACAGTCTATTAGCTTTCCAAGCTCCTCCTCCCGTCGATCTTACGGAAGGATCTTGTTGATCCCAATACTGTTCTAACACTTTCGAGAATTCCGAAATGTTCGGGAACTTGTCCCGACCTCGAAAAAAATTTTCGTCTCGATCCGACCCGACATTTTTAGGTTTTTGCATATCTCTAGTACACACACATATCCTTACCAAGGTGGATAAACTCCTCGCGGTGACGCACCGCCGGCTCTGATCTGCTCGTTGACGTAACCGCTCCTGGGAACGTTCAAAGCGCTCCTGATGCCCACGCTGGACCCGTCCAAGGTGCCCGGTCCCGGTTTGGGCACATGGCTGCTGCAATACACCTCCTTGTCATTGATCGTGTGCTGGTTGTTGTAGTACGTCTTCAGGGTGAGTTTCGTGCCGCAGATCGCGCACTTGAAGCATCCCGCGTGGAAGAACGTGAAGTCCTTCAGCGGGCCGACCCTGTCCACCTGGTAGACGGTCTGGGCGCACCTCAGACACGTGCTTTCGTAGAAGTTCGGCCGATACATGATACCTCACCCCCCCCACACACACACACACACACACGCACGCACAAACACAGGCGTCCAGAATCTTCTTCTGGTGGTTCCTCCTGTTTTCCGCTGGTCTGTCCCCCTCAGTTGCAGCTCGATCTGGTAGCAACCGGACGCGACCTTGACACAGGCAAACAGCAAAACGCAGTCAGAAGGAACGAAGTCGCAGAAAAAAAAGCAGAGCGCGTCGGGATCGGTAATCGTCCCTGCGGGGAGGGAAACGCGGGGACCTGCTCGACTGGCTCGTAAATTTTCAGCCGCGACCAAGCGATTGAGATAGAATGCGGATTGTTACGAGTATGGCTGGGCGTTAAGATGCGGTTGTGTGTGTGTGTGTGTGTGTGTGTGTGCGTGCGGGCAAGTGCGCGGGGAATGCGTTAGAAAGTGACCGGGACCACGGGGGCAGGGCAGTAGCGACGAAGATCCTTCGATCTTACGCTTGATTGATGAGGCGATTGTCGAGTTCAATCGATGATTTGACTGATTTTTTGTGTCATGAAAACGAGTATACGTGTCAATTGGTGTGGTGGATGTCGTTGTGACATGTTGCGTCGTTTCCTTCTAAACGATAGAAAAGTATAGGGAAATAGTTCTTTTGGGATATACATAGAGTAGCTAGAAGGCGACAGGTTGGAGAACTTGGGATGAACTAGAGTTATTTGTTGTTTATATCTAGTATTATTAATTTATTTGGCAATGAAATTTTTTACCGACAATTAATACACATATCAAAGGGAAAAATGCACAGGTGCCAGTGAGAAATCAAGGGGTTAATTTTTGTTAAAGGGTTCTCCTTATTTATAGATTGTGCACATCCACGTGGGCGAAATATTATTTCTTAATGTCAAAGGTGGAAAGAGATGTACTCGTTACAGAAGCGCAAGAAGTGGCCTATTAAGGACTCGCTTCGCTCGTCCATCTAGAAGTAGGGTGTGAATAGAAGTGCGTTCTGAATGTTCCTACTAAGAACATTGGAAAACAATGTCTTTACCTAGTAGGTAGGTACCGACAGAGCAGTGTGAAAGAAATTTCCTTTCTCTTCTGTTTCAAGTCTTAATAAGTCGCTGTTTCTTTCGTGCAATTTGTCAGCTTTTGTATTGAATGCTTTAGATCCATATTCACCCTCCTTATTCTACTTTTTTCCGTGAATTGAGTTAACCCAGTATAGCCAACATTTTATTCAAATATACAGCGAAAAATACTTGTCGATTTAAAAATCGTTAATCAAATAGTCTACAGAAATTTCATAATCATAATAATCAATAGATCCAACTATTTACCAACCGAGAAAAGTCTGAACTACCCTCTGCAACAATCACTGGCCTGTAGCTGCCCGCTTTAACAGCATTAAAAAGTTCCCGTAACGAAGTGGCTTTAATTGCAAAATTACCTTAAAACGCAAAACTAAAGGTACCTTCTCTGTTCCAAATAAGCTCATTAGTATTTGTCCTCGTTTGCGCGTAAAACAATTGCAAAAAACATGAACCCCCCCCCCCGTGCCAGGGATCGAGTCCACCGTAATCCTTTAGGACAGTTTTCGTGAAAACTGTCGATCAGATTGCAAAAACCAGAGGTAGTGTGTGCAGCCGTCTGACTTTGATGTCATTCGGTCGCGACGTAACGTGCAGAACCTGTGGCAACAAAAAAATAAAATACACTTCGCGAGTTGAACGATACAGCCTCGGTGTGCTTTAATTGGGAAGGGTAATTACCGTAATGCAAAACGAGCTCGCTCGCTCGCTCGCGAATCAGACCGAGTCCGTTTCCTAACTCTCAATAATTATCCTCGCGCAGGATGTCTGGGAAAAGAGGGAAAAATAAAAAGAAACCTCTAAACGATAGCATCTCCGCGAGCGTGTGCGCTCGAACGCGATCGAACGATAGTTAAACGCATCGGCGTTATTAAAAATTACGGAGCCGCCAACACTTTCCTGCGCAGGGGCTGTTGCAACGAAACGTTGCCAATCGTTCACGTATAGTGGGCGAAACGGTAATTGCAACAGATTTCACTGGTCCGGCGTGTGCCGGTAATCAACGTCATCGGGATTTTTCAAAAGTGTGCGTGCGTATATGAATGAACCTTGCGTCCTCGTTAACTCCTTCCACTCAACGACTGCACGGTAAAGAAGATTTTCTTCCTTTATATTCCTGTTTTTTTCTGTAATTCGTTTGTATTAATCAAGATCACACGGGTGACCGTTTCGTGGAATTACGTAATCGGTAACAATAAGGACAAAGTAACGTATCATCGTTCGTGGTCGAGTGGGAGGGAAGGTAGAACGAAGTCAAGCGTCACGTGAAAACTTTCTAAATGATCCATGACTCATTTTTTTTCTCTTTATTCTGAAATTATTACTTCGGTTTCACCGTTA